>NC_141764.1:20638756-21238756 GCF_982258835.1 Parasteatoda tepidariorum | reverse complement strand
ACACAAAAGCTTAAGATTTAAATTAAGAGACATAGATGAAGCAAAAATGCAACATTTATCACATTATAATTTTATGCAATATAACTTTTAAAAGTTATCTTTTTGTAGCACTAAGTAGATATCCTTTATTTTGTATAATTCCCCTGGATTTAACAACCACTGAATATCGCACAATCCAAGCTCGTTTCCACTCATCTGGGTTTTTCACTCCTGGTTCTAAAATTTTCTTAAACATCTCATTTGGGAGTAAAACTGAAATAATCACACATAAATAAATATTAAATTTACATGCATAATTATCATATAATTATTAAATAGTTACACAGAAATCAAATATTCTTATAACAGATAACAGACCTGGCACATACAATCAAGATTATCCAAAATAATCCACTAGAACTTCAGATTATATTTATTCTCTATTCCAAACAATACTTTTCTGAAGAAATTACAAATTGACACAATTAAATAGATGAAAGTTCTAACTGATATTTTATTGAGTTTGACTCAGTTAGATTTAATAAATTGGCAACCAAAATTAAAGCCTTTTTCATTGCATGGTTTACAATTGGTAAAATTTATTTAAATCCCTAAAGCTCATTTAAATTGTTTACTCTTTAGAGTTACCACTCTAAATTGTAGCTAAAAGAGAAGATTCTAAAAGTTACTTTCAATTGTTTGTGGTCAAATTTACTTGAGGCCTTCCACTCTATAAACACTTAAAGACTAAGTACCTTCATCCACTGAGGTCAATAAAATTTAATACTTGGCAAAATAAATCGTGTTTCATGAGAAATCTCAATTTTTTCAAAATTATTGCTTTAAACCTTTTGCTAAATTCTTCAATTATATATAATGTTTTCTTCTAGCAAAAATAGAAGCTATGATGTTCAAATTAAACTATAAAAATGAATAAACACAGATAAAGCATCAAAAAATTATTAACTCCAATTTTTTTTACAAGAAACAAAACAGCAAATTTTAGATGTTTGACAGCAAAATGACAAAACTCCAATGAATTCATATAAAATATGATAGTCAATAAAATTAGTGAAAAGTAATTGTGAATATTTATAAAATAACTTGTCTAACAACAGAAAATCCAAAATATAAAATGCATTCCTCTAAATAAAATAAAAAAATTATAAAAATCTATATACGAGTAAAAAAATGGAATTTACTTTGACATTTAGTCTGAAAAACTTCAGGCTATACTTTTATGATAGAAAAATGCATTTCATATCAACTTTTAACCAACGTTAAAATACAGGGCTCTCGTAAAGCAATCAGAAGATGCCATGTAGCCTACAGGCTGGGGACCACTGTTATAATATAAAAATTATTTTTAAGTTATTTAATTACATGTTAAATAAAAATGTGCATTAATGGGACAGGGTGATTAATTCTGTTTAAAAATAGTTCAGAAAAGTAAATGTACTAGGTGAATATATTTTTATAAACTTTATCAAAACGATGAGAAATGAAACTATCAATACTTATATCCTTTTGATTTTGAAATGAAAATTGACATGCTTTTTATCGACAGTTTTTTGTTACCTTTTGGATCATTATGCGTCAGAAGCTGTATATCATTTTCTTTAGCAAATGCAATCATTTCTGTTGGCATAACACAGCAAGATTCCAGATTTACTTGATTCACACTAGGTTTAACCTAATTATATATAAAGTATAAAATTTTCAGATTTATACTTCATTAAGAAAAGTCACATCAAAAATCAAAAACAAAAATAGTTTATAAGGCTAAAGCAATAATTCTGTAAGGCTAAAATCAAATAAAACACAGGAGTCAAGTAGGAAAAAAAAAGAGCAAGAAGGATATTTTCTTGCCTTTTTCATTTTTAAAAAAAGTATGTTTATTCTTTTTAATAGGAAGTCATATGATTATTTTCAAAAATCATAACATTTTAGTAAATATGAACTAGTTTTATATAATTTTAATTACGAAAATTTTGCATGAAAATGTCAAGGTTATTTTTATAAACTCATAATGCAGCAATCTCATCTTATAATGAATGACCTTTTACATCTGTATAGCAGGGGTCAATATTAAGTGTTGTTACAAGCATTCTTACATAATTCATTTCAAACAGTTGTAAAAATTGTTTGAATAATGTAGGATGTAAGTTAAAATTTTCATAATAACAAAAAATATTTCTTTGACTTAATTAAAAAAATAATTATGGCTTCAAACTTATTACTATTCACATTGAATCTAGTTAATGCTATTCTTTAATAGCATACATTACATATTTGAATTTTTAAGCAAATAAAGAGTTGTGTTAAACATATTTTGATAAGGATTTTTTTTTAAAGAACTTTCCCAATTTTAGGTAATTTTATAAATGTTTTAGTTTTTAAAGATTATAAAAAAAAGCTTAAGAATTTTCTATCTGGAACTTTCTATTGGTGAGATTATTGCATTCTCATATGTAACTCTGCAGCATTTTGCACGATATTATCAATTTCAGGCTTCATTTTCCATCCTCTGATATCAAACTGAATAATATCTTAATCATTTTATAATGGCTAATATAATCAAGAGTTCTTTGTCAGAAACTACTTATTTTATCATGATCTTGTAAAGTCCTGTGCATTTTGCATTTTGTCAATGTATATAATGCTTAAAAATATTTTTTGAGTGCTTAAAAAGTGCTTATTTTTTGTTGAAAGATTTGGCTACGCACCCTGTATAAAGGAGAGATAGTTGTATTCAGGTTTATCTAGTCACTAACAGTGCACACATTACAATATATTGAAAAGGATTCAAAACTTAATACTTTTATCTTAATATTTTAGCTCCAAATTTATATCTCATCATCATCAGTAGCTCGACAGTCCTGGGTGGACCCTGGCTTTCTCAAGAAGACTGCGCCAGTCCTTTCTTCTGCGTGCCACGGCTTTCCAGTCTCTGACCTTAATTGTGGTAAAGTACCTTTGGAGGCAATCCGCCCATCTCAGTCGGGGCCTGCCTCTCTTTCTAACTCCAGTTGGCCTTGCCAAAAAGATTCTTTTAGTTGTTCTGTCATCGTTCATTCTTACAATGTGTCCGGCCCATTTCATGCGCTGGATCTTATGGTACTTCAGAATGTCCGGTTCTCTGAATATCCTGTAGAGCTCAGAGTTAGTTCTCCTTCTCCACACTCCCTTGTCACACACACCACCAAAAATGGATCGGAATATCTTCCTCTCGAAAGCAGCGATGGTCCTCTCATCAGCTTGGGACAAGGTCCAGGTTTCAGATGTGTAAGTGAGAACTGATCTTATTAGGCTTTTATATATTAGCAACTTGGTGTCTCTTTTAATGTTGTCAGATTTAAGGAATTTTCTTATGCCATAAAAACACTTGTTGGCTGCAGTTACTCTCTTCCTTACTTCTGTGGAAATTGAGTTTTCGGAGTTGATTTCAGAGCCAAGGTAGGTGAAAGAGTTCACCTTTTCAAATTTATACTTTCCAATCTCGATGTGCGTGGAGGTATTGGTATAGTTGATACACTGCATATACTTTGTCTTACTCTGATTAATTAAGAGGTGCATTTTTTTGGCCTCTCTTTCCAGGTCCAGGAATGCCTGCTTTAGGTCTTTAGGAGTTTTTGCTACGATATCAATATCATCAGCATAGGCCATAATTTGAACAGATTTTGAGAAAATAGTTCCTCTAGTGTTAATTCCTGAATCTCTTACTACTTTCTCAAGAGCAAGATTGAAAAGAAGGCATGCTAATGCATCGCCCTGTCTTATGCCATTTTTTATTTCAACAGGTTCAGATAAGTTTCCCTGTATTTTGACTCTCAATTTGGTGTCATTTAATGTAAGGGATATAAGTTTCACAAGTTTTTCAGGAATGTTAAACTGTCTCAGAGCGTCGATAAGCAGTTCTCTATTAATGCTATCATACGCTGTTTTGAAATCAATGAAAAGGTGATGTGTATTGATTTGGAATTCCTTAGTCTTTTCAAGAATATGCCGGAGGTTATATATTTGTTCAATTGTGGAACGATCCCTGTGAAATCCACACTGGTAATCCCCTATGATGTTTTCGGCATATGAAGATAGTCTGGTGAAGAGTATATTAGAGAAGATCTTACAGGTAGTACAAAAGAGGCTTATACCTCTATAGTTAGAGCAGTCGAGGACATCTCCTTTCTTATGAATGGGACAGACAGTATTGAGCTTCCACTCTTGGGGAAGTATTTCAGTCTCCCACACTGATAGCATAATGCGGTGGATGTCTTTAATTGCATCTTCTCCAGCATTTTTCAGTAATTCTGGAGGAATGGTATCTGGGCCAGGGGCCTTATGGTTTTTTTAATTTTTTTATTGCTTCCACAACTTTAGCAGATGAAGGTGGATCGATCATTTCTTGATTGGTATTTTGAGAGAAGTTGGGAGCACTTGATGGGTGATCCATGTTCAGTAGGTCATGAAAGTGTTCTTTCCACCTTTCCATTATCTTAGATTTGTCACTCAGTATTTCCCTGTTCTTATTTCTGCAGAGAGCTGTTCTAGGTTTAAAATCTCTGCGACCAAGGTTGATCTCACGATAGAAAGCTCTGCTTTCATTTGATCTTTTGAGATGTTCAACATCTAGCAGTAGATCCTCGTGGAATTTCCTTTTCTTGGCCCGATGAACTCTCTTATATCTATTGATCAATAATTTGTGAAATATTCTTTTTATAATTTTGCGATTTAGTCCTTTTATGCCTTCAATACTCTTGTATTACTATACAACAATATCAGAAATATGAGAAAAGCATATTAAATATGTACAAATACTATATGCATTGAATACCTGTACATACCTTACCTGAGTCCATTCGTATAGAGTAGTAAGTTCTTTAGTATCCAAATCACTGATTCCTATGGTAACTATTTTTCCTTCAGCAACTAGATTTTCTAATTCAATCCAGAGGGGTTTGATATTATTTAAGTCAAATATCTCATCATTGGAAAGGGCAGGTAAAGATAAAATCAGTGAATCGATCATTTGAATACCTAGTGTTTCCATAGCTGCAACAGAAAATAAAAATTTTAATTAAAAAAAAAAAACTTTTTTAAAGAGTAAATTTAAAGTAATGAAACACATAAGTTAAAATTAATTGCTGTATTAGACATAAAGTATTATTTACAAACAAACCTTCCATGTTAAGAATATAAAATTTTGAGGAACAAAGTAGCAAATTTTTAATTAAACAAATCTCTAAATTTCAGTAAAAATTGCACAAAAAAAGATTTTAAATTAATATAAAAATAAACCATAGTCAGTAAAAAACTGAGCAAGATAATAATTCAAAATAAACTTAAATTATTAATCTCTAACTTTTATATACATGTATATAACGTCGTTGCTGAGTGGAAGGATAAAAATAGCTCTTAGGCAGGGAAAGAGGGCACAAAATCGTTGTGGTACTCAATAAAAGTAAGGGAATATCTTGCAAAGTAAATTCGTAAAATGTTTCCTTTTAGGGAATAAGGGAAAACTTAGTAATTATAACTGGTCTGTTAAATAGGTCCATGAAAAAAGTCTTTCTCGCAAATTAGTTAAAGGCATAATCGCCAAAATGGTAATTAATGCATACTTGAACTAAAAATAGATTAAAAGACAGGATATGAATTTAAAGTGTGAGAAAGAGTGTTTAGTTTTGAATAATAAATTAAGAAAAGGAATAACATAAAAAGATTAATTGATATATATATATACTCGTATATATATATATATATATATATATATATATATATATATATATATATATATATATATATATATATATATAAACATAAATCAACAAATCATACAAACTGAAAAAAACCCATCAGCACAAAACCTGGTGTTCAAAAAAGAAAAAATTAAAGTATGACTCGTATTAGATATTTCAACATAAATTAAGATATCACCATAACACACAACATAAAGGCTCCTTTAAAAGCTGTGTTATAAAAATTTTATCAGAAATTTCTAAATATACAAAAAAGCTCGAAAACAGAATTCTTAATAAACTCAATACAATTGATATGGAGGAAAGTTTTGAGGGCTGCATGCAAACTAAGCAAGGGTTTTCCAATTCAAACATCTATATATTTTTTTTTTTAAAGGAAAAATACTTTCGTGACCTTATATTGGAGACAAAAACCTGAAATTCGGTAGGTTTGATTACATCATAACCAGCACATTTTATCCAATAAAAAACACATTATAAATATACAGAAGAGATAAACTATGCATAACATTATTGATTATTTTTAAAATATGCACAACACTATTGCTGTCAGATGCAATCAGAAAACAAAACCCATTTCCAACTTTTTGAAACAATTCATAACTTTTGGATGATAGAGCTCTTTATTTGCTGATAATTTTTTACTTAATAATTGAAATAACAGCTACAAGAAATAAACAATACAGAACAAAAATTTTAATAAAAATTTCTTAATTTTCAATTAATCATTTTGAGAAACTTAGGAACTCAACCTTCTTTTTTCAATTTGTTTAATCCACTAATTCAATACATATTTCACAAGAATTCTCATTTCATTGAAAAAATTAAAACAGAACAAAAAATTAAAATAAAAAACACAGTATGTACACATTTTTCATAAAATATACAAGAATAGAATTTAACTTTTCATCATTTGTTTACACAAAGAAGAGAAAGCAGAAAAAGAAGAACCCTTTTCTCCTACATTAAGAGGAGTGGTTTAAAATTTTTTTCAGCAATGGAACTCTGATCTACTTTTGTTAACTGGAACCTCAATTTAATAAATAAAATTAGATAGCAATTGAGAACATATTAACCAAATTAAGACTATTAATTATTTTGAAAACATTTAGTGGAAAGAGATTTTTTTTTGTTTTATCGATATTCTTAAAATTTAGCTTTATGTCAAACTTTGAAGGTCTGGGAAGGGCATCCAGTCTAGTTATAAAACTGATCTTAGTGTAGGTATAAATTTAAAAATTAAAATAATTCAATTAAAGTAAAATAATTTTAATTATGGTTTTTCTTGAGAGAAACCGCCAACAGCAAAAGAGAACCACCATAAATGTTGTCGGGAAACAAATTTCTCAATTGATAAATTCAGCTTTTTTAAAAACTTTTTTTTTTTTTTTTTTACATAGAATTAAAAAGTTTGATGGGAAATACTAATGCAATTATTTGTAAAACCATATAATTTTCACAACTTATTCAATATATTATTGTCAGAAAATAGATATGGAAATTTCATACAGATTTAGATTAAAATTTTTCTTCAGAAATAATACTTTCTTTTTTTGCAAATAATTAAATCATAAATAGATTATAAATTAAATATGATTAGAGGTTTTAAAAGTCATCACTGTCTAAAAATAAAGTTCTAACTCTCAAAACCCGTTTGACTATTTCATGGAACCTAATTAGAAAATGAATCTAATTTACAAATACAGAAAAAGGCAGAAAGGTAAATTAATAATTAAAACATTAAATCAAAATGGAAAAGTGCCTAAAGCAGGTAAAACTAAATTTGCTTTATTTTAATTTAAATATTCAAACAAACAATTCAAGCAGGAAAAAGTAATAAAAAACATTAAAATATTCTTTAGGTTCTGTAAAACACCTTTTGGGAACCACTGATTTAGAGAATATCAACAGTATATGTATCTTAATAAGTAGTTATATATACCTTGGGATATTACACTTCTTAGAATTTCACAAGAGTAAGTTTCCAGAAATACTTTAACTAAAACAATAACAGAAAATAATCAGAAAAACATAAGATTAGTATTAAAAAGAAATGTATATATAGTGATACTTGACAAGTTGACCTTGATTACCAAGAATCAAATTTATATTATATAATTAAAGACAGGTAAACTTTTGCAACCTGATCACCTGTATAAATTTTACACTGATATCCAAAACAATTACATACATCAAGAAGCATAATTGAATGCTATTTAAAACCCATCATAAGTTGACTATAAAGAAGAAACTTTTCCTGAAAATTTTCTTGTCCTTATAATTTATAGTCAAGTTTCACTGAATTAATAAAATAGTATTTAAAGCTAACCTAAACCTTTAGGCCAGTTGACCACATGAGAAACTATTTGGGTTTTATAAAATATGGGTTGATTGATATAACAAAATAAATCTCAAAATGATTATAATTCAAGTTTGCTTCTTTTACAAGTTGTTGCACAATACTGCAACATTGATCCTTTTAATTGATAGGTGTGAATTTGAATATCATGAAGCATTGTCAGCATATCATGAAGCATAGTATAAATCTATTTAAAAATACATTGCAATATTTTTTTAGCTTAACCAATTTCTATTATTTTTACATTGGATTTCTTTAGTATATCCCAAATAAAATTTATCAACACTCACAAAATCATATTCAATAATAATCGATAAGTATAATAATGTTCACAATATTATTTTGACATTTTATAGAAAATGATGGCTGATATTATTGTATTCAATAGCCCAATAGCAGAATTTACTGAGTCAATCTGCAGTACTATCTTCCAAAAAATTAAAATTTGTCTGTAATTTTAACACAGGCAAGTAGAGATTATTATTGTGAAAATTAGGCATCATCTAACAGATATTTACCACAGAAAATGAATATAGTCTTTTTTTTTTTTTTTTTCTTGGTATCAAATTAAAGAAAAAAAATGAAAGGAAATCTATTCCTTAATTTTTAAAAAGATAAAAAAATCTTTTTTTTTGTTTTGCTTTATCTTTAATTTTTACTTGTTTTTAGTTTTTTTCTGCTATTAAAGCTCAACTCCTTAGCCTTGTAATTTTGAACCAATCAAGAAGAGAAGGTAACTCCTGGATCAGTACCTCCAGAGGTAAGATTTGTTATGGGAACTTGGAGGATTTTGTAACTCGACAGATTTAATGTGCATCAGTCACAATTTACTACACGGGAAGACTTCGGCCGGCAAGGATCGAACCCACAAACTCTTGGACATGGGTACAAGGCCCTACCAACCATGCTATCCCAGCCAAAAGTTTTCTGCTATTAGGTTAAATAGAAGCAATAATTCATAATGCTCGTAATATTCTATACATATTATAATTGTTAATTATCATGATAATATCATGTTTGAGGCCCTTAAGTGTATTATCTGTAACTGGTGACTTGTATATAACTTATATAACTCTGGCATTGTTCCTACACATTGGCTTCATGATTCCTAAGTATACGATTCATAAGTACTGAATATGATTCATAAGAAGTGATTCATGATTCATAAGTACCCTAAGAAAATATACCTATTTGTTTTTTAAATTATAAGTTTAATATGAAATTTCACCCATTGTAATTCATAATGTAATTAATTTCAATTTTTAAAATATATGGGGTAATTGTTAAATTAAAGTTTTAAAGTCTAAAAATTTTAAATAATTTAATTACATTTATTTTTATTTCGCCTATTAATGTATAAGAAATATGTGAATAACATACCATTTATAAAAATAACATGGTATAAAAAGCGAAGACTTATTACCCTTGATAAGTTGACCACTAAAGCAATGCACAACGAATGGTCTACTTATTCAGATTTCAATATTAGATAAAAATATTATCTACACAAGTTTCAATATTATATGAAAATAACATGATATAAAAAAGCAAAAACTCCTCACCATATATAATTTGATCACTAAAAAGGAGTTCCTAGCAAAACAAGTGGTCAACTCACTCAGAATTTAATATTATATAACAATAACATATTAAAATAAAATACTGTCACTTTTATAAGTTTTTTTTGTAAGTTGACCAATTAAACAATGCATTGTAAAGGTCAATTTACATAAGCTTTGCAGTATTATGTTTAATGATAATAATCATGTACTTAAGAAATAAAAATTACCAGATATTTTAAGTTCAGCACGATCAGATTTCTCTACCTTCATATCAGGATTGTTATCACAGAAAACAACATCAGAATCCTAAAACAAAAACTTGAAATGATTGAAAAAAGAAAATCATTCTTTTTATATGTTAGAAAAAACACATTCAAACTTACAAAATTATAGCTGGTATATATGCTTTTGAGCCACATCTGAAAAGCTCCACTGACACTATCACACACCTAAAAATAAATAAATTATGTATATATACTTTTTTTGTGTGAATAATACAAATTTTTAATAACGAAATGTTCTGTAACTTAAACTAATAAAAAATATTTAACAGGTTAAAATATGTAGCAAATTATTAAATTCAGTAACAAAGCTTTAGAAATATAAATCAAATTCATATTAATTATATGCGGACATTTCCATATCGTGATCTGGCGCACCAACTACAATCCTCAAGGTGCCAAATAGATTTTAAACTTGCATTTTGTTTTTAATAAAAAAAAACACGTAGCTGTTTGCCTAGGGGTGGCTATGATTTATACCTTTCATGCTGGTCTCTTTCTGTGATGTTTGTTTTAGTTTCACGAGAAACCCTGCCTGGAAGTTTCCAAGACTTGGCAATTATTCAGCGACATATCACAATAGGGAAATCTCTCCAATTACATGATAACTTAGATATTGTATATATTTTTTTAATTTAATTAAATTAGAGAAATTTTAATAAAAAAACTGTTAAGAAATGTTTTGTAAACACTGACATATCTGAAAAGAAACTGATTTTAAAGAATGTGATTAGGCAATGTTTTCGGCTACACATATTGCGGGATTGAAATTTAATAGCCCTGCAGGATCCTGCATTTTTGTGGAATTAATTAAAAACAAGAATTAATTTGAAAGTTACAACTGGCAAAGAGAGAACTATAAAAAAAAAAAAAACAGCTTATAAGCAGATTGATATTCAAAATATAATACCAAGAAAATTATGGTCTTAAAAAGGCATTTCTTTAATTTTAAAAAATAAGAAAAGAAAAATAGTGAATCCAATGAGTCGTCACTTAGAAGAGACTGAATTTTAGTGACAAATAAATTGTTTGATAAAAAAGCTTTTTTTGACTTTACTGCTATATATAAATATCCACTCGAGTACTCATCATTTTTTAAGCTAAGAGTAAAGTTTTGATACATAATGCATAATCATGTAAGTCAATAAGAGAAATTCAAAATTGGAAATATAAGCACAAACATTTAGCGAAGTAAAAAATATGTATATAAATCTTAATCTAAAGAAGACTTTTTAAACAATTATTTAAACTATTAACTCTCAACATTCTGCAGTACTGGCAATATCACTATCAGTTGAGAAATAAGAGAAGTACTTCTGCGATCAGGGGATATTTTATTGTCAATTTTTATTTTAAAAAATTCTTCAGCAAATACAGAGAAATTTGAGAATATACAAGAAAACAAGAGATAGTTGTAAAATACAGGAGTCTTTGTTAAAAAGCAGGAGACTTAGCAATAATGATTTTTAATGATTTCTCTGTTCCATCATTTTCAGACTCTTCTTTTTCAGTGTCCTAGTTTTCATTTCCATCCTCAGATGAAATCTGTTATTTTACTTTCTCCCAGTTCAACATAAATATTTTTAAACTTTGTTGAGCTTTAAAAAGAGAGTCAGAGTTCATTCCCAGACCATTGGGTTGAACATAATTAAATTTCTTTTATTTCCAATGAGCTGCATTATCGGTCTTGCCGATGAGCAGACCTAGTGTGTTCTCCAGAGGTGATATCCACTCTTTCAGGACTACCACAATGGGTGAGATACCGTTGGTCATGTTAATTTGGACGTCTAGTTTCTGCCACACTAGATGGCAGCACCGAAACTCTATTTGGATGCTAAAGTGCACTAGGAATTTAATTTTGCCGGAAATGCCAAGAGCCAATAAGGCACCCCAGGGATCTTTTACATGCGACATGGCCGCTGAGGATTTTCTGCATCCCGAAACTCCGGTGTCTGGGCCAGGGATCGAACCCGCAGACTTGGGCTCAGAAGGCCGACGACAAACCAACTACGCCACCCGAACATGATTAAATGCATACTGCAAAACACCATTCGTATCCATTTTTGCTGCTAAATTTTAAGAGTCATGTTATGTACATATCAACAAAAGATCTTCAGCATTATAAAACAGGGAAATTCTTTTAGTTTCTGAATTTTGATTCGGCTGGATTGAGGTGAAAATCCTGCAGACAATTATGCAGGATTCAAATCCTACAGGATCTGGATATCATTCCCTATCTTGACTACTCTGCTATGTCTTAAAATAAGCTAGTTTTCTATACAACATTTGGGGATATTTCTGCATTGGTACCAGTCTGCATCAACTATAATCACCATAGCAGTATGCAAAAACTTGTTAAAATTTAAATTATATACTTTTTGTTGTTGTTCATTTTACTTTATATATGTATTTATAGTTTTTCTTTGTTCCATTTTAGATACTTCATGAACTCAACTAATAAGATAACTGTAGTTTCAATAGACAATTTACTATACTCAATAATAAAATTTTTTAAGAGAGCACTTAAACAGCCAGGTTCATAGTCAAAGAAGTGGATTTTTAAGAATTCAACTCCTCAAAACTAAAGTAACTAAACAACATATTTTAAATAAATATTAATAAATTTTTCACAATTATGAATAGTTAATATAAGTTTTAAAATAAAATCCTAATTTTACAATATAATGTTAAGCGTAAAATAATCAAAAACTTGATTTATATTTAAAATATTTGTAGATAAACATGATTTACAAACTCAACCCCCCTGTAACAGGAAATTCTGGCTACGACATTCCAGTTATCAATATCAAAAAAGTAAGGATTCGCCGCCGTACCAGCTCCCATTACAGCCCTGCATAAATATGAAAATTATTTCGCCAATGTTGTATTAATTTCTTTATCATTTAAAACCTACATAAAGACGTTTTCTTAATAGAAATCAGTTAAAGAAACATGCAAGTACAATAAACAGTTTAAAATTCAAACCTCTTCACTAGGAGACTGCGTTGCTTTTTTCTTAAAATCTTTGGAACTTATTATATTCCCAGTATTAATAATAATTGTGTTTACTGATTCTGGTAACATTTCTCGCAAATTAATATAAATTTACAACTAAAATAGTATAATAAAGAGCTATGATTCCAGCGAAATTGTTTATGATACTCAATATCCTTGACACAGTTATGCAATCCGTCGCAACCTTGGTCGCAACATAAGAGAAAACGGCGAAATTGACTTTAATTAGACAATAGATTGATATATATATTTTCACTAAAATCTCCACAGGCCCATAAACAAAACAAAAGATCGTGATTGCGTAATTTTTGATGAAAGTTTTTTTTCTTTTTTGCTGAGTGACGGTGGCGCATATCTATTTATTTTTCATTTACCTTGAAAAGACAAAAAGATTTTTTTGAACAGCAGAATATTTTGAAACTAAATAATGTTACAGTTGCGTTTGACTACATTACAAAGTAATAAAAATTAATAAATTTTTTAATTTTAATTCCTGAAGCATCATCATCTGGCAACGAGACATTTTAGTTTATTGTTGCGGATTTGCGGAATCAAAACACAGGCCTCGATTGATTTTGGCTAGTATGTTGTTGTGGTTGACAGGTTGAATCGGCTGCTATAGCAATTTGTGCATTTTGATTAATATACTTTTCAAATGCACTTAAAATGTAAATATCTAAAATTTTTAATTGCGATCTCTGGATTGTATTAAATTGTTATCTTTGCAATAATTTCTGCTTTTTTATCGTTTTCAAATATTTAAAAAAAATATTAAGTGTGACAATCTGTTTCTTTGTGTCTTTCAATTTGATGAGGCTTTCCATTTCTTCCTTAAATTTCATGTGTTTTTCAACAAATAATCTATAAATCATCATTGAAGATGGGTTTTTGTTTGCAACTGAAGCTTTTGCTTTGGAAAAATTTTACTTTAAAGAAAAGAAAACCTGTAAGTAAAAACTTTTTTTGTGTTCTCAAAAAGCTATAAAATTATATTGAAATTTTAAAGGATAAATATTATTTTTGCTATTTAAATATAATATTTCAAACGTAAGAATGCAGTGAAACTCACGAAATATATATATGAATAATAATTTTAAAAAATTCCTTTATTTTATGTTTTTAATTGAATGGTGCTATATATTATTTTGTGAGAGAATTATTGTTTTAACTATCTTCTGTTATAACTTCTTGAGAATACTATAATGGACGCAATAAAATCAATTTATATACTTTGAAATTTAATAATAATTATTGGAAAATTTGGGATAATAATTGAAATGATGAAAGTTATTGTGATAGTTAACATGATAGTTATTATTTCCTCCCCATGTATCAGAAAAGCGCTATTAAACTAAAAGCTTGAAGCAAAAAGAAATTGAGTTATTTAATTGTGCTCCTGGTTTGATTAGGACTTTAGATTAATATTTGAAAAAAAAAAAAATCATTTACTTTTTCTCTCTTTCTGTCTTTAATGTATAATAACTTAAGATGTTTTTCTCCGAAAAAGTGAAAACAATTTGTAGGAAATTTATTCTGATAATTATTAATAGTTTGACTTAATTTATTATTAAACCAATGAACTAAAAAGAGTTAGTATTTTAATTTAAATAAATTTTTTTATCTTAAATTTGTGAATCAAATTTTTTTTTCTTCCTGTAAAGGATGTATATACCTACAGTTAACTTTTGATATTCATTTTCAGTGTAAAACAATTATAATATGTATCAATAATTGTGTTATGACATATTGAAATAATAACTAGCATTACTTCAATATTCTTTATTCACTTTTCCAATTATTAATTTGCCTTCATTAATGAAAATTCATCACATTTATTTTTCTCTTTTAGATTGTTTTGATTTTTGAACTATTTATTCCATTGGTGCTTTTCTTCATCTTACTTGGTATACGTAAAAAACAACCAGCATATCCAGTAAACTCTTGTAAGTTTATTTATTTATGCTTTCAGGGTATAATAAAATTGTCTGTGCATTTATCTTAAAATTCTGTGCTTAACAAAAAATTAATTATTTAAATTTGATAGAGCAGAAAATATGTTCCACCAGAAGCAGTTTCAGATAAGCAATTAAAATATTAGGTGTCTACAATATTATATTTACATTTTTATCTACTTATGATTTATGCCTGGTATTCTCAAATGAAAAAAACAGTATTGTTTATACATAATTATAAATCTTACCTTTTTATATTTTGAAATTATTTTATTTGATAGTTATAAAAAAAATTGGATAATATGTTATGAAATGTTTTTTTTTTGCTTCATATTTTAATATGTCAAAATACAAAACATGATTGAAATATTGCATTTCATGGATTGTTTTGCACAGCACGGTGTTGAATAGTTGTGTAAAATTTAATGAATAAAAGTAGGAGTACTTCAATCACAGATCATAATTGCCCGACTTTACACCGTCACAATTCAATTAATTTCGATCACTATAACACTTCTAAAATGCCTGTTCCTGATATTTTGCTCAAAAATTCAAATGATTTTTATCAATCATGCATTGAAATTTTGTAGGGTTGATAGCAAGAGATTTCTGACAAACTGGATATTTACATCACTGATTGAACTACATACAAACTACTTAAAATATACTGTGCAATTTAATGTCACAAAAATGACATTAATTTCTGGTTCAGATACTATATCACCAAAAAGATTGATTTCTAAAACTTGAAAAAACACAAACACTTAATGAATCATTTAACTTAAAAAATTTTTTTTATGTGATAAATGTCTTAGAAACAAATGTCTTTATATCTTTAAAATTTGACGGTTTTAAAAAATTTTATAGGATATTAGAAAAAAAAACTGTGCTTCCATAGCTTCCTTTTTTTTTTCTTTTTTTCTTTTTTGCATGAATTAAATAAAAATGACACTTTGATGTTATTACCAATAAGAAAATTTATATTTAACTGATACCCCTGTGGAGAACTAATGATTAACAAAACTGATTTTTGATTTGATAAAATTTGATTTTTTGATAAATATTTAAACATTGATAAAAATTATACATATTGCATATTTGATAAAATATTTTACTACATCAATGTTTTCATCAAAGAGATTTTTATAAAGCTGTAACAAATTGGACACAACTATGAAATTATTTGGCAAATAAGCGCAGGAGATTTTTTATTTTTCTGAATTAGAGATTGTAATAAAATAAACTGCATATTTGATCATTTTAGGTGTATTATATTAAGTGTTTTTGTTTTTAATATATATAATATGTATTCTGTAAATGTGTTTTTTAGCCAAATTTTCTGTCTATCCGTTGCCATCAGCTGGAGTGATTGCAGTTATGCAAGCATTTTGTGACAATGGCATCAGATCTGAAGATGGTTTTTCACATTTTCCAAACAGCACGTAAGTATATTACTGAGTCTTTGCTTCTTCATTTTTGATGTTTTGTTTTGTACAGCTATAATAGCATTTACACTCACCCACACACACATATATATGTATATACAGTGAAACCTCTCGTGAGCGACCACTCTCTGTTCCACAGTAAAATGGTCATTAATGGAGGTTGGTCTTTTGTAGAGATTACCTCCATTGACTTAAAAATGTTATCAAAGGTACATAATTTTTTGAACGCAATTTTTATCAGTCTAATTTTCTTGGCGCGAAAATGTCACTTGTGTTGTTGGCATCACATAAACCAAGTTGATGAATAAAATTTAGCATCAATTAAACTGATCGCTTCTGATATAATTATGAGTAAAGACAAATTTACCAATTATGAATGATAGAACTATTTTAAATAAATGAACTATTATGTTTTTTGTTTAAATTTGCATTTAATTTTATATCATAAAAATTAGTTACCTTTTAAAAATTTGAAGAGGTTTGTTTGTTTGAAATGCTTAGTTTTCTCTAAAATAACATAAATTTTTTTATTCAACTTTCGACTCTAAAAATAAATTTTTAGAATAGAGATGTTTAAAATGAGCTCGCTAAATAAGAACTTCACTTAAATATTTTGAATACATTTTAATTTACTTATTTGTTTTGTTTATATTTTTTTGTTTTGGTATTTTTTCCATGTTTCCTTATTTGACCTTTCCCATATTTGGTGCAGAGGTTTGCCCGATCACTGGGAGAGGTTTTGATGGTCTCTCCTGAAGGTTTTCTTCAACACAAAGTCTATGGAAAAAATTCAGTGCTTCTTGAAAGTGGTCATAAGTAGAGGAGGTCACTACCGAAAGGTGGTCTTTTGGAGGTGTCACTATATGTATATATATATATATGTATGTGTATATATACATATATATATATGTATGTATATATATATATATATATATATATATATATATATATATATATATATATATATATATATATATATATATATATATATATATATATATATATATATATGTATATATATAAACACTTAGTTTTGCAGTTAAAATACAATTTTTATAGTTATAATAGCATTATTACAGTTTTAAAAACATTTTTAACTGTTATAATTGCATTTTCACAGTTATGATAGTATTCTTTAATAGTGACCGATTGCTGGTGGCTAGTATATCTAAAATGATAACTTTTTCAAACTGAATTTAACTCCTTGTGATATGGGTAAATTGTCCACAAAGTTTTCTATTTCATATACCTGAAGTGCCTCTACTTTATTTTTAGGGTTACAGAATTTTTATCAAAGTTGAACAATATATCCCATAAAAATAACTTCTTCAAACCAGACTTCACTCCTAGTGACATGGATGAAATTCCAGACATTTACAAATCAATTGTGGAAGACCCAGTTGCAGTTCATGACAGTTTCGCTCGAGCTGCTGGTATAATATTTTTGTTGTAGATTTTTAACTCTGACATTTAAAAATATTTTCATAGGAATTCTTTTCACATTATATCTTAAACAAATATATGAACTTTTTAAATAAATAGTTGTATCAAATTAACTTTTAGGTTGGTAGGTAGGCACTTTACTTAAGTCATTCTAGAGCTGCACAATGGTCTGGGAAACGTCCCTGAGGAGGATCCAAAAACATGCCATCACAATTTCATTCCTCTGCAGAGGGGATGGCAACCCTGCTTTGGTAACCCGATGACCTGTGTGCGAAAGCGAGCACTTTATGGTAGAACAGTTTAACAAGGACCGATACCGTGCACCCTTGGTCCTTAAGCAGGCTGATCAAAGTTGTCATCCACCTGCTTACTGACCGCAGCCAGCGATGCTTGACTTCGTTGTCCTACTTGGTTTACGATCAGTCATCTGCGGAACCATTTAGCCTTTAGAGGCTCATTTTTTTGAAAAACAATTTTTACTTATTTTTAGAATGGAAATGGTACATTTTAACTGAAGCAGAAATAAATCACCAAAAAACTAATAAATAACTAAAACAATTACTAATATTGCAATTAAGCAAACTATTAATAATGCAGGTCTTATGTCAGACTCAGTCTGACATAGGAGCTCAACGGCAAATTTATTATGTTGGAATGAGTCTCACATAGGATGGCAACAAGAAATTTTAAATTTTGGAATTAATCTGATATAGGACTGCAATGAAAAATTTATGATCTTTGAATGACTCCAATATAGGAGTACATCAGGAAATTTATTATGTTGGAATAAGTTCAACTTAGGACTCCAAGGGATTAATCAATTTATTTACTTTTTTTTACTCCGAGTTTTTTTTATTTTATTGAAATTAAAAAAACACTTTTATTTTTCTAATAGATAATTTTCTTATTATTATTCACCTGAATGGTGATTGTTTTCTAAATATTTCTATAGTGGATGTAATAAGTGCATTTCAAAATTCGTTTTTAATTGCTTAATAAGTTTTTTTTCAATGTTTCCTATTTTTGCATTGCAGAATGATTTATGTTTTATCAAACTGCAATATCTTTTTTCTTTTTAGATTTGCAGATTGGGGATTTAATTTACAATAGATCTGAATTCATCGATATATTATCATCTAATTTTTCATTGCCAAAACAAGATTTGGAAATATTTCTGAACTCCTCTGTTGATGCTGAAAAAGTACATGTCTTTTCATTACATATTTCCTTCATCATATATTTTTTACCTTATATATTATAACAGTAACATCAATAACACAGAGCTGCCTATATGCAGCATTGCAGGACAAAGACCGAATAAAAATGGACAGTTTTAGAGAAATAATAAGTCAATGAAATATTCCAAGACAATATTCCAATACATTCCATAAGTCAATGAAATATTCAAAATATCTTTATAAGTAATCTAATCTCGTTTATATCATTCTTTCACAGACTTTCACAAATCTTCTAAAAATATAGAATATAAAACAGAAACATAAATAATCAAACAAAAACTTTTATAATTTGGATGACTAATAACTGATAAGTTTAATATGTTATCTAATTTTTAATATATCAGCCCTTAGATAAAAGCATCGGTGCCACTGATAAGTGATAGTACAAGAGGCTCTTTTTTAGACCATCTGGAATTTTTTCTAATCAGCATATTTTGGAAATTTTCTTTTCTAATTCTCCTTATCATTATTTATCATATTATTTAAAATATTCTTCTTGAATTATTTTCAATAAGTTTTCAATCAATTAAGAAAATTTCAGGAAACATAATTTTATATTAAAAGTCAAATAACCATTTAAAAATTCAATATAAAATTTTAAATTTACCTTATTTTTACTAAACCTTCATACAATTTGTCAAATGAAAAGTAAAAATCAGATCAGGTATCCTTAAATTCATTACTTGATTTGGTACACATTGCTATAAAGGAAAGATTATATTGAACTGCTAAGTTATGTGTTAAATAAAGTAATGAAAAAAACATAGAATATTATAGACAAGCTTTTTTATGTGTAATTAAAGAGGGAATGGTTCTATATGAAGATTTTATTATACATTTTTGAAAGATGGAAAAAGATAACATTGTTATCAATGTTTGTGTAGAACTGTACTGAACACTAACATTTTGAATTAATATTACCAGGCAATTGTTAAGTCACAACCTGATTCATGAAAAAGAAAATTTTTGAAATAAAATGTAATCAAAATTTTATTTTTTTGCATTTAAAAAGATAAAGTTTTAAGGGCGTTCTTAATTTAATGATAATTGTTTTAAATTGTAATTATTATAATTATTTTTATAATTTAAATGATGAAGTTATTTATCTTTATCAGTTCTTCAATAAATGATGAACTTAATACTGCAATATATGATGAAGTAATGACACCATTAAAAGAAAGTTCTTAAAATTAAAGTGAAACCTTATATTATTGATAATTTTTTAAAGTTAGCCTTATTTTTGTTTGCCACGCCAAAATATATTTGCTGCATCCGCTTCTGTGCTACTGTAGTTCTGCTATCTGGTTTATGACTAGGAGCTACATATTTTGACTTCACTACGTGATTTTTTTTATCTATTGGAAAATAATAATTTATCATCTTCGTTTATATAATCATAAAAAAGTAGTTGTGTGTGCAAAACAATAGTTAATTATTTCCTTAAAAGGAGTTTATATATATATATATATATACATACATCAGGGTTGCCACTCCACATGGAGAACAGGGAAGACCTGGAAAATACAGGGAATTTAAAAATCTCCTAAAATAACAGGGATATGCAGGAAATTTCGATTTTTTCTTTAAAAACTGGGAATTTTGTTTCTTATTTTTGTCTTTTAAATAATGGTGACTACTCAATGTGTTTTCTATGGTATATTTAAGGTTGATATTCCAACTATACTAAACTATTTCCTTTACTATAGCATTATTTTAGTATGCTCAGCTGTTCCTTTTTTTCAGTAAGTTTCTCCAGCATTTAAAACTACCATAGTTAGCCTAATATAGCTCACAGAAGAGTGCAATAATTGTGTTTTCTCTTAATATATTGTGTATAATATATACAGGGAAAACACAGGGAATTTTTCCCTCCAGATTTGAGTGGCAACCCTGTATATGTAATATGATTTGAGTATACAAATACAATAATAATGGAAATTGAAAAGAAAAAGTATGAAATATAAAAGCTATACTTCTAATTGGTTTATTAAGGGTAATTTATGAAATTTAATATTTATAAAGTTTATTTTTATTATTTTTTCTTCATCTTTTTTCACACACTCAAATATACATTTCTGTTTTGTACTCAAACCATCAAATTTATAATTCATCCGAAAAAATTTTGTTTCCCATCTCGTGATTTTATGCACTTTCACTTCAATTTTCATAGTTTTCATCTGACTTGCTATTGATTTCTTTTGTTTTTCTTATATATGTATATATACAGCAAAATAACTTATTTTATAACATATTTCATATTAAAAGATTTTTTACTTTATCTGCTTCAATTTTTTAATTAGTAATTAATTGCTTTTTGTTTTATTGAGTGACTAATGTTTTTTTTTTAGTCTTGAGATTATTCCTTATTAAATAATAAATTTTCTTTTATGTGTGAATAAAATTAACAACTAAATAGATTTTTTTTTATGTTTAATGATGTAAATGATTTTATTTGATAAGGCCTTTTTAAAAATATTTTTATATGTATTTTTAGCTTTATACTTTATTATTTGGGAAAATACCTCAACATAAATTGAAACTCAAAGATAAACCGCAACAGCCTACATCCTACCTACTGCAATCTGTTTCGTCCAGAAAAGCTAATCCCTTGTTTATTGCATCTGATACAATCACTTCTGCCCTGATTGAGGAATCTTCTTTGCAACATTTATCTGATTTATTAGGATACCTGCAAAGACATAAAAAGAAGTTTAAAGTAATCTGGAACATTGTAGAAAACATGTTTGATGTCCGCTCTAATGTTTCTTTTTCTGGAGATGATGTGAAAGCCATTGCTGAAGAACTGAGAGTAAGATAAATAGTTTAAAATGCTACTTAATTTAAAAATTTTAAAAAAATTGTTATTTATTACATATTTCTAAGTATATATCCAATATTAGGTTACTATTTGATATTCAGCCTATTTGATCACTTATGTGTAATAATTAATTTATGTCTTTTTGTTGAATTGTTCATTTCAAAACAACTCCCTAGATAAATTAGAATTTTTTTATTAACAGTGGTATAATATTTTTGTCATAACTACAAATTATTACTGCTGCTGTTGTTCGTAACTGTGTGCTATTACTGTTATAAAATCGGCAGGTTTATTCAGTATTACTTGCAGTAGTGATAACTAATCCCATAAATGTTTTTAAAAATATTTTTTGCTCATTTAACTTATTTTAAATTACAAAGCAGCTCTATCTTTAAGCTTCTAATTATTTAAATTAAAATATACAGTACACTCCCGATTATCCGGGTTAATCACCGGGACAGGTCGCACGGACAATCGAAAAACACAGATAATCCCAAAACTTCTTTTATTAAAAAAAAAATCAATATCAGTACAAAAAATAGAAAAATTACTGACATTTGCATCATAACATCAAACTAGGAATTTTCCTTATTAAAAAATGTGTAATGCGTCTTCGCCATATATCGATACACAATATTTTACGAACCGCAGAAATGTCACCGTAATCAAATCCTCCCATATAATCTAATAAAGTTTCCACAGTGTAGCAGAATGAGAAATTGTATTTCATTCATTTACTACATCTTCTGCATCAGTTACTATCATCACTATTTGATTTAACAATATAACGATGTCTTCATCAGTCAAATACTGGAAGCCAGGCTCTCATGCATCACTTTGAAACCAATCTTCTAAATTTTCTTCACCAAGAATTTCGAAACCTTATCTTGTTCGAGAATACTGTTATCATTTGTTTCTTGAACATCTGAAAAAGATTGTTCATCAAGCGGTATGATCTTTCTCCAAGATCGTGATAACGTAGACGATTTTAATTTTGACCAGGCTGCTGATATTTCATATACTTCAATCCAATAACGAATATTGCTTCCAAAAATTTGGTAGTGTTATAACTTCATGAATCAAGTTTTTTTATTCTTGAAAATGCTTCTCTTTATATTTTTTGTGTGACTCCGGAATGAGCACGGATAATCTGCAAACCGGATAATCGAGAGTGTACTGTACTTTGTTACTCAAATCGTTTTCTCATATATTTTAAAACAGTAATATAATTTTTTTTTAAAAGTCAATTTCTACTTATGTCAACAAATAAAATTTTTATTTTAGCTACTTTTTATTAAATAATTACAATTTTTTCTCCTTTAAAAAACTGAAATTGATTAATTAAATTTAATTAATGAATTAATATTTTAAAAAAATGTATTAACATCAAGTGCCTACCACTACAAGTTTAAAAAAATGTATTTGAACTTGAATAGATGAATAAAAAGTATTTTATTCATCTATAAAAAATTTCATTCATTAAAAATTTAAACAAATTTAACAATCATCATTAAAAATTTAAACAAGTTGTATTAATATATGTAGGGAGAGTGTAAACTAATAGTAGGAATAGAAAAAAAAAAGCATGTGGGATCAGACAACTATAAAAGTACAAATTTGGTGACGTGGTCCACGCATGCTACCACATAATGTTCCTTATCTGACACAGTGAATATAAAATAATTAAGTATTTAAATGTGCACAATGAACTATTTTTTGTTCAAAGAGACCTATAAGTTAGAAATTATCACTGAAGTTATATTTAAAGTATATGAAAAACTGAATCGCTTATAGTAAGTTTTAAAACAATGACTAATGCTTAACCAATCAGAAAATTCCATTTCTATTTTCGCTCATCCCTATTTAATTAATGTACAGTAGGGAACCGATTATCCGGAGCGATCGGGACCATCGCTATTCCGGATAACTGCTTTTTCCGGTTTTCTGAATCGCTACAAAAAGTCGTTTTTTTATTGTTAAACCCAACTAAAAAAAAAAAATGTTTGGAAATAATCTTAAAAAGAAGAAAGAACGATGAAGTAGTACACTAATAATTATTTCCAAAATGATGGTAAGGTAAACATCTTTCAAAAAAGAAAGAAAAATCCTAAAATCTTATGAGGAAAATTTTTATTTTTTTAAAAATCGAATTTCGTTCCGGTTTTTTGGTTTTCCGGTTTTCTGATTTCCGGATAACGGGTTCTGTACTGTATTAATATTTGAAAAAAAACTGTATTATCATCAAGTATCATCCACTACAAGTTCGAAAAACTGTATTTGAACTTGAGTCAATGAATAAAAAGTATTTTATTAGCAATTGAAAATTTGAACAAGATATAGGGAGAGTGAGAACCAGGGTTGGGTTTTTGACGTCAAAAAGTGGTTTTTGACATGACAAGGGTATAATACTGGTTTAAACCGTCAAAAACCCGTCAAAAATGTCAAAAACTGAAGTTTGCCAAGAAAATATATAAACTTCAAAACTACCAACAGTTGCCATGCATTATATTGAAATTTAATTATACTATAGGTAATCAGCAGGTTTTAAAATATTTTTTAATTAAAATTAAGGTAAAATAACAGATTTAAAATCTCAGAAATTTATATTCAAATGCATGCGCAGAAAAATTTTGCACAAAAATTTTTTAAATATTTATATTTTGAAAAAAACAATTTTTTTTTGATACTTAAGAAGATTAAAAGTTTATTACTATGCATTTTTGACATATAAGGAACATATAACTAATATTTATAAGGAACTTACAAGTTATGTTGTATAAATACAAACTTGATACAAGTGTATAAAAATAATTTTTAATGTTATACCGAATATCTTTATTATCCAGCATGTTAATTTGAATTTAAAAGTAGTTATATTTGTGAATAATGATAAATATAATTCATATTGTTTATTATATTTATTTATAATTATTACACTTATCATTTTAAAACAATTTTTACCTCTTAATTTTTTTTTCTCCACTTGTATTAAGAATACAAATAATGCATATCTTGAAAGCAAGAAGTAATTATTCAACAGCTGAATATTTAGATATTCAACAAAACTATATAGTATTCAGCAAAATGAAATTCACAAGTATTTGGATAAACTAAATTTTCAGCATAGTAAATGAATAGGCTGAATATACTGTAAATCGACACTAACTACTCTGTGTATTTAACAGAAAGCAGTTAAATTTGTAATGTCTTATGTTAAAAAGATTATTAAGAAGATTTAAAAGAATATTAAAAAGATTTTTCTTTAAAAGATGTCTAATGTACAAAACTGCTAATGTTTATCTTTAAAAATGTCTAATTTTTAGTATAATCTATACTATACACTAAATTCGGTTATAAATAAGTTTCTTAATAATATCACTGCAGATTTTCAATAACACATGAAAATGAATGCATAATATTACAAAAGATGTGAGCTTTCAAAAGTACAAGATTTTGGTTACTATTCAAAATATAAGTGTTTCTTCAAAATTTTAAATTTATTTTTTCTAGAACATATTTAGAAACACTATCCTTTATAAAAAAAATATATAAATTTTATGCATTAATTAAATTTCACATATGAATATAGGTTTTTGACATTTTCGACATTTTTGACAGTGAGGTTTTTGACGTGACGGATTAAACCATGGTTTAAACTGTCAAAAACTGTCACATGTCAAAAACCTGCCAACCCTGGTGAGAACTAATAGTAGGAATTGGAAAATGAAGGAAAAGGGAAAAAAACAACCAATTTTCATGTTTTTTAAACACTTTTTTTTAAAAAAAAGAAATATCTTCCTTAAAACATCTTACTGATCTTAAGCTAAATAAAAAAGACACCAAGAAAAATAAGTAAATTAATAAAAATAAATGCTTTTTCACACCACGAAAAAAAAAGTTTCTAACAGATTGCTTGAATTTGCCCTTTTTCTTGTAAACTGCTAAATTTGTATAATTTTGCTTTATTATCATTTTTTATTATTAGGATATTATACTGTCACCTGGTGGAATGAGAGACTTAATGTGTCAGCAGAATGGACTAATGTGGGTTTTGACTTATGAAAACTTAACAACATCGAATCAGACGGTGAGTGCTATATTTCCTTAAATAATAAAAAAAATAGTTATAATAATGATACTAATTTTTTGAGTCATTTATTCTAAATTTTGATTTTCCTTTATAGTTAGAATTACAGTCCGCATTTTGTAGCCTGAATGCAACAGTCATGTCATCACTATCAGATGAACTCCAAAGATTCCTCGATGTTGATAAGCTGAGGGAAACTGTAAGCTTATACAGTGTCTTATTAAAATGAATTCTAAATATATTAGCTCTTTTTTTATCAGAACAATCTCTTAAAATTTTTCTTTTAGTTGCATCTTGATGATTGGAATATCACATTAGCGCAGCAGAGACTGAAGAAGTTATCTGATGATGTAAGTTGCCTTAATGTTTATGCATGCTTGTAGATTTTCATCATAATTCTATTATCGTATCTATTTTTATCAAATGTTGTTTTTCCAATTTAGAGATATCTTTTAACACACATTTTTGAAAACTTATTTAATTTTATTTCACTGTATAATATAGAACCTTTTCTTTAAAATTGTTTAGTCTTAGTTTTGGAATGAGAGTATAAAAAAGTCAAGGGTTTTCTATAATTGCAAATTTTTATTTTAATCCAAAACTTTAGCTTAAATATTACTGTTTTTTATAACTTTTCTCAAACTGTCCTCTATTTTAATTATACAGTCAACACTTAATATAATGATCCTTGTCATCTAAACCAAAATGAGTGTTATAATGTAAGATCATTATATCTCAAGTGCAAAAAGATACATAAATATTGCTCATAATTAAAAAAGAAAACTAGACTAATTTCTACAATATAATACTATACTTTTTTGAGAATTAAGAAACTATCAAAGTAATTGATAAAAACTCAATTTTTCTTTTGTTATTATGTACACAAAAGAACCATTTTAAAATATACATTTTTAGTGAAAAATACATTAAAGACAGCCATTTTGAAAGAATTGTAGGTCCAGACCACTGCAAGTTCACATTTTTTAACTAAAAAATAAACCATTCGAAGAAATTAATATTTTTAAAAAATAATGAATTCAAATTTCAAAAAGAAAAGTATGATTAATAAATTTACCATAATATTTACCAAAAAAAAAAACTTTAATAACTTTTGATCTTATGATCCATATTTCTCATTCTAACAATGCGATAGTAATTAATTCATCATTGCAACCTCTTTTAGAAAATGAATAAAAGCATTTCCTCTTTCAAAAAAGGTACTAGCATTTTTCAGCCCTGGCTATTTTTCTTTTTAAATTATAACTGGATCAAGTCCGTTCACTATGCGTTTGGTCAAGTTTAGGTATAAAGTCTAGAGGTATCTCCAGTTGTTGTGCTTTTGACTCAATTGTTAAGGCATTATATGGGACCAAACATACTCATAATGCTATGTTGGTTAATGATATCCTTTGTGTTTTGTTATCATTGTATCAATTTGTGTCTTTTAATACTAATTTCTAGTTAAATGCTGCCTTTTCAAAATAAAAATTAATAAGATATATATAAATACTCTTATCGGTTTGTATACAACTTGATCAGATAATAAAATTGATTCAAGAATGTTAAACCCAAGTAAAGTAACTATGTATATTTTTTAAAGAATAAAATATAATTAATAAATATAATATATTATTCAAAGAAATAAACTGAAAGTTTATTGTATCTCATAAAGTTTTGAATGTATAAGGAATACCTTCATTTACTTATTTAGTAAGATAAACTTTAAATCAGCAGTTTTAGAATATCGTCTCACTACAACAAGCTAGCTGTAACTTCTAAACAAAACTTGTCTGGATGGATTTCCAGCATTTGTTTATTCGCAATTTTGTATTGAAGCTTCTATCTATATATATATTTCTCTTACACTGCAACAAAAAAAAGCCTCATTACAACTCCCCGAATGGCAAAGCTAGAAAATCGACCAATGATTGCCGCTAACAATGTCAAATGCCAAATCTAGCTGAGGTGGCTTAACATATAGCACTTTTAAAAACAGAAACTGAAATAACCAGAGAGAGCTTTCTCACCAAATGTGATCTACCAGCTGCGGCAATCTCATACTATAAAGTTAGGCAGAAGTGAGTAGTCTTTGTTGATAGATCTCTATTTTAGTATTTTGTCGAAAGCGCTTTTATTCATGAATTTATATATTAGGAATTTATTTGACAATTTATGATTTATATCACAAATTTATTTGTTTTATTATTGTTATTAGTTATTCATTGAAAAATGAGTCTCGGTCGTGCTGTTACGCTTTAAGATTTTATACTATAGCACATTTCTAATAGGTTTAACGAATTACATGTCATTTATTTAAATTCAAATTTATTTTATTGACTTAGTATTTACTAAAAAGATGTAATTTTTAAACAAGAAAAAAAGTTGTTATATGGATTTGAATGATTGTTTTGAATTCTTAGAATTTTGTGCATTTGCAATGTACCTAAGTTAGTGGCGAGCTTGGTTTGCGAAGCAAACCATATAAGATTGCGTAGCAATTTTCAGGGGTTGGCGAGCGTTAGCAGGCAGGGGGCGCAGCCTACTAGTTTAATTTAATTTGCTGTCATTGTTAATATTTTTTTTATCTAAATGCAGGGTTGCCACAGGCGAGTAGAATACAACTATTAGCAACCATTTTCGGCCTGAGGAGACTAAGGCAACTTTTTTTTGCCTGTAAAGTCTTAAAAGGGAACTACTGTTAGAAGAAGG
Source organism: Parasteatoda tepidariorum (assembly GCF_982258835.1). NCBI lineage: Eukaryota > Metazoa > Arthropoda > Arachnida > Araneae > Theridiidae > Parasteatoda > Parasteatoda tepidariorum. The sequence continues at coordinate 21,210,112 of NC_141764.1, read as the reverse complement.
AGACTATTGGGAGACTTTTCTGAACTCCCAGCTATGTTTTTTTAGCATTAATTCGGGTGACAATCTGCACAATTTAAAAAACCCAATTTTTAATAGGATATTACGATGCCTGAATTTTGAATTTGAGTAATCACTTCACAATATGTATATATATTTGCTAAATTAATTATTGATGAAAGGGAAAATTTTTTAGAAAAAGAATTTTTTGAATGAATTCTAATATGTAAAAGTATTTAATTTTCTGCAAATACACTAATTTGTGCGATATAAAAATTTAGTGCTAGAACACTGAGGTTTATACAAACGTTATCATATTTGTCATCAATTTGACTAAATGGATCATGATATATGACAATTAAGACATTTAATAAAATTTTTGCCATATTATGGAAACTTTTTGTTCTTATTTAAGCAGCTGATTTCATAGTTTTCAGCAGCTATTTTCATGCTTTAGACTACTAAAAGCAACTATTTCGTTCATTTTTTTTCTGTGGCAACCCTGAAATGACAAATATTTTATGTTAGGAAATTTTAATTCATTCTTTTATTGAACTGCAGCTGGTAAAATTTAATGAATTTGAAGTTGCTTTGAAGCAATTAAGTGAAATAGCTTCTTCGTTACCCCAAGATGCTTGCGTCCAGCTAAATGATACTTCAACAGAAAATGATACCATTGCTGAATTTGAAGACGGAGTCACTGAACCTCCTAAAAAGGTTTTTATTATTATTATTTTTTTAAAATTTGCTTTGTTCCTTTTTATAAAAAATTTATATGAAGCTTCCAATGGAGTTAATTTATTTGGATACTGTTTTATTCATTCCTAGGCTGCCAGGTCGAATCCTCAGTATGGTTTGCTACGTATTTGGCTTGGAATGCAAAACACGATCTGTGGGAAGGTTGGGGATTTTCCCACTAGCTTACCTGATGATGGAGAGGAAGTCGATTTAGGTATATTCCTATTCATATCTACTTGTAAACTATTGTGCAAAAATATATGGTTTAATTATTCTTTGATTTTAATTTTTTACGTAAGATATTTATTTAAATTTTTTGTTAAAATAATTGTCATCAGAAAACTAAAGTAAATAAAAGTTTTAGAGATAAAGAATTTGCTAGAAAGTGAAGGTATGTTTACCCACAAGTACTTATTGTACGATCATAATGTTCTTTTTGTATGATGATTAAGAACAATTAAAATTCTGTGAGAATATCTGTAGCAAGTACTTGTTATAGTGTTTTATGGTAATTTAAAACAGTCACAGATCTGTGAAGGTATCGTTACAAGATTGTGAAGATACCATGCAAGTATGCTGCAATCATCATTCTTTATTTACAAGTAAGAAGTGTTGTACATTTAGTTAATGCTGTAAGTGTAGTTTTTTTTTGTCCACAAAAATTATTCTTTGATTGAAATATTTTTTAATTACTCTTCAGTAATATCTTAAAACAGTTCTAGTGATGTAATTTATTGGCATTCTTTAAATGTGACCATTTTTTAAAAAAAGCAATTCTTTTCTAATGAGTTTAATGATTCTTATTAAAATGAATATTCTAACCTTAGTATCTGACTAAAAAAGAAAATGAGGCTAACTCGAACTACGTAGGAGACAAGCAATGAAAAATGAAAAAAGCATTTTAAAGCCATTTAGTTCAATAGTTATTTTACCAAAATCTGGCAGTGTCAAACTTACAATCTCATATGTCTCTTAATCTTAAAGAAACTCAAAATAATATTTTGTTTATGTATAAAGTTGTTTTTTAACTTTAAAAATAATGTTTCATGTATTTTCTTTTTCTAGATAAATTGGGCATGTCTAAATATCAGCAGGAGCAGATTGGTATATTAGTTCATGTTCTTTACAGCAATCCCAGAGTATTATATGCTCCAAATAATACAGCTGCAGATGAAATAATTACAAAGGTAGCAAAAAAAATCTCTGCTTCTTTTAACTATGTAATTTTTGAATTCAGCTATTTGTTTTAAATATCTGTGCTAATGTTTTACATACATTATTTTTGAAACATTGAAACATAGTTTTGAAGGAGGGGTATGAATGATTATTACAAATAAATAGATGAGTTTTTTGTCCTCAAAAAAAAATTTTTTTAACTAATTTTCCTTTCATTGTTTTTTTAAAAAGCATTTTTTTCTACTCACTTAAAAGTTTTCAGTGAAAGAGGAATCTTTTTATAAAATTGAAAATTCTCTTAAAGAGGAAAATGTAAATATACTATCCAAATTAATTAGGACAAGTAAGCCTTAGATACGAACATGTCAAACAACCAGTAAACACAGTTTGAATAAAATGTCTTGGCTACTTTTTTCCTTCAGCAATGATGCGATAATCTTAGTATGAAGTATGATCAATTCAATAAGTACATGCATGTAAATATAGCAACATAATGTGATGCACACATGCCGATGTGGGAGGGTATGTTTTAACAAAACCTGCCCCCTTGTTGTAATTCAAGAGCAGTTGAGAGATTTCTACTGGAAAATCAAAATGATGTTGCTTTATCTGCATGGAAATTCACCAGATTTAAATACAACCTTGAATTTGTGGAATAGTTTAAAATGTCATTTAGGTATGATTGATTGTGTGATGAAAAAAAAAAGTAAATAATGCTTTACAAGTTTGGTTATATGATGATGAAATCAAAAATATTTGGTCGGCACTCAATGTTGAAAGACGTACTATAAAGACGTAGTATAAAAGACAATAATACTAATAATACGAAAGACAATAGTAAAGTAAAACTTTATCAATGTTAATTTAAGCTAACAAATGGATAAAAGCATAGTTGTTTAGTTCATTTTGTATCTATTAATTTACTCAGAGTAGTACAACTAATGGAAGAGAGATATTGAGTTTTAATCATTGTTGCACAATAATTTTATGGACTATCCCTGAACTGTGTTATATTAAATTATATTTCTCATATTTAGTGTGTCATATTATAATCATTACTAAAAGTGAAGCTTTATTTATTTTAGGCAAATGAAACCTTTGAATTGTTGGACACTGTTACTCAGTACGCTCAAAAAATGCTAAACATCTCTGAGGAAATCAGATTATTTTTAGCTGAAAACAGCACTGATCATTCACTGTCAGTTTTAAAGCAGGTATATTTTGTTTCATAGTTGTGATTTAGAATAAATATTGATAAAAAAAAAATGTATGTTTGAGAAAACGTATAATGTCCAATTATGAAATGTATGTTATATTCGTTTATTATTTATAATTGTTTTAAAAATAATTTTATGCTTTTACTTTACAAACCTCTTTTTCTTCTTCTTTTATTACGTGACCTTAAATAAAATAAATTAAAAAAATTATATAATTAAAAAGATGCTGAATACAATTAATGAATAAATACACAGAATCAGTTTTGTGTCTTGGCATTAGGATGGTTCAAAACATATGACAATTTTAAGTTATTCACATTAGATTCTGTATTTGTTTGCTTCCATTAATCAACTTCAAACACTTTTCTATTTTAAGTTTAATATTAAAGCATATTATTATTTTGTAACCCTGATTTTTCAGTAATCATAATAGAATTACCATAGTTGGAAGGTACTAAATTAAATTGAGTAATTGTTTAAGAATATAAATTTTATATTTTTGAAATTTTTGAAAGTATTTTTGTTGAAAAAATTTCTTAAAATAAGTTCTTGATTTCTTAAGTAATTATTTGCTATTACATCAAAGCGACAATTGTTTATTAATTTGTTTTAGCAATTAATAGGAATAATAGTACCTAGTAATAAAAAAAATCATAAAGTAATGGTTTTATTACTTTATTAACTTTTCATTTATTTTTTTGTAAAAAACATTTTTCAATGAAATCCATGTGTTATTTCAGGTTGCATATCGTTTTTAAAAAGTGCTTATTTTTTATTTTTGTTTTTAAAAGCTCTTAAAGGAGCTTTTTTGATTTGGTGTTTGTAAAAAGTGCTTAATTTTCTATCTTTTAAAAAGAGATTTTTCTTTGCCTTATTGATTGTAGTTCTAAATTACAAAAAATGCATGATTTTCACAATTTTCTCTGCAATATTTATCAGAAACTAGTTATTTTATCATAATTACTTAAAGTTTTTCAGTTTTATTGATTTTATGCTTATAAATTAAGAACTTTAAACGAAGGAAAAAATAATTTTTATCACTGCACAGATCCTAATTATGATTCTTTTTGGAAAGTGTTTAACAAATATTTTTTCAGTGCTTAAAAAGTACTTAAAAAGTATTTATTTTTTGTTGAAAAATCTGGCTACATACCCTGTAATTGTTTTTAAACAATCTTCATAATTCTATTTTACAGATTCATCAAAATTTTCAAAAGTACCCTCTGTTCCTCACCCTGTTTCATAGCCTTGCTTTAGAAGAGTTTGCTTCGAATACTATTATCATTGAAAAGGAAGTATTCTTGCAGCAGCTTGACTCAATAGATAATGCTGCATGCAGCTGGATTTCTCTCATGAATGGACTCAGCCTGAACATGTTTCAAGGTTTCAGAACTGAGGAAGATTTGCTAGATTATTTTAAGCATGAAGCTTATTTTGACAATGTTACTGTTCTTGCCAGTGAGTTTTCATTTTGTATTAGTAAATACTATAGACTGTGGCAGAATTTTTTGGAGCTATCTTCGACAAAACTCTCTATCAATAATATCTTTCTGCAAGACACTTTTAGTAATAATAAGCATATATGTTACACATTTAAAGTAACAAAAGTTTACAAAAAAAACTATATAATTCATATAATTTTTTTTAATAAAATGTGTAATTATTTTTTGTTTTAATATTATGGGTGATATTCTCGCATTTTGTGGTAGGGGGGGGGACACAAATTATTTCCTTGTTAGCATTTTGTAATCAATCATCTCAATAAAAAAAAAATTAAAATCAGGAAATCCGCAGTAGTAATTGCAGAAAAAAATATTGCTGGCCATAATGGCGAAATAATGTAATAAATAATATCGCATAAAAAACATTGCATTTAAAAACTATGGAGAAATCAATAGCAATAACTGCCAAAAATTTGTTAGAATTATTGCTTTAAAAAGTAAATATTCAATTGCATGATTCAAAATTTCCATATATCTTGATTTTTAAAATCCACAAGAAAATCAATACCAATAACTGTAGAAAATATAATCGAAACATTACATCGATTTACAATACTATTGACATTAATTGAGTGCATCAAAAAGTGATTATCTAAATGCATGATTCAAATATTATGTATAAATTTCTGTAGAAAAAAAGTAATTTTTTTTTTTACTTTTTAAAAGAAAAATCTTTCTACAAGAACTCTGTAACGTTCTGCGACAATGCCGCTGCGTCGCTGTTATTATGCAACAGGGGATTAGGGGTCTCTAAACTATGGCACGAGAGACAAAATACACCTGCCAGTGTTGTCAATTTGAAATGCTAGTAATAGCATAGATAATTAATAGCATTAAGCTAGTAATAGCATAGATCTAGATAATTTAATAGATTATTTAATACTTAGAAAAAACGCAATTTAATTCAAATAATTGATAGGGAAACTGTTCTAAAAATTTTACTCTCTTTCTTTTCTTCTTTAAATGAGCTCTTTAATAGGCAAAACCTTTGTCACTTGGTATTTGTTCAACTACGATAAGATGCTGAGCTGTAAATTTTGTATCATTAACATTCTTAAGACAGTCATTTTCTTAAGATAAGCACATGTTTCTCTACCCTAAGATGATATAGTGATCTTTTTTCCATGCGTTTTATTTTTATAATGTTAATATTCTGGCAAGGCCCTTGAAAATTTTATTCATTTCTTCAAACAAGCTTCTTACGTGTTTTCACCTGTTACACATATACATAATTTTTTGTTGTATTAATTTCTATAGTTTTATCATTTGCATCTAGTAAAATATTTTTTATTTTAAAACTTTAGGTGTCATATTTAATATGAGTGAGGATGGTTCAATGCCTAATCACATGACCTACAAAATAAGACAAAATGCCTCCTTTACTACTACTACCAATCTTGTGCGCAGTCGATTTTGGTTTCCTGGTCCGAGAAATTGGGGGTATGGCTACTACCAATTTGGATTCGTTTGGATTCAGGTATATCAAATCTATTTACTTAACTTTACTAAATAAAACTAATAACTTTACTAAATAAATTTTATTATCTTGACTTTTTGCTTATAATTCCTTAATATAACTTCATAATCAAATTACTTAACAGGATCTGTGAATTTTCTTTTATATTTTTTGATCAAATTTTTTTACAGTTAAAAAAATGAGTTGTCCATTAATTACTTTGCCTTTTTATTATATACTATCATCCAAGTTTTGATTTTCTAACTCAAGGATCTTCAAACTAAAGCTATTCTGTTCACATGCCACAATTTAATTTGAAAAGTTATTATCTGGAAAAATCTCGATTCTAAATAAATTTTTTTTTGCTGTAACAAACTTTAAATTGCTGAGATGAAAGTTGATATGATTTTCTTCCACTAACTGCTTTGTTATGATAGACTTATTTTTTCATTTATTTTTGATAAAATTTTAACTTTAGAACTAAATTTTCTTTGTGGGTTCTTAACTACTTCTTTTCTACTCAATGTAGGATGTTTTGGAGAGGGCAATGATCAGCATTTATTCTAAAAGGGATGTTTCTGAGCCTGGTAGTTACATTCATCAATTTCCCTACCCTTGCTACATCCAAGATCAGTAAGTAAAAATATCTCAGACTAAGCTTTAAACACAGTTATCTGCTAATATGCTTGACTTATCAGTCAATCAAATGCTCATATTATGGCTGCTTTCTTTGAATCGCAGTTATGCTTTAATTGTTTGGAGTAGTATCGTAGGATAAAAATACCTAGAAGTATTGAAATTTTAACTAAATAAAAGTTGAATTCATCATCAATGGCTTGACAGCCCAGGGTGGACCTTGGCCTTCTCTAGAAGTTTTTGCCAGGTTAACCTTTTACTGCTGGCTTTTTCCAGTTTTTGGTTTTTAAGACCAAAATGTCTTTTTCTAGTTCATCTATCCATCTCAAATTCGGCCTGCCTCTTTTTCGTATGCCAACTGGTCTGGTATTGAAAACTACGGTCTTCATCCATTCTTATAACGTGGCCGGCCCGTTTTATTCTTTGTTGTTTAATAAAATTAATAATGTCAGGTTCATTATATGAGTGATAAAGCTCTAAATTTGTTTTTTTGAATTCCTCCAAAAATACTTCTTAACACCAGGCCACTTTTTCAAGACCAGAGTAATTCAAAAATTTGAATTACTCTGGGGAAACTTTTTGCTTTGTTTTTTATTGCAAGAGATTTGATATTTGCGTACATATTTGATCTTTGCGTATTGCTGATTTCAAATCTGCAGTCCGTTTCTGTCTCCAAGCTACAGTTTTTTTTTAAAATGATATTTTTAGCATATTTTTTGTAGAATTGTACAAGTTTAAATGCGTTATGTATTACAGGGCATCACGTAAATGTTGCGACAAGCATCTAGGGAAGTCAGGGCACATTATCAGGATTAAAATTGCATAGAAACCCTTGTCCGGTAATGGCGTTGTATGCTGATAGAAGTGAATACCTATTATGAACTGTTTTTTTGTGTAGCTCCGAACAGGTCATAATAAGGAAATTACCCCATGTCGCATGCAACATTTATAGGCACGGATAGCTATGCAATTTTAGGGTTGATGATGTGCCTTAACTCCCTTAAAAGTTTGCCACAACATTTACAGAGCCACATGTTATACATAACATTTTTAAACTTTTACATTTCTCCAAAAAAAAAAATGCAAACTATAAATGTAAAATCTGTAGCTTTAGGAACAACACTAATTTCCAATATGAAATCCCCATACCCAAAGTAGGCAAAATCAAGTATTTCTAAAAATGCCAAAACTAATTTATTCCTCAATGTTATTCATAATTTTTTTTGTAGTAGGTGATACCTAAATATCGGAAATTTAGTTTAATTCCAATTTTGCATTCAAATGTTTCAAATAGCAAATTTTTCTTGCACAATTTAAAACCTGAAAAAAGGAATCAGACTTTCCTTTTATCATTTGAATTTTAATGAAAATAACAATAATATAAATGAATATCACTCATGTAAATGAATCGTTTAAAACAAACATTCAAAACAAACACAGAGTAGCTATTAAATCTTAGAATTATAACATGGAACAAAAAGTGTTATTTAAATTTTGGTTTTTCAGTTAAGAAGATAAGATTGGGTGATATAATACAAAAGTAATAAGACATTTGTTTTCTTATTGTTGTTGACAGAGTGAGGTTTTTTTTAAAGGAAATTTCTTGTAAAATTGTAAGAAAACCTATTTTGACAAACAATTTTATGTTTTTATGTAACATCAAGAATTTACCAACAATTTTTGTAATTTTGCTTTTGTAATTTCCTTTTATAGGTTTAAATCATTATTAAAAATGTGTTTAAAACTACGTAGTAAAAATATTATTCTATTGTTAAAAAAGTTTGTTTATTCTACTCTTATAAAATTATTCTTTGTAGGTTTTTATTCATGATTGAACATGTAATGCCACTTTGCCTTGCCATATCTTGGGTTTACTCTGTTGCTATGTTAGTCCAGAATATTGTTTATGAAAAGGAACAGAGATTAAAAGAAGTAACTACTTTACTTTTGGAAAACTTATTTTAGTCAAAACAATATTTTTCTCATTCATTATTAGTAAGGCCCGGATTTTGATGACATTTGCATTTTTTTTGCATTTTTGGACATTTTTTGTCCTTTAGAGCATTTTTTGAGATTTATAGGTCATTTTCTTCAAATTTTGGGGGCGTATTTTACATTTTAAAGCATTTTTTCAATTTCTTGTTAATTTTTTCTAATTTTTATTATTTTTTACAATTTTTTATTATTACACTGGCTTTCAAACAATGAAGAAAATCTCTAGGATATTAACAGGTGAAGCAACATCTTTTCAAATTGAAGAAGAATTGTCAGTAAGTGTGACCGTCCTTTTCAAGTAAGCACCAATAACATCAGTAGACGTTGAAAGAAGCTTCTCCTGGTATAAAAATTTGCTTTCAGACAAGAGACGCTCGTTTACAGTTCAAAATATTAAAAAAAAATTTAATAATCCACTGTAATTCTGATATTTAGTAATATTATGAGATGGAAGTTGTTATATTCATTTAAGTTTCTATACAAAATGAAAATGTTTTGGAGTCAATATATTTTCCTTTTTTTGTTATTTTAGGATATAAAACATATTTTTCAAACTTTAATGAACGTAGAACAAGTATTGCATTGCTTTATATTTTTTGAAACGACTCATAATAATTTTAAAGAGTAAAAAATTGTTTTTGTTCAATATTTTTACTTCTATTTAAGTCATGTCATAAGGCATTTTTAGCACAATTTCCGCATTTTAAGGGCATTTTTTGCACTTTTAAGGGCATTTTTTGCACTTTTTAAGGGCATTAATTGAGATTTTTGAGGTCATCAAAATCCGGGCTCTAATTATTAGTTATTGTAGATTTAACACTTTATCATTTAGTTTTGTTCCAAAATTTAATTATTCCATTATTTAAAACGTAAAAAATCTTTTAAAAAATAATGAATCGGTATTAATTAATTCCCCACAATCAAGCAAATAATTCAAAGGCATATATTTACACAATTAATAAAGCTAAATAATTTCATTTATTATTATTATTATTATTATTTGTCCTTCCCCTTGATTTAATGTTAACAGAATAAATAAAATTTGTTTTTGAAGTTCAATTCTTCAAAATAAAGAACTTACTATACTCAGTATCATTTGGCACCTAAGATGGTGATATTTATCATGTCAGACTTATAATAGTTAAGATTTATCACAACCAAGTAATTTTCTCGATGAATTCGCATTTAAGTACATAATTTAGTAGTTATAACAAGCACATTCCAAAAGTGTAACAATAATGAGCTTATAGTTTCTGTTAGCATTCAACATTTGATGACATTGTTCCCACATGCCGTTTATCTGGATTTTATCTGTGTTTCCTTAACATGATGAATAAAAAATAATTATCATAGGACATGTAATAAACTCCTAAAGAAACTTATCTTTGATAGAATAGAACTGTAAGCAAACTTTATTAATGTTACTTTTAAAGTAATTGAAAAAAACAAAATTATCTTCGATTTGTATGAAAAAAATTCTTTTTCACACTTCTCTCTAAGATGGTGCAAGTTAAATATTTTAAAGGATTACCTAAAATTGCCCTTACAATCATTGTCTAAATTTCATGATCTTAACACTAATAGTAAGAGTAACTTAACCTGGTTCTGGAGTTTTAAGAATGAGTAATAGTTAAACACCCAAACTCTTCCTTCTTATTAGTGTAGGTTGTTATATATTTAACAACTTTGTGTTGCTATAATTTTCTTTCTTTGAACAGGTCATGAAAACTATGGGGTTGAATAGTGCTGTTCATTGGTTGGCTTGGTTTATTACCAGTTTTCTTCAAATGAGTATCACAGCAGCCTTTTTGACTGTAATTCTAAAGTATGGCCTGGTTTTGACTTACAGTAATCCATTACTCATCTTTCTTATGTTGGAAATATTTGTTGTGGCTAACATTGCTTTCTCGTAAGTACTTTTTTTTGTAATTATACGTGTGATCAAATATCACTTACTTATCTTTTTAGTTACATTATTACTTGTTTGCTACTATTTTAAACCAGGATTGGCAAAAACCATAATTTTTTATAATAAAAAAAATCGATTTTTTAATTATTTCAGATTTTTTTAAAAATTTGTATTTGCATTTATCAATCAAAGTTTTAATAAAGTGTATTTGCTGAATATTATTTAAAAACACTAAAAAATAAATTAGTTAAATCCTATTGGTTTTTACATATATTTATCGAAGTTCAAATAAAACTTAATAATAAATGCGATTCCGAAACACTATTATAACTAAATCATTAATACTTCCAACTAAAATTAATAAAATTTTTATGTGACTAGTACAAACTAGTCAATGAAAAAATAAAATCATAGTTGCTTTTTTTCAATTACAACACTCTCATAAATTTGTGAAGACAGAGACTAAATATTTCAGTTAGACATCAAAAGAAAAAGAAATTAATCTAGATCAGTAAATTTTTTTTCCTTTCTAAATTAGTCTTTGCAGAACAAGTTTTCTTCATTAATTTCGTATACAAGCTATAAATTTTTTAAGACTTCTTGTATTTAATAAACATAAAACCAAAGGGGTATTTTTGAAATAAAGTTATTTAATAATAAATTATTCTACTTATTGTAATTGATGTTATAATTTGAAAGTTTCACATCAGTTTTTTCTGTATTTAGTCTCCCTCTCTCTCTCTTTTTATTTACTAATCTATTTTGAGCATCAAACAATAGTTTATATGTATATCCCCTCTCAGTATTTCTATTGATAATATCTTTAATATCAATGAAATTAGATTTTAAAAAAATCATATCCTTCAGAGTGTATTTATATACTAAATAAATATACTCTTAATATATAATAATAATAAATATAATCTTAATATACTCTTGTATGAATTAAATTAAAAAAATATTTTTGAGTTTAATCACTGATTTCTATAAAAAAATAATATTAATTGATTTAAATCATGCTAACCCTGTATTAAAGAGTGTGATAAAGCAAAAAAACTCATCTATTTTTTTTCATCCAATAAATATAATGTTTTGTAATTAAAAAAGGTAGGCTATATATACAAAATAAGTTTTAGATTGTATTTTAATTAAAAACAGCTTAGTTGTCTGAAGAAATTGATACATCCAAAAAAAAAAAATTAAAATAAAATAAAAATAATAATAATCTTTACTAACAAAATTTTAAGTTTTCACATACAAATGATTTGTTTTTCTTAATATCTGTTTGACTATTTTCATTTCAACTGATTGAATTTTTGTTTACAAACCAACACTTGTTGATGTATTATCATATTTAATTTTTTTTATAATAGTTTATTGTTTTGAGCTTTTATGGATGAATTTCAAGCTTATAATATTATTTTTTGTGTTCCGCTTGTTTAAGTATTTTATATCTTTGACTGAATGTTTGTACTGTTGTAAAAACAAACCGGGCAAGAAAAAAAAATAATAATCATATTTACCTTTTTTAACTCTGCTAAAGTTCAGTTATCTAGTTCTGTTAATTTGTCCCTTTCTTCTTTCCTTAGTGGTAGGCATGCTAGGAAAAGTCATAGCCTTCGTCATAACTTGATGCGTAGTGACCCTACAATTGGCTTTGTACCTTTATTTTTTTAAGCATTAAAATTTTTCAAGGTTTTGCATACTTAGCAAGATTTTTACATTGAAAAACATGAAGAAAAATCAGTTTGTTCGAAGGAAATTTCAACCGAGTTGTTAAAAAGTTGACAAAATGCAAGCTAAAAAAATAGTTTCGTTAATAGTTATTTTTTAATAATTTTTATTATTAATAACATAAATAAAATATAATGTAATAATTAGTTTTCCATCTATTAATTTTCAATTCCTATATTTTTTATATTATTAGGTTTTTAGTTAGTGTTCTTTATTCCAAAGCAAAACTGGCTGCAGCATGTGCTGGTATAATTTACTTTTTGACGTATGTACCATACATGTACATAGCTGTAAGAGAGGAAGCTGCTCATGATCACATACCAGTTTGGTTAAAGAGTCTTGCTGTAAGTTCTTTCTTTAATACCTAAGAGTGCAGTTTTTCATTTGATACAATTAGTTAAGAATCTTGCTGTAAGTTATTTTTTTGTATCTTAAGAGAACATAATTTTTAATGTAATACAAAAAGTCTTTTTTGCACCTCTAAAGGGTACAATTATTGGTTTAATCCAACCATTGAAGTCCTATTATAATTTTTTTCTTAAATACCTAAGTGTGCCGTTTTTTATTTGGTGCAATTATTAACTAATCATGCTTTAAGTTTTTTTTTCAGACCTTAAAAGGTTACAGTCATGAATTTAATGCAAGCATTAAAAGTTTTTCTATGAGTTCTTTCTTTACCTGAGGTTGTCAATTTTAATTTAATCTAATTAGTTAAAAATCTTGCTGTAAGTTTTTTTTTGTACCGCAAAAGGATATAATTTTTAATGTATTGCAAGTAGTAAAGATTTTTCTTGTAAGGTTTTTTCCGTGCCTCAAAAAGATACAATTATTGATGTGATGCAAATATTAAAAATATTGCTATAAGTTCTTTCTTTGATACTTAAGTGAGCAGTTTTTAATATGGTACAATTACTAAAGACGTTTTCGTTCTTATAAGTATATAGTTTTTAACTTACATAATTATTGAAGTACATGTTATCGAATTCTACAAATTCCCTTCTAGAAATAAGTATGTACTGTATTTTTTTAAAAAAAATTGTGTTATGTATGTTTTTATTTATTCCTTTTAGTCTCTTTTGTCAACAACTGCTTTCGGACTTGGCGCAAAGTATTTTGCTTTTTACGAAGAAGTTGGAGTGGGTGTCCAGTGGTCGAATATTGCAATATCTCCCGTGGAGGATGATGAATATAGCCTGTTGAGTGTTGCCATAATGATGATGATGGATGCTGTTTTGTACTCCATTTTAGTGTGGTACATTGAGAATGTTCATCCAGGTTAGTGACATCAAAATTTCAGAATCATTTTTTTAAATTTTATTTAAAAACAAAATTCCTTTTCAAACCTACGCATTTCAAAAACTTCTTTGAAATTTAAGTAGTTGGTACAAATTTTTCTTTCCAACAAAGTTAGCTCAAAAACTGTAAAATTAAAAAGAAAACTGAAAATATAAAATTTAAAAAAGTAGGAAGATATATTTTTCAAAAGGAAGATGAATCTTAAAATTGTTATTTAGTCCTTCATTTTTTCTCTTGTTATTATGAAGAAATGAAAGTTTTCATTAATAAAGATTTAAATTTTTAGTATATTTTTCTCTGCTGAATTTTTTTTTTAACTAAGTGCTGTTACATCCATTTTTTCTGTTACTTGTTTTCAAACTTTTAAACATAAAATATTTACATATAAAGTTCTATGATATATTAATAATGTATCTTTTTTAATGATATAATATCTTCCTTACATAATACTTTTAAGTATTTAAAAAATTATATTTCATTCTACCTAAAGTAATAAAGCATTAAAATTACTTTTAACAATTCTGTTGGATGGATGTGTGTGGGGAAAGTGTATCTCAATTGTTCTTCCAATTTCTTCTTTTGTTTGAATGAATTGTCTTAAATGTTGTTAAAAAATATTATACTTTGCATCAATTTTAACTTGAGATTATTGAAGAAGCTAGATTATGTAATTTTGCACTAAGAAACCATCTTTGATTCTTAACTAATGTGATTGGATCAATTGATTTAAAAAAAATTATGGACACTGCTTTAAAATCATAAACTTTTTATAAATAATAGATTTTCAGTTAGCATTTTACAAAAATGTTCACAGCATTATTTTATTTCATTTTAGATATTACTATATATTTTATGATAAGCTTAAAAGCTGTTTGAGTTTCAACCTGTCAGCACTGTGATCATATGTATGTGATTTTCCCTTAACAGCTAACAGTATCATATAGGAAACAAGACTTTTTGACTCTAGTACCGCAAGACCACATGAACGTGGTCTCAGTTCAGTACTCTTGTTTTACATCTTATATTGGTATCTAGACAGAATCTTTAGTACTTATTAACTCGGAATATACAGCCCAGGTGAAGTGTTTCTTTATCTCCTGCTGGTCCTGAAGGGGTTAAAAACCATTAAGGTGGAATCTGAAGAAAAAAGAAAATTAAGGCGGTTAACATTTTGACGATTGTAAATTTTATTAAAAACTGACTTTCAAAATTTTAATTTTACTCTAGGATCATATGGTTTACCAAAGCCCTGGTACTTTCCATTCACCAAGTCCTACTGGTTTAGTAGTCCTAGAGGTGAGGTCGAGTGCAGCTGTTTCAGTGATTGTTGGCGTTATTTACAAAGACATAAAAAGTGGGGCTTATCTGTTATGGAAGAAGATGGAGCTTGTGCCATGACTAATAGAACAGGTGAGTTAAATTCTAATTGTCTTACTAATTTATCAATTTATTAAAAAATAACTGCTGTGTTTTACATTAAATTGGTACTTTATTATACAAATACATTATCTCTTTTTTATACAATATCTCTATAGATGTATGAAAAAGATATTATACATTATCTCTTCTTTTAAAAAAATGAATGTATATGTTTTTTCTAGTAATAAACCAGATTCAAGCTTTCTTAATGAGATAAAAAAAAAACTAAACTTGATTTGGCTGTTGTACACACATCCATTGTTTTAAAGTAGTTTTTGGACGAGATTTTAACAAACTTTTGATATAAATTTTTAAACAAACTTTTTAAGCAAAGTTATACCTTAATAAAATTCATTACTTTTATGTGCATATAAGAAACTTATTGGGTATTCAGTAAACTCGGGGGAATATCCAGTTTGTGGTTTGTCAGTGCTCTTGTTCTAAGAGGAATTCTGGTATTTAACTAATGCTACAGTTAACATGACTTTTAAATTTTACTTTCCTTTACCATTTATTCTGAAAGATTCTGTCTTTTGATATTTTGAATGTGGGAATTTTATTCCTGGATATTTTATGTATGGGAATTCTGTTTTTAAGTATTTTTTTAAATATGAATTTTGCTCAGCATTGATGAGTGCATGGATTTCATCTGTCCCAAAATATTTTGCTTGTAGGGTTTTTGCTGCATGATGTTTTGAAAAGGTATATATTTTTATTTATATTATTATAATATTAATAAATATTATTAATAATATAAATAAAAATATTTACCTTTATTAATAAATAAATAAAAATATATACCTTTATTATTATACCTATTATTAATAAATATAATAATATATTTTTGATTATTATTATTTATTATTATTTTTTTTTTTTGCATTTGCAACATATTTTGAAATAAATGCTAATGACAAAATAAATGGAGATGATTTTACACAATTAAATGTATATAGGTGATCTCTTTAGTGAATTATTAGCAAAATTTGCTTATCAATGTTTTTTTTTTTTGCCATTTATCTCTGCTTATAATTAAGATTTTGCTGTGTATTTTCTTTTATAAAAATGAATAAGTTTTATGAAGGATCATCAATAAATATATCAGCAATTTATTTGTATTTATTTTTTGCAACACACAGATTTGATATATTTTTAATTTAATTATTTCAGATAAGTTTTAACTGAAAAGAAAATCATGTGATTTAAATCTTTCAATAGTGATCTCAGGTTGTCTTTACAACAAAAAATTGAAATTCAGGTTCTCCTAGCACTTATGCAGCCTTTTTAATCTATGTAAACATACAAAATCTAAAACACTTCCTTCTCAATGCAGGGGTTCTCAATGTGTTTTAACCAAAGGGATGTTTATTAATGTAGTAAACTAATTTGAAATTTTTGTAGGTGATTCTACATATTTTGAACCAGACCCTACAAATCTGCCATTAGGTGTTTGTATTGAAAACTTAGTTAAGGTGAGCTCATGTTAGCTAGCTTAACATGCAATATTGTAACATAAAAAGTATGATTTTATATAACTTATCCTTAAATAAATTATTTAATAGCTTTTTGTAACAATAAAAATATTTTTTATTACATTATCATCATTTATTCTTTTAACAACTAATATTTTATTTTTCAACTAGGATGTGTACAGTATATCAGAATTCAACTTGTAACCAATTCAAAACTTGTTGATGTATTTTAGTATTGAATTGTTTGTCTGCATGGATCTATTAAGAAACAACTGTTCTTGCATTTGATTGCTTTAATGTAAAGAAATAACTTATCTAATAATTGGGTCTGCGAGAATTAGCTGGTTAACATTTAAATTGTTTGCTTTATTTTATAAATATTCTTAAAAAATTCTCTTTTGAATAAAGTAGTATTTTTGCAGGAGTCCTTTTCATGAAAAACATATACTTCTACCAAGTGAACACAGTTTTACTACACTGATTAGTTAGACAAATGATTAATATCAGTAAAAATGATTTAACAGTTTAATAAATTCTTAATTAAAATTATAAAAATGTTTTAGATGGCCATGAACAATTCAGGATAGTTTACATGTTTCTTTTTCATTTTCCTTAAATACAAGATTAAATTTTTTAATATGTTTAATTTTTTAATGTTTTAATAATTTATTTTTTAATGTTTAAAACCAAAACTTGACTATTTATCTATACAATGTTCTTGAATGCAAATATTTAAGCTAAAACTTGGTTATTTATTTACATAATGCTCTTGAATAGAAATAGTCAATGCCACAACATTTTGTTTTATATGTTTTTTAAGTTTAGATATGTTTATTAATTCGTAAAGGTACATACTATATTTTTTAACGTATTTTCTAAATAACATTTAATTGTTTGCATGAAAATTAAGTAATTTCATATTATATCATTTTAGGCTTATAAATCTGGAAATAAAGTTGCTGTTAATAAATTAAGCCTAAATTTATATGAAAATCAAATAACCTCTTTCCTTGGACATAATGGAGCTGGGAAAACAACAACCATGTGAGTAGTTTTAATCATCATAATTTCATATAATCTTTATGTGTTACAGATTCACATAATTTCATTCTTTGTTCGTGTGCATTTAAAAATTAATTGCACTTTTTTGTTGTTGTAAAATTTAGGTCTATTTTAACTGGTCTATTTCCACCATCTGCAGGATATGCCATAATATATGGGCACGATATCAGAACAGAAATGGATTTAATTCGGCAAAGCATGGGGATGTGTCCCCAACATAATGTGCTGTTCGAAGAGTAATTTCATTATTTTTATTTTGCTTTTCATATTACATTTGTAAATATGTTGCATTTAAATTAATTTCTGTAACCGTAATTAGTTGATAATTTGAGTAAAATAACTTCATTAGAATGTTCTCCTTTTTAGAACTACTTAGAATATTTAAGTATTTATTTTTTATCATGTTTTAAGTGTTCAATTGATTTTAATTAAATCTTCCTAAAGGATATTAAATTATTACTTTAAAAGTTGTAGTAATAAATCCACTTCATTTTAAATTTATAAATGTTTAAAAAAAATTTCATTATCTTTATAAGCAATTATTTAGTAACTTTTCATAAATATTTTATTTAGCTTTAAAAATAATTATGTCATCACATCAATTTTTAACTAAATTGACCTTTTTCTTACTTTTTACTTTTCCTTTTATTATTCTTTTATTAAACTTATACAAAATGCTAAAGTGTATTTATTTAATTTAATATTTGAATTGCTCCTTTTTTTTAAACATTTATTTAAATATTATATTCAAATATTATATTTAAAAATATATTTATATTTATAATATATTTATAATATATAATATATATTTATAATTATATTATAATTAATTTATAATATATATTTATAATATATTTTTATACTCAAATATTATATCTATTCAAATATTATATTTAAAAAAAATGATTGTAATAAAATAAAAATTGATTACTAATACAATTGCTTAAAAAAAACTTGGTTGATGAATTGATGTATTTTATTCATATCATGCTTTTAATTCCATTTAATTATTTTTATATTGATTATAATTCATATAAGTTAATTTGAAAAAAGGTAGTTTAGTTATAGATTTTGCTGCAGTTTAATTCTACAGTCAAAGAACGAGTTTTCTTTGAGTTATTAACTTGCAATAGTATATTTTTAAGAAATACAAGTCAATAACTCTAAAGATTATTGCAAAAATAACTCAAAGGAAACTCAAAAGTGTAATTTTAGAAACTGAATAATTACAGAGATACTTTTTTGACTTGAAAATCTTTGCATTAAAAAGTACAGATTGACTTTTTTTCTAAGAAGATTATTCTAGCATGGTTTTCATTAAAACACCTTTCATCATGTAAAGCATCTTTCATTAATTATTAAGTATTAGTTAACTTTCAAAATTAGAATTCTACATCATAGTTTGGTGTATATTTCACTTTTTTAATTTTAAAACTTGCGAAATAAATATAATTATATATAAATTTTTTAATTATATATTTATTTATTATAAAATATAAATATAATTAATTATATATTAACTATTTCTATTTTTTTATGTTATAGTTTGACTGTTGAAGAACATTTATGGTTCTATGCTAGCTTGAAAGGTGTTCAAGAAAATAGTTCGGCAGAAGAAATGGATAAGTAAGGATCTGTCTTTTCTTTTACTTATTGTGATTCGATCAACAAAATATGTTTCAAAATATTAAATGCTTGTCAAAAAGCTGATTAAAATACTTATTTTCCTTTCTTAACCTTCCATTTTTCTTAATTTCATGTGTAGAATTTTCAGGAGATTTATGAAACAATATATACTAAGTATACTTGTATAGTAAGGAAATACTTGCATACTATACTTGTATACTAAGGAAAGTATGCATGAATCATTGATGTAATATGTTTTATAAAATAACATGAAAAATCCAGTTTGTATTGAAAGATGAAAATTTCTTTTCAGGCACTTAAAAATCATCATAAAATTTATACTTACTCATTTTGAGTAATTTTTTTTCATGAATGTTCATGAAAGTATTTGAATATTTTTTTTATAATCAATAATGCTACAATTGTGTCTGATTTTTTGTTTTGTTTATGATTTTAATCCTTTCTTCGAATATTAATTTAAATAATTCTGACAAACATGTGTTCACCAAAGATAATTCCCGTTGTGATAGATAATATCTTTTATTATGAATACATCATTGAACAATTGATCTTTTGCATTTTATTATGTTTCAAAGTTAACTGTCAAAGATTTTATAGTTGATTATTCTTAAGATTCTTCTCAAATCAAAACATAGTTAATCACACACGTGGATTTTATTTTATTTTATAATTGTCGTTGAACAGCCGACCCAATTTTTGGGTTTACAACTATAAATGTTCAACTCCGTAGCCTTATAATTTTAAACCAACCCAGAAGACAACGAAACTCGTGGATAAGTTCCCCCCAAAGTTATGATTTGTTATGGGAACATGGGGGACTTTATGATTTGACAAATTTAACATGCACCAGTCACTTATTACTACATGGGGAATCTTCGGCCAGTGGGGATCAAACCCAAAACCTCTTGAACATGAGTTCAGTGCCCTACCAACCAGACTATCCTGGCCTACACATATGGATTTTATAACAGTTGTTGAATAGCCGACCGAATTTTCAGTTTACGGCTACCAATGTACAACTCTGTAGCCTTGTAATTTTGAACCCAATCCAGAAGACTCCTGGATCAAATATTGGGAGAAATTTGTCTTCATGGAAGACTTTTTGACGGAACTAACCCACGTTTGTGTTACATGGAGAGGAAAACCATGAAGACCTCCCACAGTTAGCCTGATGGCAAGGGGACTATATCCCATGATCCGTCTACCACTCAGGGTATTTTACATCAGCACTGTGGTTTGTGCGATTGGTATTTTTCTCCTCAATCTTATCAATAGAGTGTTCCGAATGGAACTCCTTGTGTAGCAGAATTGTTTGAACCTCTCTTTTTAACCGCAAAGGTGGAGGATAAGAGATTTTGGTATACAGTTAAGAAATCCTGCCCATTGTGCATCATCTAATCCAAAAAGCTTTTGTTTTCAGAAATCCCCCAAATACCCAGTTTTTAAAGTTCTGTTTATGTGTAACAAGTAGGAGAGAAAAATTAAGAATAATTTATAGACTGTAATTACAAATAAAATTTCTACAGATTTAACATCAAGAAGTTTTCCCTTTTACAGTTCAAAGTTAGATTTTAATTCTAAATATGATTAAGCTCATGTGTTTTAACCTTTGTTGATTTATTGAGATTATTATGTTGATTTATATATATGATCCCGACTCTGGATTTTAGGATGATTCAAGACCTAAATCTGCCTCTGAAACGTCACGATAAAATAAAAGTATTGTCAGGTGGGATGAAGAGAAAACTCTCTGTTGCCATTGCATTTGTTGGGGGATCTAGAGTCGTCATTTTGGATGAACCCACTGCTGGAGTTGACCCTTATTCAAGAAGAGCCATTTGGGATTTGATTTTGAAGTATAAAAAAGGTAAAGTAGAAAAAATTTACACCGATGTTGGCATTTAGTCAGAACCTAATATTCTTGCTCAAGTAATGTCACATAATTATGTAATATTAAAGATATTTATTTTGACACTTTTTTTTAACTACAACTTTTTTTTAACAAAAAAAAAAAAAAATATTTTGACACTTTTTTTTAACTACAATATAATCTAAAGAATCTGAATATCTTTATTTAAAATTTAAATTCAATTATTAAAACTTCTTTTAAAGGAAATCAATTCTGTAATTTTTTTTCTAATTTATAATATGCAAGACTGATGCTGTGCTCTAAGGCTTGATCTTTTTTAACTATTTTTTATTGCTCCAATTAATTATAAACTTTATGTGCAAATGGTCAATTTTTTGATACCCAATGTAGCTTGTCATAACTTGTTGAAACTTAAGGTTATGAAAATCCATGTTTTAAATTTCTGGCCATGAAAATATTTTCCATGTAGCTATAATGGCCAATGTAACATTCTCCCAGGATTCCCACCAGCTAGGAAGAACAGGTAAAATCTGAAATGGCAGGGAATTTTAAAGTTGCATTTTTTTGGCTGAAACCTAGAAAATAACCAGTCTTAGAATTGTTAGCAACAGTAATACGTTATTGAGATTCGTGTTAAATAGTTTTAGTATCTATTACACTTAATTTGTTGTGAAAATTCAAAATTTTATTGAAACTTTTCCTTATTTGATGATGTTTATTTGCTCAGAAATTTGACATTACAAATAACAAAAAAAAAAAGTTTTCTGATACAGAATTGCATGGTATAGATAATATGTGGACTGGATTTGCATGGAAATTTCCCTGAAAAACCTGGAAAAATCGGGGAATTTTTTTTCTGAAATTAAGTGGGAATCCTGTTCCTATTTATATCCATATGCACCAGCAGATATAACTTTTTTGTAGCTATAATATGTAGATATAAATTTAGTGCTTTATTTCAACTTTGAAACACAGCACTCACTTTCAAATAGAGTTTTAATGTTTGAGTCAAAATGTATTTATTTCTGAAATATGATTCTTGTTAATTAATTGCAAACTATAATTTAACTACTAACTACTGAAATATGATTCTTGTTTATCAATTACAAACTATAATTTAATTACTAACTACTGAGATATGGTTCTTGTTAGTATTTCGAGCCTCAAGCAACTTTAAACATAACATGTAATTATAAATGAAATCTCAAGATGGTCCACCTTTTAATAACCTTTTTATCATGATAAGAAATTCCGTTTATGTTTCAGGTGGGAGAAGATTGAAAAAACTCTTTTATACATGTTTGAATTCTTAAATTTTTTTCTAATGCTAAGCATTTTCTGGAGCTATCAACAACAGCAACAAAAAAGAAGTAAATAATTCTATGAAGTTAGGAATATAATAGTTATAACACTTTCACTTTCTTCATTCAGTATTTAATTTTTTAAGTTTAATGGCTAAAGTGTAACAATAAACTTCTGCGATCCAAAAAATTATTATTTACTGAAATAGGTTTGGTTTAGAATATTTTGGATAACTAAGGCACTATCTTTAAATTATTCTTAGTTATTTATTATTTTTAAAGTTATCTGAAATGACAAATTTTTAAACAGGAAGAACAATTTTGTTATCTACCCATCATATGGATGAAGCTGATGTACTTGGTGATAGGATTGCTATTATTAGCAATGGACAGTTACGCTGTTGTGGAACACCATTGTTCTTAAAGAATAATTTGGGTGATGGGTATCACCTTTACATGGAAAAGATGCAGGACGATGAAGGAACTCCCAAAAGAGGTAAAATAAGTGTTAAAAATTATTATTTACATCTCTTTCAGTCTCCAAATGAATGTTTGTTGTTTAAGTACTATGTTTCATGAAAACAAAAAACCTGGTCAACACTCTCACTCTAGTCACACTTAAAGACTATGTATCGGGTTTCACAGGAACAAACTGTCAGCAAACACACTTATGTTCTTACGTCTTGTGTTGTTACGTTGCTCGTACGTCATCCTATGAGGCTAGGTATCGTGCTTCACAGAATTAAGTTTTTGGATCCACAAAATTAGTAAGTCCCTCAGTGGACTGATCGTTAAGACACCGAAGCATATCACCGAAGTCAAGCATCACTGGCTACGGTCCGTGTCCGGGTGGTTGACCACTTGGATCAGTCTGTTTAGGGACCGAGGGTGTGCGGTATTGGTCCTCGTTAAACTGTGCTACTGTAAAGTGATCGACTTCGCGCAGGTCGTCGGGCTACTGAAGCGGGGGTGCCCTCCCCTCCGCAGAGGATCAAAATTGTGATGGCATGTCTTCGAATCATCCTCCGGGATGTTTCCCAGACCGTCGCCAATAGCCCATTGTGCAGCTCTAGTGCGACGTAAATTAACAACAACAAAATTAGTGACATTAAAAATATGTGGGCGTTAATGTTTTTAATGTTATGTTATTTTAATAAAAAATTATATTATTTTTATTAAATTTAATTCAGTTTTTACATAGTGAACATTTTATTTATTAACCCCTTAACGATCAGTTAATTTTCAAGAAAATGGTCATAAAAGTGCCTATTTTTTTTATTCCTGAAAATTATACAGGTAATTGATTAGTGTTGACATCTAGTTTAAAATAAACTAACTATCTACAATTACCTTAAAAATATCCTGATAATGCCTTCTGGTGTGTAAAATGAGAAATAAAATGTTTTCCGGGCAAAAGAAATGAAATAGTTTTATTCTTATTATTGCATTACTACTGAACACTCCTGCCCGGAAATATCACGGGAGCGAGAAATAGAGGGCAAAACCTCACCCCGTCATTTTCACGGGAGCGAGAAGGAAGGAGTTAAATGGTAAAATAGTTGTCCATAACTGTTATAAGAAAGTGTTTACTAGGACTGGGCTATAAATCGATATATCGCGACATATCGATTTAACGCCTATATCGGCAAACCGATACAGCAACTTTCATTCCAAGCGATGCATCAGAAATCTGATTTAAGCCGTCGAGTGAAGAAGACGATATAATGATATAGCGATACACGCAAGGACTTTCTCTTACGTTCCGATGACAACTCGCGCTGTGGAAGACGATATTGTTTCGTTATGTTGAGACGGCCTTGACTGATGAGCGGTAGAATCAGAATCACTTTTGAGACCTTATATCGTTATATCACAAGTTCGTTTTCGCACCTTCGCGATTTGAAATCGTTTCTTGTAGATTATTTTCAATGGGATTAACTTCGTGATCGCCGTCGTAACCTTGTTCTGAACGCAATCTGTTATTGAAAAGAATTTATAAAGAAAAGTTTCTTCATTAATTAGGTAAGTTTTTTATTTATTTTCTGACAAAACTTTTTTTATATTTTTAAATGTGAAAATTATCGGAAATCTAATTTAAGGCATCCATAAGGAATTAAATTACAAAGTAAATAAATTTGTTAGGTTATTTTTTTACTTTCTTTTAATTTATTAGAAACCTTTCGGATAAAACTTCTAATAATTTAATGGGCTTCTATTACTGATTTTAAATTTATAAATCTTGAGTTGTTTTTATTTTTAGAAATAAAGTTAAAACAAAACTTATTTTTTGGACATAAGTCAATAAATTTTATTTGTTCAAAAGAATTTGAAAAGTTTGCGAATTTTATTCATTTCTTTTTTTTTTTATCAATTACTACTTCGTTTTATTAGAGAGTAAAATCATTATTTTTTTTTAATTTTCGTTTTATATTATTAGTTAATTAGCTAAATATATTACCGAATATCACAATTCTTTTGTTTTTATTTTTAAGAATTTAATTAAGAAACTTTGCCTTACTTTGTTTTTCGTTCATAATTCGGTCATTATTTAATTTAATTTAATTATTTATATGAAATAATAATAAAAATAGTGTTTAAGAAGCATTTTTTTTCTAAAATTTATTTAGCTCTTTGTTTTAAGCATACAAATAATTTTTTAACGAACTTATTTTTTAAATTTTGTTCCTATGCTGTTGGGTAAATATATTGATAAATTTCACTTTTATTTATTTTTTTATTTTTAAACTAAGAAATCTTTTGTTATTTGCGTGATCATTTTTAGAAAATATAACAAAACTTGTGTTTACTTCTTCATTAAGAATTTGAACATTATGATCGAACTTAATAATTCTCTAATTATTTACGCATAATAGTACAAGCAAATATTGATTTGTTAAAAAAAGTTTCTTTTTAAAAAAAAAAAAATATTTTTAACACTTTGTTTTAAGTGTATAATGAATTTCTTTACAAACTTTTTTTTTAATTTTTTAAATTTTCTTTCAATAATTTCAGCTAGATATCTTTATAAAGTTCCCTTTTTATTTTTAAACTGAGAAATCTTTCAGAGAACGAAAATTTTAAGAAATTATTACAAATCTTATGTTTACTTTTTAGTTTAAAATTCGAACATTTTTAATTTTAAACTTCGGCTTTTAGTCAATCTAACTTTTATTTTAATTAAAATATATTTTGAAATTTTAAAATCAGCTTTTGTTTAATAACAATATTTTTTTTCATTAAGGGTGTTTTAGGGGTTAACTTAAATTAAGACTGCTTATACCTTATAAACGATAAAGAAGTGCAAATATTTCATTCTGTATCTACACACATTTTTTCAATAAATATTTTAAGTAAGATTTGTACATCTTAGTCAATTTATTTAATATCTTTCTTTAGCAAAACATATATATTTTCAAATCAATAAATTGATTTAAATCAATATGCGTATGAAGTCTTGATAGAAATCTGACTTTCTGTGCCTTAAAGTAAATGAAATTCAAAAATACTATATCGCGATACATCGCTATATCGCGATGCAAAACTGACGATATATCACGATATATAATTTCTAATATCGCCCAGTCCTAGTGTTTACTATTAAAAAATTATTATGTTATATTTTTCATCTATTTATTATCTCTCCCTTTTTAGAAAAATAATCTGATGAATTATAATTTTACGCATATTTGATCTCAGGGTTCTAGAGGGAAGGGTATAGGACAGTATGTAATCTCCGAAATCCATTAACTATGTTTTTTGCTTTGATTCGAACGCTTAAATTTTTTTCGTGTGCAAAAACTTATAAAATCTACTCCAGAATTTTCAGTTTTTTATTACGAATTTTGTTTTATACCGAACATTATTAATTTGAGTTATTATAAACATTATTATTTTTCTTTATCCTACTATGAGATTTAATCAGTTTTTGATTTTAATCAAGCATTCTTCATCTGTACATTTAGCAATACAATATGAGTAGAGTACAGTTGGTCACATAATTTAGTACAAAAGCGCCATGACCTGTGATCTTTCTACCTGTAAACTTGGCTGTAATGATTGTAAACTGACCTGATTCATTTGTAGTTCAGAAAAGAAAACAGCTGGTACTCAAAAATATTAGCTTCTTCTTTGAAAGAATTCATTTTCTAAAAGAGAGTTCAATGCTGAGTCAATTAATAAGTATTTAATTTAGTTTGTTTAATCAATCAAAGGAAATTTTAAAGAAGTCAACTTTAATTGTAATAAGTTTTTTTCTTTTGAAGATATAATTCACATTAGTCACACTGCTTACATACTTTCAGACTGTTTGCCAAATGTAGTTTATTAGTTTGACAGCATAGGTTGCACTTACGGGAATGTTTTGTAACAATGAGGACACATTTTTATTGTAAATTATGATAAATTGTGGCATCAATACATTTTTCTGTAATTATTTATCTTATTTGTACACGTGAGTAAAAATATCTGTACATTTTATATTTTTCTAATGAGTGTCCAATTATAAATGTAGTTACCTAGTTTAAATCCAAATCGTTATGTATTTTAGTTTATTTCTGGTGCAGTTCAAGAAGTGATTAGTAATTCAAGAGTCGCTCGCAAAACCTCTGATGTTTCCTCTATTTAATCAAAACTAGATCATATGCAATTTTAAACAGTGAATATTAATCATGTGCTGTACTATTTTTGCAGTCTATATATCAATATAATTAATTGAGTAATTCATTTTCATTGCTTAATAAATGTATTTATTTATTAGATTATGCTGAAAAGAAAGTGACAGAGTTCATCACAAATCATGTTAGTTCTGCTTATCTCGTATCCGACAACAAACGAGAGCTTCACTATATTCTGCCCATAAGTGAGCTTAGAAAAGGGAGCTTTGAAAAGCTGTTTACAGCTTTGGAAAATAGCCTCTCTGATTTGGGAATAGCTAGCTATGGAATCAAAAACACTACTCTCGAAGAAGTGTTTTTGAAAGTTGCAGAGAAGGTTCGGCATGAAGGTAATTATTCTATGATATTTTTAAATTTTTCAATTTCATTGGTTTGTAACAAATTTAATACTGAGTTTCTTCAAAATGACTTATCAAAAATTTAAATAAAGAAATGTAGAAGAATATTATAATTTTTATGCATATATATATTACAAAACATGCATAAAATACCATTTTGTTTTAAAATAGAAAAGCTAATCTGTATTTAATTATGAAGTTTAAAAATTTTATTTTTGAATTAAAATATGAAGGAATTTTCTGTTTATGTACAATTTTGCACTTTTATATTACACAATTCTGCAATTTCTCATGTAACAGTGGTAAGTTTTTATTGCTATTAAATTTATTTAATGTGTTTTGGAAATATGCAAACAAAAAAAACCCTCATTAATTCTATACTAATATATGTCAATATCTTAGTAACAATGCTCTATTTTTAACTAAAGATATCTTCACATGTGGACTGATTTCATAAAATTAATGTTTTGTTCTTTTTCCAACATAGTGGAAGTAATTTATACACTTCTTAGAGATTTATTTTTCTAGTGATGCTTTCAAATATTGTCTTTAAACTAATTTATTTTAGAAATGCTGACATAGTATGTTGAGAATGCTGAGAAAAGTAACATCAGAATTTTATAAAAACAGATAAGAAATTATTTTTCTTAGATTTAATGTGGGTTTTTTTTTAGAATTTTAATGTTATTTATCCATATTATTTTTTGATATAAGCTGTTTAGGAATTTTTTTCGTGTTTCAAACAGTTTCAGGTTTTTGTTCAGAATGTTGAAAAAATTCTGTGTGATACTTTGCCAAATATTATAGAAATAATTTACTAATTTACTTTTTTTTAAAAAAAATTTTATTTTTATGATTTTTTAAACACAATTTGTGAATTTGTTTTGGAATCTTCTTTTTACATATGAGTGTTTATTTCATAATTTATATGACTATATTTTAATTAGAAATACATTTAACAGAGGTAAGTAAATATTTTTATTGAATTTTCATTACATGTATGCGAAATTCTCTCTTTGAAACTTATAATTGTGAATCAATAATGTTAAAATTTTCATTTCAATACTCATGATATCAAAACTGCTCTTAGATTTTTCATTTCAAAGTGATAGCTGCTCAAAGCAAGGAATGTATGACTCTGTACCATCCTCAAATCAAGATGACATTACTGTCAAATCATCTGAAGTCATTTTAAATGACTCATCTGATAACAATGTATTAAAAGACTCTAACATTGTAAATTCGACTTGCAATCGAACAAAGTCTGCTGATGACGGAAAAGCTGATTATTACCAGTTACCAGCAAATGGTGTACTGAAAGATCAAGAGGGTATGAGGTGCAAAACTATTATGCATGCTGAATATTTGCATGTAAGATGATTTGGTGGACTTTTCTTTGTTGCTTTTACTTTTTTTGTTGCAGTGGCTGGTTATATATCTTTAAATATAAAAATAATTCATTGATCTTTGTATCCTGCATGCATCCTCAAAGTAGTCTCTAACACTGCTTGGACTTTATAGATTTCCTATTAATCTAGTGATGGTACTGATATAATTATGTTAGTAACAGTTACTCCTATTAGAATTAGAATAGCAAAGTATGGCTGTAAAATAGGTTCATGTTTTTATGTCGTATTACTGGTAAACTATTAGGGAAATATTTATTACAGGCCCTGAAATAAAAACTTCTTATCGTAAACCTTACTTCTTATCTTAAACCTGAAAACTTCTTATCTTATCTTAAACCTGAAAAATAAACTTCTTATCTTAAACCTGAAAAATAAATTTCTTATCGTAGCCTTATTACTTCTAATAAGTTACTTATTCCAACTATATTCCAATTATATAATTATTGGAATAAGTTACTTATTCCAACAGTCCTAATTGCTAATTAGTTAGTAAGTAATTCAACTAATTACTTAGACTATTCGTTAAAGTTACTTATTAGAGGCTGTATTTAAAGTTACTTATTAGAGGCTGTAGATAGAAAACTATTTGATGAAATTGCTTATTATAGCTTTGATACAAGAACATAATTTGATAAAGCAACATATTGGAGCCTTTACAATAAGAAGTTATTCAAGATAATTGTATTATTGGAGCCTCTTCACGAAATATAATATTTAATAGAAAAGTCTTTATTCACTGTTCATTTCTACAGGATCCTCAGCTGTTCAATTACACTTTGGCTTTTCTATCTTTATTAACATGTTCTATAAATTAACAAGGCTACTTTTAATTTCTAAGACTTCAATGCTTTACCTAATTTTAGAATCAACAAAAGAAGTTTTATTTTATTTTTATATTTTTCTTTATTATTAATTTTCCTGAATTAATATCATATTCATTATGGGCAATTCCATATGTGACGGAATGACATTTTGACTTGCATGATGACAATTAATTAAAGTTTCTATGCATCTAATTTCAAATAAACATGATTTTTTCTCATGCATATTATTATTATTGGTATAATGTGATTCATAAACTAAAAAAAAAGAATTTTTTATTTTTTTTATTTTTAATTTTATGAACTTTTTACTTGTGTGACGGAATGACATTTTGGCAACCAAGCTTTCGGCATGCCGCTTAGAACTGGTAGTTTCTGTGAATTTTGCAACTATTATTTTCCTGAACTATTTTTTACTTTTTGTATAATGTGTAAGCGATGTAAATTGTGAATTTGGAAAATTAACCTCAGGTTGGCTAGCAGTTATTAACATCTATTTGCTGTGACGGAATGACAAAAAGTTTAGTGGAAGAAAGTCTTCATTTAAAAATTTTTTTATTAATATGTAAATGATAAACAGAATGTAACAGATAAACAAAATTAATATTTACGTAAGAATCAGTTAAAATTTCAACAATTTGAAAATTAGGTTGTCTCAGAAGAGGTTTTATATCTAACTTGCCAATGTCACATCTTATCTTCGTTCTCAGGAAATTTATGCATAAATCAATTTTTGTCCCATGTTCTTTAAATACTTTAACATCTAAATCGTCTTTCTTTATCAAAGTAATTTGCGCTGCATATAAATGTGCCTTCTTTTTTTTCGCAGTATGGGACAGTGATTAAAGAGCCGACCGCATACTCCTCAATCATATTTTCCATTTCCTCTTCAAAACAGTGGCTTTTCAAATCATACACTCGGTTTTGGTTAAAATTAGAAAGCATTCCAATTTTGATGATTCGCTTCTCAACTACATGAGCATCTAGTGCAGGACTCTTGTTCCTGGCAATGCTAATGTAGCAAGTGTCTAGCTGAAGTCATTCTCTTTTGCCCTCTCTTAAATAGAATAGCTGGACAAAAACAAAACTTCAACGATTTGTTGCTTAGACTCTATGAAATCATAAAATTTTTTTACATATTATGTGTCATTTTACAGTAGCCAACATCTTGTTTGGCCTTTTAGAACAACATCACAATTACATGGTATTTATAGGTGCATGTGCTGTGAGGTATTAATGAAATACACTTAACAAAAATGAGAATAAGAACAAAAATGAGATAAGACACACTTTACATCAATATATGCTTCTTTATGAAAAGCCTCTTTTAAGGCCATAAGTATATATTGCATCTGCACTCTTCGTTACTCTGTCAGAGTTCGTATTATGACTGAATCCTTCATACTTGGGGGCTTGTAACTAACATCATCTTGACAGTAAAAAATTTTTTAACCAAATTAAACAGCTCATCAACATTACTTTTCTCACTTAGTTTCTTTTGAGTTCGATGTTAAATACTTCTCACATAAAGACTGAATTAATTTTTTTACCTCTATTGGTGATTTTGGAAGTGAGTGTACAATTTATTTTATGGCTTTACCAAGACTCTGCAGGAATTTGTATAGGGAATTTAATTTATTTGTATGTGAAGAGATTGGTAGAATTTGATTTTTTCTTTGTTTACACAATCTCCGCACAACAGCGTTTGCACTTCTGAGTTTTTTAAGTCCAACTTTTGTCGTGGAAGCTTTCTTCTCTGCCTTTCTTTCTCTGTTTTTTTTCTTCATCATATCATGGGGATCTTGGTCTTTTTCAACATTTTATCTGTCTTTCAACAGCTGTTTTAGCCATTAGGGTAATTGAAAAAAATAAATAATTCCCTAGTTTTTGACTAAGCTTCTCAAGGACTCATTTTGTCATTCCATCGCCGAAGATGTGTCATTCCGTCACGCTAATTATTGGAAGTTAATAATCAAATGCATAGAATTTTGCAATTTCTCATTGATTCTTATGCCACATCTGCTTTATATTCCAAAATATACACATTTTCATTCAAAAACGCAGTTGCTATTTAAAAAAATATACTAAAACATGTGACGGAATGACACAAAAAAAGTTACTTTTATTTAATATATTAAACTTAAAATGACTTAAAGGCTATGTTTTAAATGTTTAAATTTTGTACTATATGCATATTTTTATCAAAATATTGCAAAAGAAAAATACATTTCTTGTATTTTATAAGTATTTTTCAGGAAAACAATTTGAGCACAAATGTGAAGAATTCCCTTGTCAGCCATGTGATTACTTTAGAATGCTGCCAGATTCAAAAAACTTAAAATTATCAAAAATTAAACAGTAATATGTAGACTTTGGCTATTTTTGAACATATTTTTTAAATTAAAATATGCAATTCATAGAAAAAAAAATTCACTTAAAAGTTGACACTTTCGTGGAATTGCCCTTATTTAATTTCTTCTAACAGCAGTTATCATTTTTCAAGATGCTACCGTAACTTTAACTAATTTAATCTAATATCAATTTAATTTAAACTATAGTCAGTTTTTACTTTATCATGCTTAACCCTGTGTTGGTCAAGAAAGTTGCCTATAATATAGTTAAATCTTGTCATCAATTTTCTGTATTTTTTGAGAAATAAGGAAAATAAATTGACCATTTAGATGACATTATACAATACTATTTCTTACCTTTCCATACATTAAATAATCAAAAATATGTTATGCAAAAGCAGATTATTCATGTAAAAAAAGATTATTCATGTAAAAATCAATGCAATATTTCATGAAAAAATCAATCTAGTCTTTCTGTACACCCTTTTCTGCATGCTTGTATATTTCAAAAATGTGTTTTGTGAAACGAAATGTTCAATATTTATAAATACTGAATTTATAATGCTGAATTATTGTCTTGAAAATCTTTTTAACCTTTAAAATGTTAGCAATCCTAATTTTTCATTAAGTTTCTTCAAATATAAATTCTAGAAAAAAATATTTTATTGAATATCAATGTGATTCATTTAAATTACATATTCAACTTACTATGTTAATATTTTCAGTAATAACATAGATTTTAAATGATTGTGTTAACAGTAATAACACAGTCATTTAAAATCTTTTTGATCTTTAAAATGTTAGCAATCCTCATTTTTCATTAAGTTTCTTCAAATGTAAATTCTAAAAAAAAATATTTTATTTAATCTCAATGTGATTCATTAAATTACATATTCAACTTACTATGTTATTATTTTCAGCCACCACTGAAAAGTCATACCTTGGACTTGACGGTGCCGGCAGCTACAAAATTGAAGGAAACATGTTGCGTTTTCAACAATTCATGACAATTCTGTTAAAAAGATTTTACTGCACTAAAAGAAATTGGAAAGGTCTCTTCTCACAAATCTTGCTTCCAGCTTTTTTTGTCAGCATTGCAATGTCAGTTGCCCTGACAGCTCCCAAAGTTGAAGATCTTCCACCCCTGACACTTAGTCCATCCCAGTATTATAACTATACTCAGCCTCAAGGCAATGTGATACCTTTTTGTAGAAATAGATTAGACATTACAAATGACGAAAGGTGTGCTATATTAATGTTATTATATAGTTATAGTTACAATAATTTCATATCAGTTCTGCTTTTTAAAAGAAATGTAAACAGGACTTTACTCTGTGGGATTTTTAAACTTCTTATTTATACTTTGTGTTCAAATTTGAAAAGTATGTGTTTAGAAGATTGCGTTTTTAGAGAATTGTTTCCCTTTTTTGGACCACTGTACATTTTGGTTTGTTATTTTAACAGTGTAAAATTCCAAAATAAATTTTTTATTTTTTAATTTTCTTGAATTAATTTTCCTGAAATTTAAAACTTAATCTTCATAATAAATTTAACAATAATAAATTTCCTAAATTTTTATTTAAAAATCTTAATCTTAATTTTTTTTCAAATTCAACATTAATAAAATTATAAATTTTCCAGGGTCATCTCTTTTGAAAGATTCTAAATTCCTTATTTATTTATTTATTTATTTTTTTATACTTCATATTATACATTTAATATTAATTCTGGCTTAAATTTGTATTTTACAGGTTCTTTTTTCAACACGAAAAACAAAAAAAATTCTTAATTCTGATAAGTTTTTTTCTTTATTTAATTTATTCGAAACTCATCTTATACGTTTAGGAAATACGTTGTTATTAAATGTTTGGTAATGCTTAAGTACTGCACTTGAAAATTTAGTGCCTCTAAACCTAAAAAGTAAACAAAATTGAAAGTTTAAAACAGTGAGTGATTGACGGCTATAATTATTGTACAAAATAAATAAAGTGAGGTGGTATGCCAAAGAAAGAACTCATGTATAATCTCAAAATCATTGGCTCTTATAGTCAATCTCATACATGAAAAGCAGAAAAAATTCTGCTGTAACCTTAATCAAGAACCTATATTAAAAATCAGGTTTTAATTTAATAAAAGATTAAAAATCTTTATTGTTTTCTTGTGTCTTTATATTTTTTACTCACTTTTGCAGATGGTCAGAGGATGCAAATTCTGAACACATTTATGCAACACTGTACATGCCTTCTGGAGTGGGTGCTACATGCGTTTTGAAATCACCATTCAACAATAGCTTTGATGCTAGAATGAACTTTTCTGCCAGAAACTATGATTTATTATCGGCATACTTTGAACCGTCATGTGAAAGTGTATTTGTTCCTGGATTGCCATTGGATAATTTTGTTCCCCCTCCTCCAACAAACAGCCCACACATCTCCAATTTACTGTTTAATTTTACGACAGTTAGAACCACAGGTGATAGTTATTTGAAAATATGGTTATATTGATTTGCTTTTCCATTTTTCTTTCTTGATTATCACATCAGAAGTTTAACTTTTCTTTTGGTGGTTCTTTTTCAGCTTTAAATATCTTTCTTTACTTCAAGGATGTGCAATCTATAGCCCACAGGCCAAAATTGGCCCTCAAAATTTATAACTCGGCAGCTGAATAAGTTTAAACTTAATAGAAGATGCAGAAAAAAAAGAAACTAATTAATACCGAAATATAAAAATCTAGAATATATTTTTTTCTGCCTTAGGAAAAATAGACGTTAGCAAGCTAATTTTTTTTACTGGTCATCCTGCTCTTTTATTCTTCCCTTATTATCTTAGTGTAATCGTGACCTTAATTGAAACCATTTCACTTTTTAAGTTTTATACGTGACTATGAATAAACATGGCTTCCACTGCCTTAAGATGCCCTTTTGATATTTCAATTTTTATTGTTTCTTTCTTTCTTTTTCATTTTTGCATCAGACTTAGTTTACTTTGCTATTCAATTCTGTAACCTTGAGTGCATACATTTTTTTTTAATTGGCTGAGCTTTATAGATGCACATTTCTATTGTGTTTTTAAAATCTATATTCATTTCTACTTTATTTTTTAAAAAAAAAATCTCATCATTTTAACCAGATTGAAAGAGTCTAGGATTATTAAGGATTGACATTTGTCCTAAGAAATTAAGACTCTGTAAATTTTATTTATTTAAACCTACCAAAAGATTTGAGTATGTTAAACTTATATGATTGTATTATAAAACAACACAATTTTTCGAAAAAAAAGCTCAATTAAAATTTTTATGTTTGGTAAGTAGGAGCCCTAAATTATCAGGTAAACAGAGTCGTACATAGACTATATATGCATTTTGGAGATAATAAAAAATTAATTTCTCTCTTAAAAAGTTTTTCAAATTAGTTTGCTTTTTAAAATACTTTTTACTGTAAATCTCATGAAGTGTTAAAAAAAATTGATTTGGCAAAAATCACTACATTCAAAGGAAACCACAATAAAATCCAAACCTGAGGAACTTAATGTTGAACTCAATTTATATCTTTTATGACATTTCTTCTTCAGGTAAATTTAGATCCCTAAACATTTAACCCTTCAACACAGATGAGACACCAGTGTACTTTTTATTTTTTTCTGATGCACTAATTACAAGCAAAAATATATTTGCCTCAGCTTTATAGCTACACATTTTTATTGTGTTTTTAAAATTTACATTCATTTCTACTTCATTTTTTTTACAAAATTTCCGTTATGGAAAGAGTGTCTAGAATTATTTTACTTAGGGTCGTCTCTTGTTCTAGGAAAGTATGACTATGTAAATTTCATATATTTAATACCACTGGTGTCCTTTCTATATTTTTCTGGCGCTCTAATTACAAGCATATATATATATACATATATATATATATATATATATATATATATATATATATATATATATATATATATATATATATATATATATATATATATATATATATATATATATATATATATATATATATATATAAAGCAGTCTTAAGAGCAACTTAAAAAATCTGATTTATATTTGTATAATTATATTTGTGCTAAAAATATAAAATCCAAAAGAGAGGCTTTAAATTTTTTCAAAATTCATATTTAAAAATTTATCTATAATTTATTTTGTAAATTAAAGAAATTTCAATGATAAATAACTGTTTTATCTTAAGTCTAAATAGATGCAAGTAAGTGCAAATTCAATAAAAAAAAAGAATTGTTTGGGAGAAAATAACTGTTTGCTTTTCATGCTGTATTTCGTAACCCTACATTATTAAGATGTTAAATGTAACATTTTAGATTCATTTTGACCTAAATTGATATAAAATAATGAAAAAGCAAGAAAAATATGTTTATTCAAAATTCTGCTTTAAAGAATTAAGTGTCCTAGTAATCTTCCCCTTTATTTGGTCTCCTTTATTTTATACAACCATTTGACTTCCCTGCCTCCCAAGGTTTGTTTGATGGAGTGCAACTGATTCCTGTTCTTGGCCATTTAAACTATACATACAATCTTATCTCTTCAATTTGTAAATAGGTTATTTTACTATAAATTTGCATCTATTTTAGAGTCACCAACAAGATATTATCCTACTTGCCACTGTTCTGATGATAAGACAGGTTATGTGTGTGAAGAGTATTATTCTGATCCACCTTCTTTTAAAGTGGTAACGAGTGATGTTTTGCTTGATGTGAGTGGCCAAAATGAACACGAATATTATCTATACACAACAGATCTCTTCAGATTGAGAAGGTAAAGCTTACACTGTACTGATTTAATTGTGATAATGAAAATGTACTGTTATATAAACTTTTAAGTTAGTTTTCAAATCCATATTTGCCCTAACTTCAGATTAATTAATTTAAAGTGTTTTTCTCTGTTTATATTAAAGGTTGTACTAAGGAAAGTTTTTCCTTCTTCTGCAATGCCCGCACAAAGGACTTAAAATAATTAGCCAATATCAAAGTATTAGCCAAATTTTGAAATTTTTAGCAAAAGCTAAATCTTAAAATTTTTTTATGATTGATTTTTTTACATAAAAAATTTCAAATCAAAATATAAATTTACTATGAAATGAATTATTTTGTAAAATGCAAATTCAAAAAAATTTGGGTGGAAATTGATTTCTTATGTTGTTAGGTTTACATTAGTGGTCCTGTTACTGTAAACATAATGATAAAAATTTTTGAAAAGACATAATACAAATAGATACAATACTAAAGATTCAAGCTCTTTATTTAGAGTCGGTATAATACTTTTAAATTTTTCAGGTATGGAGCTTTTTCTTTTGGACTGATTAGAGATTATGTTCCAAAAAATTTTGGAAAGAATGCACCTCCCCTTTTTCAGAAAATAGCAGTCCGAAATATTGCAAAGGTAATGTTTTATTTTTCAGATATCTTTCAGCAATAATTTATTATAATGCCAAGATTTTTTTTCTTTCATGTTTAGCTTTGATTTTATCTATTCATTTTATTTTTCAGATATGGTACAACAATAAAGGTTATCACAGTATGCCAACTTACATCAATAGCTTAAATAATGCTATATTAAGAGCAAATATACCAAAATCTATGGGAAATCCTTCAGCCTATGGTATACATATTTTCACTTTATTTAAATGTAATAAATTGCATTGTGTAGAATTTTAACTATAGATAATTTATTAAATTTTATGTCGTATGCCTGATTAATGTATGCTTGTTTGCTGTATAATAATTTTTTAAAGAATAATTCTTTCACCAATTTGAAAAAAACTAATTTAATGACATAAACAATATTTTATATCCAGCATATTTAGCTAATTTATATATAATGTTTTAAGATTATATACAATTTGTTAAGTTTTAGTAATAAGAACCATTACAAATTAATAGTAATGTCTTATTTTTTTTAATAGCATAAATTAGAGTTGTTTATGTGTCTAATTATTCTATGTATTTAATTTGTCTCTAATGAATCTAACTATTCAAGCTCTTATGATTGGATTGACATAAATAATTTTTTCTCAGTATAATTGAATATTAACATTCGTGTTTATTTTTAGGTATTACTGTTATAAATCATCCCATGACTGATACTTCATACTTATTATCGAAAGACCAAATGTGAGTTGCTTATTTTCATAAACATCATGTGTTTTGTATAATAAATTTAAATGAATCTTATTCATCCACAAGAATTCGAGCCGTGGTAGTCCAGTGGTCAGAGAATCAGACTCTTGTCTATAAGGGATGGGATTCGATCCTCCACTAAGCTAAAGACCCACCGAGTACATGCGATTGTGTGTTCCTAAAATTGAAAGTTCTGAGGTCAGTCGCTGAGCAGTACTATGGGTACAGGGATCTGGAGAAAATTTCCCTCCTCTTCAGATCTATGTCTAAATTGAGGAAGTGGCTTTACAAATGAGTGGTGCTGCCATCTATCCATGGGGCTCTGAGCTAAGATTGTACTTTCACCGTTGTGGTGTTCTCTTATCAAATCAAAGGTGCACCTTCCTGGCTTAATCCGATAAATGCCAATGGCTGTCATGCTTGGCTTGTCCAAATGTCATTTGAAACAACAACAACCCATGAGGATGTTTTATGTTTTATTATATTATTGGTTATATTTTCTACAATTATTTTACGAGCGTGTTCAACGTGTTTAATTCTTCTAGTTTATTGAATATTTCACTTTCAGATTATTTTTCAGAAATTCTACTTTCAAATTATTTTTTCAATGCATTTTAATTATATTGAATAAAATCCCCCCTCCAAAAAAAGTTTTTAAAAATAACGAGAAATACTTTACATAATTGTGTGCTATTTTAAGTCAGTTGTTGTGTTGTAATTGTTCTTTGTTTTCAGTCTTCAGGGTACAGACGTCCTTATCGCCATCTTCATCATTGTAGCTATGTCATTTGTTCCTGCCAGTTTTGTATTGTTTTTAGTCTATGAGCGTTATACTAAAGCAAAGCATTTACAATTTGTTTCTGGAGTGGATGCTGTGATATATTGGGTAGCTAACTATTTCTGGGACATGGTAAGAAATCTTGAGGATTTTTAATGATTAAAACTGTTATTTAAATTATTGTTAATTGTATATCTAAGAGGGGACACAACTGTAAAAGATTTAAAGGAATAGATTTTTATTTTGACATAATTTGAACATATGAGCAACTGAGAACATTTTTATATATATGTAAGCTTTAATTTTTGGTTTTTGATTAAACCTTATAAATTTTCTTAAACTTTAAAATATTTAGTTCAAATATATATTACTCATTAAAATAAATATATATGTAGTTTTTTTTTAACATTCTATGAGCACTATAGTTTTTTTTTGTTAGAGTTCATAGTATCTTTTTTCCTCAAATATATATCAATAGATAGATAAATCAAATTATTAATAAAAGGGCAAAAAAAAAAAAAAATATATAAGTTTTTTTTATTAAATGAATTTTTATAATTGAAAGTATTTAATTTTCGGAAAATATGTTACTAAGTTTACTGATGATAATATTTTTGTTCAGAACACCAATTTTAAGATAAAAATTAGCATGTTTGCTACCAACATGACTAAATATGCGTGCGGCCCTTCGTTAGTCAACCTGCTGTGCAAGCGGCCTTTCACTCAAAAATGTTGTGCACCCCTACCCTTATGTTTGTGTAATGAATTAAACAACATATGTGAAATGTAATCTTTGAAAGTTGTCATACTATCCCATTGTCTTTTTCAGTGTAGCTATGTTGTCCCTGCCACCTGTTGTGTTCTTATACTTCTCATTTTTGATATACCAGCTTATGCGTCTCATAAAAACTTCCCGGCTGTTGTGTCTTTGTTTTTAATATACGGGTGAGTCTATTTCTGGTATTACTATGTTGTTACCATACATTATGGAAAGTATTTGAAAAGATAAAGTTTATAAAAAAAATTTCTTCTCCCTTTTTGGAGTTATGTGATGTATAAAATAAAACGATAACTGTTCAAAAAGAAGGTGTAATACTATAAAATAGTTAATGTAAATGTGTGTTATGTAAAGAAAAAAAAATCTTAAAGAGCAGCACTACCGTAAGTTATGTACACTCTTTTTTTTAATTTGTGAATATAATAATGCATATTTACTATTAATATTATATTTAAACAACATTTTAAATTTCTTTTCATTTTGTCAAAAAAGTATTTTAACTTGTGAGGCCGAAATCATGTTTTTCAGTACATTTGAAATTAGCGTGGTCAGTTATTGGAATTGTGATCAGGTTATTTTCAAACATATAAAATTGGAAACAATTGAAGTAATGTAAGATTTCAAAAGAATGTAAAGTTTGAATAAGGCAGTTTTTTTACATCTAAAAGACTTTTTTGAGGTTATATAATTATTAATAGAAAGAATAAAAACTAAGCTACATTGAAAGAAATAAAAATGTTTTAACCTAGCAAAAAATGAAATAGAAATCTGTTTGCTCATAGTAAAAAGGCAAATTTAAGCTGCTGCTGTCACAACCCAGTATTAGCATCCATAACACCTGAAAAATTCTATTTTAAGGAAATATTTTTAATGAGTTATTTTCCACGCTTTCAGAATATATAAAAAAGATGAGTTTGATTTTTGGAAAGTTCAGAGAGTGTGTCTTTAATTGGTTTTCAATTAAAAAAAAAGTTCTCATTTTATTATGTTGGTATGGTTGTATGTAATGTTTGATTATTCATTATGTTGGCAATATATCCAATTTAAATTTCACACAAATTGGTTCGTTGGTTCATTAATTAAATTAATAAACAGTAATTTCAAGACATTTATATTTAAAATCTTAAATAAAGGCTTTTTCCATTATCCTTCTTAAGTATCTATTGATTATAACTGGAAATATAATGTTTTTTTTGGATAGAAATGTTAAAGTCATTTGATGAATGTGTTCAATTTAGAAATATACAAAAAAAATGATTGAATTTTTGAAAATGTTACCTTAATTAATGTTAATGCATGTCTTATCAGATAATATGAGTTATGATGCTAATATTATAAATTTTTTAAACAAATTTAGGTGGTCCATCACTCCAGTGATGTATCCTGTTTCGTTTCTGTTCAAAGAACCCAGTACTGCATACATATTTCTCATAGTTATTAATTTATTTGTTGGAATCACTTGTATAGTTACATCATTTTTACTAGAAGTCTTTTCTTACGATGCAGTAAGTATTTTTAAATTGTAATATGTGATTTAATACTTAAACCTTGCTAATACATTATTTTCTAGTTTGATTTAAATTAAAGATAGCAATTTTCTATTAAATGTAGTATATTTTTCTCAAATTATTTCATTTAAAAACTCTATTTGTTTTATTCAAAACAAAATAAAATTTATTTTAATGACAGTTTAATTTTTCATTTGTATATACTTGCCTTATGTTCATTGTTTATTATTTGGGTAATGCGATAGTTTCTACTTAAGGCCATCATTTTGGGACACAATAATTTTGATAACATTAAGCAACAGATTACAATAATTGAATCACAAAATTAAGAACATTTACGAATTTATAAATTTTGCGTAGATTGAGAGATACTATGTGTATACTTATAATAATAAACTGCTGCAGCATTGCCTTGTCTCATTTTTCGTAATCGGTCATAACAATTTAATTTGTTGATTTTGTTTTAATGTTAAATCACTTCATGGTTCTCTGTAGAACACCAAAGTCAAGCATCCCTGGCTCTGGTCAGTAAACGGGTGAGTGACCATTTTGATCAGCCTGTATAGGGACCGAGGGTGAGTGGTATCAGTCCCTGTTAAACTGTTCTACCTCAAAGTGCTCGACTATGCATGCAGGTTATTAGGCAACTTAAGTACGTGAGCGATTACCCTGCAGAGGATCAAAATTGCGATCGCATATCTTTGGACATCCCTAGGGATGTTTCCCAGATAGCCACTAATAGCCTTTTGTGCAGCTCTAGTGTGACGTCTAGTGTCAGATGAAATCACCAAAGTCATGAAACTCGCCAAGAGTTTATGTAATGGAAATGCAAACTTTGAGAGAGGTTTCTCCGTAAACTCGCAATGTTCGATTGAAAATTTGAAAGAAGAGACTGATATCACAGAGAATGGTATACGATACTATTATTTCCACGGGGAAAAACGTAAATTCCTATAAAGTTTCAAAACAGCTTGTACAATCCTTCCGGAATGCTCATTCGTTGATGAAGGAAGATACAAAAAAGCATAATCTTGCAGATCAGGAAAATTTGGCTATTGAAGCCAAAAGGAAAAGAATAGGAAAAAAAAATTGCTAAATTTAAAGAAGATGATGCTACTAAAGAAATTAGTAACGTGATGGAGCAGATTGATTCTTTGTGAATTAATGTGAGAATAAACGTTTCTGTATGTTATAATGATTACATTTCATCATAATGGTATGAGTGATAAATAAATATTTTGATAGGGTTTTGAACAGTGATTTCTTGTATTTGTTTATTCAGTTATGAAGTTATATAACATTTTATGTACTAGGAGAAATATAAGCTTGCAGCATTACATATAATATCTACTTCATTTCCTAATGCATAATGTTTACATTATAATCTGTCCATTATTTTCCTTAGGTTACAATATATTTTAGATTATAGAATATTTCTTATTTAACAATATTGAAAATTAAACATCATCTGCACGATACAGGGAAATTCTGGGACTTACGGGAAATTATCAGCAAATTTGATAATGTCTTCTCCCTGGACTCCCTGATAAAGTACCTACCTACCTACCTACCTGTTATCCATATCACCAAGCTCTAATAGAAGGTTGCAGGGAATAAAAAGCGAACATTAAAAAGAAATAATAATAATCACACAGCATTCAAGTTAACATTTCTGTCTTTGTTAAATTGCAGCACCACCTAAGGTCAAAGAGGATATTTCTCATAAATTCAAACTGTAGCATAGAGAAAAAACACAGGTTCTTTCTAAATGCACACTTAAGCATTTAAGTGATTTTCCAAAACTAAACCAAAGCATTGATAACATTAGACATTGTGATGATCACAGAAAATTATAATTTTAACATATATATGAATAGGGAAAATTATTTTGGTAATAATGAGTGATTAATAAGATTGACCATGATCACATTAATAGGAGACTACTATATAAGCATAAATTATGTAATACAGTAGGGAATCGATTATCCGGAACGATTGGGACCATCGCTATTCTGGATAACTGATTTTTCTGGTTTTCAGAATCGCTACAAAAAGCAGTTTTTTTATTGTTGAACACAACTAAAAATAACAATTTTGGAAATAATCTTAAAAAGAAGAAAAATCGATGAAGTAATACACTAATGATTATTTCCAAAATGATGGTAAGGTAAACATCTTTCAAAAAAGAAAGAAAAATCCTAAAATCTTATGAGGAAAAAAACATTTTTTTTAAAAAAATGGCTGGAAAATTTATCGAATTTCGTTCTGGTTTTTTGGTTTCTGATTTCCGGATAACAGGTTCTGTACTGTAATTTAAAACAAGGGTTTACCAAATCTAATCACTATTAATGTCATTGTTCAAAAATATTTGACACATACATGAAAGTTACTATATATTATAGTTTTATTTATTGTCTATTTTATTTCTAAATTTCCTTTTCCGTAATGATGCAATATTCAAGTAATTTATTACTTTGATAGATGTAAATAATTCAGTTTCTTAGAGTGTAAATAATTTAATCTTTTTATATTTAATAGTATCTTGGGGAAGTTCATAAAATGTTAAAGACTACATTTCTCTTATTTCCGAACTACTGCTTGGGGAGAGGACTCATGGATATTGCCTTCAATGAATATCAAAATTTTTTCCTTTTTAAAACTGGTAAGGCTTTTTCCCT
Source organism: Parasteatoda tepidariorum (assembly GCF_982258835.1). Taxonomy (NCBI): domain Eukaryota; kingdom Metazoa; phylum Arthropoda; class Arachnida; order Araneae; family Theridiidae; genus Parasteatoda; species Parasteatoda tepidariorum. Next base: position 21,166,214 of record NC_141764.1, on the reverse strand, counting down.
CAATTACTCTTCTGCATGCTTTAAAATCTATTGGGAAATATCTTAGCAAATTTCAATTTTCCATTTACTCATTGCTTTTAAAACTTTTAATGAAATCTATACTTTATTGGATGAAAAATGTTAGTTATAAGTAATATGAAAGGTGTGACGCTCGGTGGCTGAGTGGTAGCACTTCGCTTTGTCGTGCAACAGGTTCTTCCTTTGATCCTCGGGCCGGGCAAGGTTGATTCAGTTCTTCATCCCTTCAGTGGGTCGATAAAATTAGTAATAAGTATCTTGATGAGTAATAAGGTCGATAATGAGTAATAAGGTCGATAAAATGAGCTTGGGAACTAAACACTGTGGGTTCCGTGTTGATCTGACCACCCAACCGGATCATTTGCTCTTGCACCCCAGAGCCTAAAGGTCAAGAACATATGGGCACAGTAGGCCTTGGCCCTCTATTTGCTGTCGCGCCACTGAGTTTAGTTTTAGTATGAAAAGTGTAATAATTATAAATTATATTTTTTTTACTAGACATTAATACTCAATGTAAAAAAATCATTAATTTTATTTTTTCCATAGGTTATGACCTTGCATAACACTTTCTAATTATTAACCTTTAGATTATAAAAATTTTTGTTGTTTTTAAATAATATGTACAAAAACAGCTATGTATTATTTGTTTTAAAAAATTTTAAGATACAAGTGCAAGAGATATTTTTAATTCCATAATATTTGCTTTAGTGTTTTCTTTGTTTACTCCAAATTTCATATTCTGAAAAAATTTATGTTAGGAATATATTATGGTAGAAATTCAGGTAAATCCTGAAATTTTAAATGAAAGGCAACTAAATGTCCGGGACTGGTAAACATCCTGATCACACATTTACAAAAGAAATAAAACAAGTACATCTGCTATCCTCAAAAATATGTATCTTTTTTTAAACTAAAAAAAATTTGTTTACTTTTATTGTGTAAAGTCAGCATGTAAGCTTGTTCATTGGCTCATAAAGAAAATTATATGAATCTCTTGTAATCTTAAGAAATTTTCAATTGCATCATATTTACAAAGAAAAATTTGCTACTTTTTAAAGAAAAGTAATGCTGTTACCTAGTATTTCATGCCAGTACAAAAACAATATAATTTTACTTTAGTCTGTGATTAAAATAAGAGTGTTCTTTTTTTCCATAGGTCAGTATGACAAAATGAAATCTCCATTTGCGTGGGAATTGGTGACAAGAAATTTGGTTGCTATGGCAGTGTCTGGATTGGCTTTTTTTATTGTGACTCTACTATGTGAATTCAGCTTTCTCCGTAAACCCAAGTAAGACTCTTCATATTATTTGTTTGTTAGGGTGGGTAAAAAAAATAGATTTTTGAATTTTGGAATGCTTTGGTGCGGAAAAGCTGTCTTTGGTAATAAGAATAAAATTTGTTTAAAATTTTTTAATATAGGTTTGTTAGTATTTTCAGTTTGTGCTGAATACTTAAAATTACTAAAACTTTAAAAAATTACACCTTTTTAAAAATGTTTAAGTTAGCTAATGTTTAATTAATTCAAGTTGTCTAAAGCAATGAAATAAACACACTTCAGTTTTTTTTATGATTGTTTGATAGTTGGAATAACCTAAATAAATTATATTCTGATCAATAATCTAATTTTTTATGTTCGCATAACGTTTTAGATAAAAATAGAAGTTTACCAAGTTTTCACTGTGGATCTCTTTGCTCATTATGTTGGATCGAAACAACACAAAACACACCATGTTAAAATGGTTGAACATCAAGTTCCACCTGCACCCTATCCAACCAACCATTCAATTTTTTGGTGAGGTATTTACATTATATCTACAGCCATGTACAAAGATTTTAAATGCAGTTAGATTCTTTAGTTAACTGCATTGTTAAGGTTCCTTTTCTATATCAACTACAAATCTAAAGTCTGACTTTTTGTAGAATTCAAGCATAACTTATCGAAACTTTATTGTTGCTCAAATATATTCATCTGCACTTTTATGTTTACGCATTTTGTTCGAAGCCTTTTTCGCTAGTTTTATAGACCTTTCCTCAACCTGAGAATGATTAAGAAATTTTGTTTTTTTACCTGAAGCATGTATTATCAGAATTTGTTGATAAAATATCATCGTCACTCAAGTCGTACATCATTGGGGAAGGGTACCACACAAAAATTACAATTAACGATTTCTACGTGATCCAAGGTTGAAACTTTATCTTCAGTAGTACAAAATTTCTAACAATCTTTTTCTTTAGGTTGATTGCAAAATCCTTCTTATTTTCAACCTAAGGACTCTATTGACAACAGTTAGCCATCAGGAATAGGGCACAAAAAAAACAGGATTGCAATTTGTCAAGTCTTTTGGACAATTCTCCTAGGCATTTAAAATTCATAGCAGATATTGTTGGTTGACAGGAATTTGTTAAACAAGGACTAAATTGTGTACTATCAAAGATAATCTTTCAAGCTCCGGATTACTTTAAAACTATTAATTGGAATTCTTGTGTGCTATATTCTCACCCAATGCCACAAGTCCTAAGTGAAGATGATATTGAATCACTCAATTTTGGCACCATTCGCATAAGAAAGATACTAAAGTTTCCCTGTTGTACTCCTAGACTTTTGAAATGCGTCAAACTTATGACAGAGACTTTGAATAAAATATGTGAACAGAAAGCTATATAAGAGATGGATAGATCAAAGTACAACTAAGATTTAAATCGGCTGTGCCTCAATTCTTTAAAATATCATGCTAATTTTAGATGTGTAGTAGATATAATCAAAGAACCTTTACAATGTGGTAATTCAGAGAATCTTACTTCATTGATATTCTTCGTAACTTTCTGTAAATATAGTACAAAAACCACTTAAACAAATTTGGATAGTTGGTTGAGTAGGTTGTAGGTGAAACTCTTATGTTCAACCCTTATCAATTTGAGATACACGGTTGTTCTGATCTAACATAATGAGGGAAGAGATACACTGTGGAAATTACTAAAAACTTACATAATGTAAACTTACGAATTTCTAAAACCTTACACAAATGTAGAAAATCAAATTTTTGATCAGAATTTAATTTGTTTAGGATACTGCAGGAATACAAAAACGTTTTGTTAAAAGAGCATTTTGAAAACTTTTTTGTATTAAAAAGTGAACAGTGATTCAAAAAATTTTGAGATATTTAGACAAACTTTTGCTGACTATGCATATTTATTATATATACAAATAGCTGTTTTTCTGAATGAATATATTTGATTTCTTACTTTAGGCATATTCAAGTTCCCATCTATACCGTAGATGCAGAAGATGATGACGTTGCTATTGAGCGAAAGAGAGTTTTAACGGGTCAGGCAAACTCTGATGTTCTTCATCTTATTGATCTCACTAAAGTAAATTTTTCTTAGAACACATTCAAATTTTTTATTTCAGGATTCTGGAATAATTTTTTGTTGATGAATCATTTTGTTTTTCAGGTATACAAGTCTAGAACTATTAAGAAAAAGCTAATTGCTGTTAACAAATTATGCCTAGGCATTCCTGAAGGAGAGGTAACTTTTATTTGTTGACTTTATACTATCTTGTCTGAATTTTAATTAGATTAGCATTAATTAGAATTTTAATTAGATTAATTATTTCCTCCTCTTCAGTGGCACAACAGCTCTGGGTAGGTCCTGTCCTTCTAGAGAATTTTTCCCGATGTCTGTTTGAGGACTATCCTCCAATTTTTGTTTTTCAGAATGTAGAGAATTTCTTAGATGAATTGTCTTTTTCAAGACAGTTGGTCTATCTAAAGCAAGGTCAAGTTCTTATAGGCATGGCTATAAGTAGTTTTCCATAGTTTCAATCTCCTTGCATTCTTATCGAATGCTCAGTCCATTTTATCCTTTGTTTTTTTTTCCAAGTATTTCAAGACATCATGCTCTATAAAGATTTGATATAATTCTAAATTTGTTTGTTTTTGCTATAAGCCACCCCACATGAGTTCAACCAGAAATACTTCTCAAGACTTTATCTAAAAAAAAAGCCAATGCTTATTCATTTCTCGAGTTTAATGCCCATAATAAAATAGATCTTATAAGTGTTTTACATATTAAAAAAAAATTAGTTTTTAATTTTAGAATACAGACTTCATATGTTTTTTGAGACTGTAAATTTGGGCATCATGCATTTGTTATTAATTTATATATTTCTGAGATTAAATCATTGTTTTAAATTCTTCTCCTAAATAAAAGAAATTATTTACTTTTTCAAACTTGTAGTCTCTAATTTCCAGATGTCTGATTTGAAAATCTGAATTTAAACATGGCATGTATCTAGTCTCTTTTTTTTACTTGCTGATAAATTAAATGCTTTTTTGTTCTATGGCTATAGAGGCCCGTTTAAAATCTTGAGTGTCGCAGGCAATTATAGCAATTTTGTCCTTTAATGCAAGTATTAACTTACTAAGAATGTTTTCTCTGTTGTTCATTTTAAAATCTCTAATAATCTTTTCTAGAACTACATTAAATATAAAACAGGCCAGTGCATTTCCTAGAGGTATGCCATTTTTTATATCTAGTTGTACAATTAAGTCACTTGTATGCGAATTTTAATCATTGTTTCTCTAAGGATTAAGGTCACAAGAGCAAAGAACTTTCAAGGTATGCCCATTTCACACGTAGCTTCTAAGAGGAAATCCCTGTTAAAAGCAGTCAAAAGCTGTAGTAAAATCAATAAAAGGATAGTGGGTTTTCCAAAATTTCTTTCAAGCTGAATATTTGTTTAGTTGTTGATCTTCCTTTTCTAAAACCAGAATGACTGTGACCAAACAAATTGTCAACATGATTAATTATTTAGCTATTTCAATTTTGTTTTCTTGAAACATTTTCAACTTTACGTGACAAAGTGTGTTTGTTGCAGTGTCTCGGATTGCTTGGAGTGAATGGTGCAGGCAAATCAACAACTTTCAAAATGTTGACTGGAGATACCAATATTACTGCTGGTGATGCTTTCTTAAAAGGATTCAGGTAACTGTAGAATCTTTTGCATGACACTGGAAAATTTTTGTTGTTGTTGCTGCATTTATACAAATACTTGTTCTTGCGTAGGGGATAGAGCTTTCGCCTTCCAATGAGTTGAACTGGGTTCAAATCCCAGCAATCGCTGGTCAATGTGAATAATGGATTAGAGTCTCCTTTACGTTAGGCTAACTGTGGGAAGTTTTTGTGGTTTTTCTCACCGTGTAACGCAAATGCGGGTTAGTTCCATCAAAAAGTCCCTCACGAATGCAAATTTCACCCAATACTTGATCCAGGAGTTTCCTTGTATTCTGGATTGGGTTCAAAATTATAAGGCTAGTGAGTTAAACATTAGTAGTCGTAAACCCAAAAATGGGTCGACTGTTTAACGGCAGTTATAAAATAAAATAAAATACTTCCTGTCTAATATAGGTTTGAGAATTTCAAATCTGAAATTAGTTTTGCTCCTACTTAAAAATGACATTTTTAGTTAAATTTTTTGTCAAAATATGCAAGTTTAAAAACGTTGTAACAGGAGGCAGCATAACTTCTAGGAGGGTTAGGGCACACCGTCAGGATTAAAATTGCATTAGAACCCATTCCTGAAATGTTATTGTATGCCGCTAGTGGTACTTCCCTACTGTGACCTGTTCAAAAGCACACGAGAAAAGAATTAATAATCGAGAAGCGTCCTTAGCGACATATTACGACATTTACGGGGTTGGGTTCTCGTGCCATTTTAATCCTGATGCTGTGCTCTAACCTCCCCTAAATATTTTTCACCCCATTTATGCTACCCACTGTTATATATAACTTTTTTTAACCTGTACATTTCAATGAAAAATGAATTAAAAATGTCATTTAAAAAAACTGAAGCTTGGAGAGAAAAACCGATTGCAGATTTGAAATCAGCAATTTGAAAGTATCTTCTATCCGTTAAAAAATTTTGTGCAACAGTAAACAGAAGAAAAATGTTTTTCAGTGTTATCAAACATAATAATATAATTTAATCTTTTGGTGTGAGTTTTTTTTAAGTAATCGAAACAATCCAAGCATCGAAATAGAACTTTGCATATCTACATAAATTTAAATGAAATTATGTTTTGGATGTTCTTTTTTTGTTATTTACAGAATGTGAATGTTCCATAATCACTGCTCTTAATATTTAATTTTAGTTACATTGTCAAAAAGGTATGTACATAGGGATTGCAAATTATTATTTAGTGTAATCAGATCAGAGAAATTACTTTTGAAGAAGGCATGATTTTAAATTTCAAATCTAGTTTCAATGCTTTACGAAACTTTGAGGTATTTCTTATAATTGCTTTTAATTACAAGTTTTTAATATCCTTCTGGATTTTTTTCAGCAATCAAACAGGTTTCAATATTTTTAATCTGGCCTTCCTCATTAGCCCTTTAACTGGAAGCCCGAACTTAATTATGGCATAACCAGCTTGTTTCTTGCATACCAAATTGGTTTTCTCATTTGTTATTTAATAAAGATCATGCATAAATTTCTCTAAATCAGGTTAATTGGTCAAGCTTTAATGTTTTTCTATCACTTGTACAATGTTAATTTGCAACTGCCAGTGTGCATATTTTTTTTATTTAATGGCTGTGATTATAACATAAATAGTTTATGATATTCAAGGATACTGTTATTTTTTTCGATATTCTAATCAGCAATGGGATTTAGCCATAATAACAGTAACCCTACAGCATGACAGAGGGCTCTGCAAATTACTTTTCCTTTTAGATTTAAAAACAGGGTAATAAATTTCTAAAGATATAAACATCTGTTGATCAATTTTGATCTCAGATGTAAAAATAGACAATAAATAAAAGAATCTGCTGAGATGTCAATTTCTTATTGAATGAAAATGAAGAATGTATAAGAATTTGATTTTTGGAGAAAAAGAAAATCAGAGAATTTTCAGGAAATCAGCATTTTTAGCCAAAATCTGGAAAAATTCTGCAACAAACCTGAAAAATAACCATTTTTAAATTTCACAGTAACAGTAAATTTCAATTGAAGTTCAAAGTAGTTATATTTTAGAGCTGTTATTAACATCTATTACTATTATTTCTTATAATGATTCTGCTGCAACATGGTTATGTGTTCTTAGATTTATTAAAATTAGAATAACTCTGAGTCTATTAATAAACTATTACATGAGGTTGAAGTTTATTCAGTTGTTGTTCAAAATGGTGCTTCTATTTATAATTTATATACTTTTGTATTTTAAATTCTACATGTTAAATAAAAACTTTCGCCTAGGGAACTTTTTTTTCATACGAAATCTAAAATTTGGCATGTTATCTATCAAGAATGTAAGCTTTGTTGCTTATTGAATAAAAACAAATATATTTCCAGGGAAATATTGCTGTGCAAAATAAGAAGAATTCTTTTCTGAAACTGAATAGAAACTCTGAAAAAAAAATTTTAACTAATACAGTAGGGAACCATTGCTATTCCGGATAACTGATTTTTCCGGTTTTCTAAATCGCTAAAAACCGTTTTTTTATTGTTAAACCCAACTAAAAAAATTTTTTTTCTTTTGGAAATAATCTTAAAAAGAAGAAAACACGATGGAGTAATACACTAATGATTATTTCCAAAATGATGGTAACGTAAACATCTTTCAAAAAAGAATGAAAAATCCTAAAGTCTTATGAGGAAAAATTTTTTTTAAAAAAAATGGCGGGTAAATGTATTGAATTTCGTTCCGGTCTTTTGGTTTTCCGGTTTTCTGATTTCCGGATAACGGGTTCTGTACTGTACTAAAAACTTTCTGAAAAATGTAAAAATGTGTATTGTATGTAATTTTTAATTTACATTCTGATTTCAGCATTGGAAGAGACTTACATAAAGTACAGCAGTACATTGGATACTGTCCTCAGTTTGACGCTTTATATGATGAACTGACAGCAAGGGAACATTTAATTCTCTACTCAAGATTTCGTGGTATTCCATTGAAGGATGAAGAAAAGGTTTTGATTAAATTCTTGTTACTAATTATGTAATCTGAGTAGACGTTTCATAATCACTATTTTTGTAATGAAGAAATGAAAACTTCATATTTCCCATCTAACAATTTCAGTTTAGAAAACAAGCTTGATTTTCATACAGAAGAAAATCTCTAATTGGGTTGTCCAAATGCATAAATGATTTTCCTAGGCTAAATTACATTTATTAGTGTGCTTGACACTTTTGAAATGTAATATACTTGTGATGTATTTTTGATAACAGTTGTAGGTTGACATTGGTCAATAAATATATCACCACATTGGTGACCCGGATGTGATGTGAACACGCCTACCTTGACAGAAGCTCCCACTTTGATTTGAACATGCCTACTTTGATGGATACCCCATTGAACAGTAGAATTGCTACTTGTGATCTCCTGGGACTGTTGCTACTCAGTCAAGATCACACGCAACGTCAGTCTGTATGCACTCGACTGCTAACGGCAACACAGGAATGACCATGAACTTAATACAGCTCTCATGATCAGCATTAAAAAAAAGTTCAACTATCTTAATACAGCTGTCCTGGCTTTGCACAAAACAGCAATAACTCGATTCTATGCCGGAGTATCTTTTCATATTGTCGAGAACACTCTCCCCACCCATTTCTCTAGTAATTTCTGAAGGAAAATTCCCGATTAATGTCCTTCGCATGGATATTAAAATTGTTTATAAATTAGATCAATTTTTTAAATCTATTAATAATTCAAATTAAAAAAATAATACTTTTAAGCTAATGTATGAGCTTATTTTTTTTTTTAAATTGTCTATTGTTAAAAAAATCTATTTAAGTATATAAAAACCTATAGATTTTTCAGACATAATTAAAACATTATTCGTTTTTATAGGCTCTCAAGGTATGTATACGGCTTATTAAATTATTAGTTCTCATCAGGGAAATTACTGGCATTGCAGAATTTAGAACTAAAGTTCTACGTTTACTTCGAAATGTGTTACTAGTTTTGATAATTTTGATTGAATTAAATCCTTAACTTGTGTTTTTTTAAAATACTTTGTTTCATATTTCAGATTATAATTAGTATTTTTGATTGATGATATATTGTATTTTTGATTATATTCAGTCTCTGATTGTAGTTTTATTTTTTCAATAAATCTTATGACCCTTCTTTTACTCACACACTCTTTGGTGTTACAGCCCGTGAAAGATCTTAGTCTTCCTCACCACTCATGTCCAAACTTTTCTATTCTCAACTTTCTTTTTTTAGCTTTTAATTTTCGTGATTTTTAAGTCACACTCAACTTCATCAAAGCATCATTTTCTGGGTCTTCCAAAACTTCTTTTTCCTGCTATTTTTCGAAAAAGTTCTTTTTCAAACTTCATTCATTCTTATTAAGTGACCAAACCGCTGTAGGCTTTTGGTCTTTATGATGTTAATTGTATCTTTCTCTTTATCCCAATTTCTAGATTTGACCTGATTCTCTAATCATGACCATCCTTTACAGGTCCAAATATTTTTCTTATAATTTTTCTTTTCCAAGTTAAAAGTAATTTTTCTTTTATGACCCTTTGACCCATTTTAGGCCCATAAAGAAATTTTATAAAATGTGGTATTGTTATCATAGAAATATGCTTACATTACAGTCATTAAGACACATTAAAAAATATCGTGTATGAAATATTATATTTTGTTAAAGAAATAAAATGGTGGAAATAGGCACCTTTGGTGGTATATTAAGAAATATTGAATTAAGAAATGGTGGGTATATTAAGAAATAAAATTGTAGGTATAGAAAATGTTTACTCCAATTAAATTACTAATAATTTATAGATGTCTTCAGAACCCTTGACAATAGTAGAAAAATAAGTGAAAAATATACATCACAGTGTTAATAAAAAAATATTTATTAAAATGGTGCGTATGTGCACCTTTGGCCGAAAATGGGTTACATGTGATGATATTAAGTTAAATGTAATCTTTTTTTTAAAACTAATTTTGTTTTCTTTCTTCAGTGTAATTATTATATAATTATATCAAACATTTATCTGTTATTGGATAAACAATAATATTAAAAAAATCTGTTAAATACGATTGAAAAAAATAATTTTTATTTATTTGTGTATTAGAATTTTGAGAGTGACATCCTGTATTAAATATGCATTTAATTTCTGTTACTTAATTCTGAAATGAAGAAAAGTTCCATTAATTTTTATTAATCTTTGTTAACTGTATTATAATGATATTTCATAAAAATTTTAATGCACATTTTAACAAACCATTATTTTTCCTAGGTTATTGAATGGGCTCTTAAGAAACTAGATTTAATAAATTATGCAGACAAAGTCGTAGGCACATATAGTGGTGGTAATAAGAGAAAATTATCCACAGCTATTGCACTTCTTGGAGCTCCACCTGTTCTTTTCCTGGTAAATTTTTTTTTATGAAATTAAAATACATATTTTCAGATTTATTTCTTATTTTATTAGTATTCATTATTTTATTCCTTAAATTTTTACTAACTGGAAATTTCTTATCCAATATTTATTTTAAATATTAAGTATAATATCAATTTTCTCAGGAATTATTTAGTAGAAGTTAGGTTTGTTCGTTTAAATCAACATTTTACAGACAAAATTTCAATTTTGTGTAATTTAGAAGAAAATAGTTTTTCTTGCTCATTCTATTTATAACTAAAAATTTGAAATTTCTGTAAACATTTCAGCTCTAAAATTCTTAATTTTACTTTTTTTTGATGAAACTAGTTTTTTTTTCTCATTTCATTATAAACTAAAAATTTGATATTTTAGTAAACATTTTAACTATAAAGCTCTAAAATTTACTTAGCTTAGATTCAAGTTACTTTGGTTTAAGTTACTTTGGTTCAAGTAGTTTTGTGAATTGTATGAAAGCAATCAAATATTCAACATCAAATCAGTGACAGGATCTCAAACTCTTCCCATTATTTTTGGATTATTCTGTTATAGTTGTTTTTAGAAAAATAAACTGGCTGATACTTTTTATAAAATAATAGAGTTAAATTTAGATTATGGTGCATGGACCCTGATTAGTCTACTAGTTAACAGAAAATCACAATACATACCAAGGAATAGGATATCAAATTTTCAGGCTAACTTAATTTCTTTCAAATTTCAAAAAATAGATAACTTTGTATTGCGCAAAAAAGTCCTAGTACATTTGTCTTTTGTTCTTGTGGTTTGGTTTAAGATAGATCTTTAATTAATGTGGCAATATATATTATTATTGCCTATTTGCTAATAGTTATTAATGTTAAAAGCAAAGCTTAATGTTTAGTACTTATCGAATAGTATGTATGTAAGTTTGCTTGTTCTGGTTGTTCTTTAAATTATTGATAATTTTAAAAATTAATTCTGAATAGATGAATATTTTTTCTATCAGGGCCTAGGCAAAACCTTTTGCTGGGCCTTTAAGTATTCGCTTTCTGTGGTGCTTCAAGGATAATGAATAACTTAAAATAGATTTTCACCAATGTTATTGAAATAAATGTGATTTTTTTTTCTTACCTAAAGCAAAAATTTATTTTTTCTTTGTTTCATTTTTATCTACACAACTTTAATGGCTTAGAGAAGTGAGTTTAAATGCCCCACTTTACTACATCTTATAAAGATGTTTAAATAAATCTTATTTTGTTACACTATCCCTATGTTTGATTTAAATGTAATTTTTTGTGTGGCCCTTTTTTATTTCCTCATTAATCTGATAACATATAAATTAAAATTTTTGCGAGTCAATACTAAGAATAAATTTTTTCAAAAAAAAAGTAAAACAAACATGTTGCCCCCGTACAAATGCCCCACCACCATTAAAATCAACATTGCCTGATTTAGATTTCAGTTAGTGCAGATAAAAATGTCCACAATAATAAGAGACTACTACAAAAACTCATTAATAAGAGACATGAATAATTTTCACTTATGCTGTGAAAATGATGTAATATCTTATTATTTCTTATGAATTTTTCTCAGAAAAGGCAACTTTTTTGTATACTTTTTGATAATTTCATAAATTATGTTTCTCAATGTTTTCTTTTATCATATTTGTACTCTTTCATTGTACTTTCTTCAAATACTTTTAATTTAAAAGTTATGACGATAAGAATAATGTCTGAGTAAGATGCATTGATATTTTGACTCAAATTTTAAAGATATTTTATCTTATTCTGAAATAAGAAGTTTTTCTATTACTTTATGTATAGGATGAGCCAACTACAGGAATGGATCCTTACACCAGGAGGTTTTTATGGGATTTAATTATTGAATTGGTCCAGAGTGGCCGATCAGTGGTGCTAACATCTCATAGGTATAACACATTTTTTCTTAAATTCATAATTGTGATGTTTAATTATTATTTTCACAGTTAGAATTTTATGAATCTGGGTTTTGATAAAATATTTTAATGATATTGAAGTATAAATGCTTTTTATTGTGTATTATTTCAAATTTAATTTAGATAACATTGGATTTAATGTTAGGTTTATATATGTTCGAAAATTAAAATTTTCTTTATTATACTTACAGATGTTTGGTTAACAGTAAGAGTAAGAGTCTTCCATGTTGTTTTTCTCTTTATTGTACATTTTTTCAAAAGCAGTTTTTTATAGCTTAAATAGAACAGCGGCAGCTTCAGGGTTCCAAAACAGCTTCAGGGTGCGTAGCGTTTGTAAAAAGTACTTAAAGGTGCTATTTTGGGGATTTCGTTTTTAAAAGCTTTTAAAGGTGCTTTTTTCAGCTGGCGTTTTTAAAAAGTGCTTTTTTTTCGAAATTTTTTTTCTCTCCCTTCAGTGATATCTGGTGGATCCCATGCATTTCACGAAAACTGGGGAGTTAGCTACGTAATCATTCATGCGGACTTCATGTCGTACCCACGTTATGACTTGTGCATGCGCGCACACTTTAAACCGAAACCAGAGTGCTCCAATTCGGATAGAGAATATCAGATCCTTATGAAATGTTCTTCTTTTTAATTTATTTTAATTTTGTTCTTGTTTATTTTATTTTACTTCTAACACTTTTTTTGACGTAGGGGGTAAGAGTACTTTTGTTCTGAGTTCAGGGTCAAGTTGAATTCACTCAGTGATGTGGGAAAGTACTGATTGTTTCGATTTACTCCCGTTTCTTTTTGGGTTTTTTTTAACGCTAAAACTGTTTATAAAAAGTTTTTGTTTTTCAATAATATCATTGATTTAATATGAATTTTTTGAGTGCTTGAAAATTTTTGTAAAGTGCTTGAAAAGTTTTTAAAAAGTGCTTATTTTTTATTCAAAGATTTGGCTACGCACCCTGAGCTTATGTTTTACCAAAAATGGTCTAAAATAGCATATATATTTCCACTTATAGTTCAAAATAGCCTATTTATTACCGAAAAATGGTCTAAAACAGCCTGTGCATTACCAAAAATAATCTAAAACAATCTATGCATAACTGATAACAATCCCAAGTATCCTATGAATTCCTAAAAATAGCTTGTGCATTACTATAAATTGTATTCTTAATTAGTAACCAAAATGATTTTGTCTTTATTGTATGTAGCATGGAAGAGTGTGAAGCTCTTTGCACAAGACTGGCAATCATGGTAAATGGACATTTCAAGTGTTTGGGTAGTATTCAGCACTTAAAAAATCGCTTTGGTGAGGGATACTGCATCACCATTAGAACTTCTATGGGTGAGCTAGAAAGAATCAAGAGGTGGTTTCGAAAAACTTTTACAGATGCTAAACTAAAGGTAAAATTTAATTATTATCTTTTTCAATATAAGTTTAGTGTCTTAGAAGTTATCAAATAAGCAATTGTGAGGGACAGTTAGAAATGTTATTCTATTTCACTATCTGCATCAGTTTTATATTTTTTCTGTTATCATTTTGAGATTTTACTCACAATAATAATAACAGAAGATTGTAAATTTTTAAGTTATTTTCAAATTAAGCCAAATACTTAGCTTGTTAGGTGCTTCCGTAGGGATTTGATGAGACCATTTGGTGAAAATATGGAAGCACCTGCAGCTTACATGTCATAATTAATTTTGGTAATAAATTGCTTTGAAAAAGAGTGGGAGACTGGTAAGATGCATAATATCGCTATTTTTCTATTTATCTTAAAAAGTTCTAGAAAAAAATATAATGGATGTAAAAAAAATAGACAATGTACTATTTCCAACAATATATATATATATATATATAACATTTAAAAAAATTATTATTTTAGAAAATGAGCATTTTCAAAAGTTTTTATTTCTTGGTGCAGGAGCAGCACTTCAATCTACTTCAATTTGAGCTTAAAGCAGGCTGCATATCCTTAGCCTATGTATTTTCTAAAATGGAGTCAGCTCTTCAAGAACTTCCCATTGAGGAATATTCTGTCTGTCAAAATACTTTAGACAATGTAAGAGTTTGCTTTTTAGAATTGCATTGTTTCTGTTTCTCTAGTTATGTAATAAGCCACCATTTTGATAACGCTATTATTATAATGTGTAGGTTTTTATCAACTTTGTGAAGCAGCAATCAGACGGTATCAGGGATCCCTCCCTAGCCCCCCAATCATTTACTCCTCTTCAATGTGACATTGATGAAATGCTTGATGATCCCCCAGAAATCATCAGTTCTCTGTCAAGGTCACAAGTAAGTATCGCATCCCTTGTTTTCAAATCATTTGAGCATAAATTCTAAATACCATATATCCCAGTGTTTAAGTTAACTTTTATAACCCCAAAATTTTATGAAAATCATCAGGATTTATGATTTATACGCTGGTAGTTATAATGGACTTTTGTTGATCATGATTTACCTATGCATTATAAACAATTTGATAGATATGAAATACTCCTTATCAGTTTAACCCTTTCCAAAATTTTTTATTTGTTATATACAATTAATTTTGCATTTTCTTCTCTCATATTTTCTTTACATACAAAGTTTTTTTTAAAAAAAAAAACAATACTTAATAATATATCAATATTTGTTCATCTTAATATCAATAATATTTGTTCAGAAAAAAATTAAGAATAAGAAAAGTTAAAATAATTTTTGCAAAAGTATTTCAATATCTTCAATTTTAGAAAATTTAGTATATATAGGAATATAATTTGTGCTTATAGGAATATAATTATCATTCCATATTATTTTGTAAAATATTTCTTAATATTTGTCTCATTTCTTTTACTACTCTTCCTATAGCAAACCTTCAATTAAAATAAAAATTCACTCATATGCTTTTTCTCATGTCAAAGTAAAAGTCTTTTGAAAAAAAAAAACAAACCATTATTAGAATTAGGGAAATGAATATTTTTATATTGAAGAACTTCCTTTATCCTGTTATTTATTTTTGCAACACTATTGTATACTTCTTCTCTCCTTTTTTAAGGAAGGCATTTATCCTATTTTCATCTACATGCTTTTACGTAAAATGACCTTGTCGAAAGTTTGGCCACTTTTTGACCAGTTAAAGCACTTAAATTTTAGCTAGAGTTCTGTCCTGAGTTACATAGTATTTGTTTCTTGACAGATTCTAATAGTATTTATTGGTTGAGAGATTTTATTATCAATCAAAATTTTGACCACTTTGAGACTAGCTAGAATGATCAAATCTTAAGTGGAGCTCTGTGCAGGATGACAGTACAAGTTTCAATCATTTCCTGGTCTCTATAAACAGAAAATTATCACCAAACTTTATATTGTTGATCAAAAAGTGTTTTCATCACATCTAGAGCTCTGTCCTTGCTGACTGTATAGGTTTAAAATATTTCCTTACCACTACAAGTGGTGTTAGCGTATAAAATGGAATTTGGTAGCAATAAAACTTTGACAACTTTTGAATTAGCTAGGATGTGCAAATTCCAACAGCAATCTATGCCTAATAACTCTGCAAGTTACACAGAGTGTCTAATTGCTGATAAATATATTGCTAATTTATCATTACGTATTGCTTAGGTGATTGACAAAAATATGATAAAGCTGTCTACCAAAAATTCTTCTTATTTAATCTTGGTTTATCTATAAATACTGATTTATTTGCATATTTGAGAGTTTCTGTTAGTTTCAAGTCTATCTTGGGCATATTTGAGTTTTAAATGTATTGGTTGTGTTTAAGTGTTTATATTCTTTATAGGATTGCAGTATTACCTGTTCTGGGATTGAACCCACAGTTAACTGTTGGGGACAACAAGACTCTGCTAATTAACTATGACAATCTTATCCATCCCTAATTTTACTTTTTATTGGCAAGTAAATTAAGTCACTTTAAATTCTTTCTGCATGTACCAAAATCTGCAATAGTTGCACTCTAGCTGCTTGCAATTTGCCACAAAATTTTCATTGCAAAATTCATAACTCAGATTTGTTTGGTTTTCTTTAACAAATTAATTATATATATTTTTTAAAAACATTACAATACTGTAAAGTATTTTTAGTTTGCAGTAATTTTATAATTCTGCTGATGTTTTGAAAGTAACTGAAAGTATTAATCTGTAAATGTTAGTTTTATATAAGTGTTACAGTTGAAGTAATGAATCTAGTTTTAGTTAATAATCTCCATTCAAAGTGATAAACTTGTGAATAAAATTCAATAATAATTAATAAAAACCAGCTATTGTTCTCGCAAATTATTCTCTTTATATGGCTTTCATTTGTTATTACTAGTATTAATCAATAATGCCTGATTCGGATATTATGAGAAAACATTAGTGTTGTAAATACCAAGCAGAACACATCAATTTAAGAAATTCTATGCAATGTGAATGAAGTTTTTTTTATCAATTAAAAGACTTGGTTATTATTAATAATAACCTCACAGAGATGTATGGGAATTTGATGGATATTCCCTACCCTAATCTATCCTTATACGATATTTTTTGTTACAATTTCCGATTATTAAGAATAACCAAATCCACTGGTAAAAGTGAACAATTTGTGAGAATTTATTACATTAATGGTGCACTCATCTCTTAATGAGGTGAACCAGATTTGAATGCCAGTGATTGCTGGTCAAAATAAATTCTACACTCAATTCACATTAATGTTACTGCTGTCATAAAATGCCCTCAGTGGTAGATGGATCATGGGTTAGAATCACCCTACTATTCTAATGATAGTTTTAATAGTTTTCCTTTCCATGCAACTTAATTCCAATGAAGTTTCATCAAAAATCCTCCATAAAGGCTAGTTTGTCCCAATATTTGATCGAGGAGTTTCTTGTCTCCTGAGTTGGGTTTTAAATTACAAGGTTACAGAGTTAAACATTAGTATGTAGTAAATCCAAAAATGGGCAGGTTGTTGAACGATAGCAATAAAATAAAACTTTTTGTTAGTAATTATTTATAATTTACTGCTTTTTGAGTTGTCATCAATAATAACATATGTTTTGAATAAAAATGGAATATTGAAAATTTTCCCTCCCTTTTTAAAAAAAAAATTGTCTTAAATATCTTTATTGCCCAAAAATCAAAGGAGCTGAAAAAAAAAATTTCTCTTACATAAAATTATTATTATTTTTCAAATGGTTTATTTATTAATTTTTATGTACTTTTCTATTTATTACACTTAGCAGAAGCATTACATTACTAATTACACTGTTTATTACACTTCAGAAACATTACATTACATAATTATTTTGTTAGTAGCAATTGAGTATTAACTACTTATCAATTTAGGTGCTATGTTTGAAAATACTGTGTTTGAAAATACTAGTATCTGATGAAATTTTAATAATATTTTCTTTAGCAGTGTTGAGTTTTGGACAATAAAAACTGACTTTCAATAAGTTAAAAACTGTTTAAAACCCTTATAAACTAGATAAAAACTGTTGAAAGCTTTGGATGAGTCGCAAACTCGTAATGCATGTTTTTGAAGTGTATTTTAAACTTTAAATCAATAAATCAAATATATAAATGTGTGCTAAAGTACAAAAAGAACAATAATTATAGGTTTTTTAAGAATAAATAAATGTTCAATTTATATTCATGCTTTCTTTTATAATAAAATTTTATTTGTAAACTCTTTCCATTGGACGACATAGAGTTTTCAGTAGACGACTCAGTAAAAAAAATTTATAGTTTTTGTTACTTTTGCAGTATACTCTCGATGTCTCAAAATTGAAGGGACGCTAAAAAATTTTGATACAGCGAGTTTTCGAGATAACAAGTTCAGAACTAAATATGTTCTGAAAAGTAGAAAAATATATTCTAAAATATTACATATATATTATAAATATCTAAAAATATATATTATAAGTCTAACATTTGTAATATATATTACAAATATCTAAAAAGCAAAATAATTTAAAATAAGAATAACTACTATTAATTGTGTATGTAACGATAGCTGACTATTAGTTTAAATTTATTTTTAAAAATTAAACAAAAATAATTATGCATTAAATAGAAAAGAATTGGCTTACAAGAAACTAACATGATTTTTCCAAAAAAAATTTATTTTTGTTTTGAAAAAATTTTGACATAACAAGGTTTTTAGAAGAAACTCTTCGATATAGGAATTCAGATTAATATTAGATGGACATATAATGCTAAGGGGAAAATATTTTTCGCCAAAACAAGGTTTTCGAGATATTGAATTTCGAGATATAGAGTATACTGTATAATAGTTTTTATATTATTGAAATAGAATTTTTTTGTTTTAATTAATAAAGTTTTTATTTTTTATTTTTGTTAGTTTTTTTAACAATATTTTCAGGTTTAAAAGCATTAGTAAATATTGCTAATACTATGATAATTATTTTCATAAAGGATATTGGTGCTTACTTTATTACTTTCAATGTTTAAAAGTGCTTCAAATTTTAAGTATTTTAAAACAGGCATGCCCAGTTTTGATACTCACTCCTCTTGATTCCACAAAACAAATAAAATTTCCTCTTCATTATATCTTATTACTTCTTATATGACATCTTGATTAACATTAAATGATGCATTTGTACTAACAATTTATTAACTTGAATTTTTAATTCTTAAAGCTTATTTTTTTTTATTAACACCGTGTGTGATTAGCTTTAAATACTTACACTTGTATTATTTTTATATTAGTATATATTACCTCACATGCATTTAATTGTTTAAGGGAAATTGATGCTTAATACAGTACATAACCTGTTATCCGGAAATCAGAAAACCGGAAAACCAAGAAACCGGAACGTAATTCAAAAAATTTTCCCGCCATTTTTACATTTAAAAAAAATTTTTTTTTTCCTCATAAGATTTTATGATTTTTTTTTTTGGAAAGATGTTTACCTTACTATCATTTTGGAAATAATCATTAGTGTATTACTTCGTTTTTTCTTCTTTTTAAGATTATTTCCAAATATAATTTTTTTTAGTTGGGTTTAAAAATAAAAAAAACAGCTTTTTGTAGCGATTCAGAAAACCGGAACGATCAGTTATCCGGAATAGCGATGGACCCGATCGTTCCGAATAATCGGTTCTCTACTGTATTTCATTTGATGATCAAAATTTTTTTTATTAATCTATGTGTTACCACCAATACAATTGGGTATTATTGATAATAATTGAAATATGAGGTTTAAGAGGATTAATTTATGACAATTTGTTTCATTATCATGTTATCATTAACCAATTCAGCATTGCAGTGTCTTTTGGAAAACTAATGAAAAATGTTCCCTCTTATAAAGCAGTGCCTTCGGTCTAGTTTATGTACAGTAAGAATCTCTAGTCATTGTTCTTTTACACTAGATTATGTGACTGGTCAAAGGGGCATAGCTGCATGCTATTTTCAAAAGTTTAAATTTTTCTGCTCTCACACCCGAATCTTGTTCCAACCAACAAAAAAAGAGGCTGTAAGAAATTTTATTTCAGTCGGATGTTTACTAAGCGACGTTCAATCTCCTTAACCGCTTCCCTTACCATTTTTTTAGAAAAAAAAAATGCAAAAAATCAACTTATTTTTTTATTTCATTAATAAATAAGGAACTAAAACGAAATATAATACACAAGTTCTAAGTTGAAATTTTAATTTTTTTATGTGTAAAAAATATTTAATTTACCATCAGTTTACTATCCCAAATTATCTCGGGCAAATAAAAAAAGTTAAATATTAATCTTTGCATGCGTTCACATCTTCATAATCTGAAAAATCATCTGCATTACTTACACTAACTTTTTATTCTTTCTTCTATGTAAATTCGTCAACCATAGTATATACAATTGTACAAAACACGTCTGCAGTCCCACAAATAGCTAAACTCTCAAACGAAAATTGGCAAACTTCCAATCACAGCAGATTATTATAATTTTTTGTTTTGCTTCCGGCCGAATAAAAACGTGATAAAACAAAATGTAGTGAGGAATTCTGCTATGCCCGAGTTTACTCGGGATAATAATTATTTGCATTGTATACATTCCCGAGTTAACTCAGGATAATAATTATTTGCAATGTATACATACCCGAGCTAACTCAGGATAATAATTATTTGCAATGTATACATACCCGAGTTAACTCAGGATAATAATTATTTGCAATGTATACATACCCGAGTTAACTCAGGATAATAATTATTTGCAATGTATACATACCCGAGTCAACTCAGGATAATAATTATTTGCAATGTATACATACCCGAGTTAACTCAGGATAATAATTATTTGCAATGTATACATACCCGAGTCAACTCAGGATAATAATTATTTGCAATGTATACATACCCGAGTTAACTCAGGATAATAATTATTTGCAATGTATACATACCCGAGTCAACTCAGGATAATAATTATTTGCAATGTATACATACCCGAGTTAACTCAGGATAATCAGGGAAGCGGTTAAAGCTTAAATATTTGCATTTATTCAAAGATGTTAAATTATAATTTTTTTTTAAGTAACACAAGTAACAAAAATAAATTAATAACAGTAACAACAACAAAAGTAACATCAATTATTAAATATAGTTGAATCTCGATATAATAACTGAGACATATTCTAAGAAATCCACTAACACAAATTTTTTTAAAGTCATCACCGAAATGCTAATAATAAACATGCAAAAAGGGATGTTTATAACGAGTTAAATTTCTTTTTTTTATTGCGTTAAATAGTTTTGGAGAGAAATACTTATTCTGCTGTTTTAGTGAGGAATGGTGTACAGAAAAGGCAAAATAATTTTTTTTTATATATTTCAGGATATAATTACAGGAAAATGAACATCATTTCACCTTATTTCCTGCCTGCAATAGTAACTTTATATGTTTATAAAACAAAAGGGGGTGTGATCACCAGCTAAGTTACTCCTAAAAAAAGAAAAATTCTTCTGTTATTTTTGGGAAATCAGCAATACAATTTAAAAGAATATGCCTGTTTGTTAAAGGCATATATATTGTACCCCATATACTCCTTCCTGCTAATGTTATTTTGAAATCTACGTTCAATGTTGTCAAAACTTTATTTCATAACGTCACTCCATTTCATTTTTTATACTGTTATTTTTACGTTGGTTTTAATGACATGACAAATCTGCTCACCTTTCTGTATGGTAATAAAAAAGCAGAAGGTACCAGGTTCAAATCCTGGATATGGCATAGATGTTCTTTCCTTCTCTATGCTGTACCATCTGTTCTCCTTACTGTGGGAACAGCGTTGGCTTGCCTAATATGGTGTTCCCCAGAGAGTGGTCAACGAATCCAGGGTCACTATCCAGGTGAGCATTGGAGAAAAAATAATGACAATCTTGTACAGCCATTTTTTATTGGTGTATAGATAGCGATTGCATTGTTTTGCTAATTTTCATTTAGAATTTTTTTTAATCACAGAGTTGTGTTTTGACATTGAGAATGGATTTTGTTTTATTGTATGTTTTTGTACAATTATATGAGTTTTGTGTTTTTTTTTGCACAAGTTTTTGTTTTTTACATTGTTCCGCTTTAATCATATGTAGTACAAAATATTTCATTAGCATAGGCAGTAAATTTTAAATTTCAGCTTCACTTTTTTGAAGAAAAAAAAATTAATGTTTTTTCTCTTTTAGAGTCGTCTTGCCTTCATACACATGGACGAAAATTCTTAGCTGACATATATGCATCAGGTGTAAATAACTTCTTTAGCAGTGTATATTCGGAAGTGTATTTTGGCGTACAAAGATATATAATTATTTTACTCTGCTGTTGCATTTATGTAAACATTTATTTACCCAGAGTGAGAGAAGGTTTCAGTTCCTTCCATATATTTATTAAATGAAATATTTCTCAATTTAGCTTTTAAAATCGCCTGTTTAAGTATTGATTTTGTTTTTAGCAGGACATGGATGTTGATAATTTAAATTTTAAATTGGAATTTGATTGTTTGTTTTTAAATTATTAAAATATAAATAGAAATAAAGGACACCATCTGCCAAATAATTTAAATTTAAGAGCAGACACATATCTTTTTTTTTGCATTATTTTTAAGTTTGAAATAGTGACTTTTGCTTTCTCTTAAAAACTCTGACATCCCTTTTTTATTCAAAGGTTAACATTTTAAAAATTTTTAGGTTCGGATTTGTTAGTCAAATTTTTAAAAAAAATTAATAAAAATATTAAAATAAACATTGAAGAAATTACAAATTGTCAAAAAATCATTATACTAAAAAAATTGTTATTTATTCATTTTTTGCTGTTAATAAATTTTTTAACTGTTCTTGTTTCAAATTAATCTATCAATAACTTAATATAAATTGCAAAATACTTAATATATGATTTTTTTATAATGATCGAATATGATTAAATGCTTCTTTTTAAATTTCAAAAGCTTAGTTCAATATTTGAAATCTGTATTTTTAACCTTAATTCTTAGTTTACACGGAAATTTTGTTATAGTTGTTAAGAAGAAACAAAATTCCTTTATTTTTTTTTTTTTTTTTAAAGTCAAGTTAAATAAGTGTTGTTCTGGTAAAAATTTTAAAAGCTTCCAGAAACATTGCTCAAATAAAATAAAGTTACAAATTTAAAAAAAAATTACAAGTAATAAAGTTTCAAAAGATTTTTAAAAATTGTGAAATTACTAAATTGTTATAATCTCTAACATCCATATCCTTATGACTAACAATTGCTACTTGCTTTTTGATAGTAATAATTGCTTGATTTTAAACTAGTATTACTAATTTATATATTTTTTACTACTTACTTAATGTTACTATTTTTGGATTATATAATTTAAAAAAATATTTTTTGAAGTTTAAACACCATATCAACACTATCAAGTGAAGCAACAGTTCATGTTTATCCATATCATTACTGTCCTTGTTCTGTACTTTGGATTCTCTTTAGGATTCATAATTACGCTTAAAGTCTGCCTTATCCTATAATTATAATTGCCTAATTTTCGGTTTAAAAAGAGGCTCACCTGATTGTAATGATTATAACATATAGATTGTAATAACATTTTTTGAACTTTGTTATTGTTAAAGCTTCAAGCATATACTGGCAAATATATTTTACTTTAACTGACTATAGATTTAAATATTATAATGTACTATATAATTTTCAGGTACGTTAATATTTTAAATTAATACAGTAGGGAACCGATTATCCGGAACGATCGGGACCATCGTTATTCCGGATAACTGATTTTTCCGGATTTCTGAATTGCTACAAAAAACCGTTTTTTTTATTGTTAAACCCAACTAAAAAAAAAAAATATTTGGAAATAATCTTAAAAAGAAGAAAAAACGAGGAAGTACTACACTAATGATTATTTCCAAAATGATGGTAAGGTAAACAACTTTCAAAAAAGAAAGAAAATCCTAAAATCTTATGAGGAAAAAAAAAAATTTTTTTTAAATGGCGGGAAAATTTATCGAATTTCGTTCCGGTTTTTTGGTTTTCCGGTTTTCTGATTTCCGGATAACGGGTTCTGTACTGTATTATATAAAATATGCTAGTTTTCAATTTTGAAGTGTAATACATTTTCGAAATATAGTTTTCGTTGCATAAAATCTTTATTGTTTAATTTTGGGATTATTTTTTAATTTTGTTTCGATTTTATATTGTATCTCAGCATGTCTGTTTAATTTTTCATTTGAATTATGTTAAAATATAAAGCTTATAATAATCACAGCTCTAAATTTTGCAATTTGTTATTCAAGCTAAAAACTTTTAAGAATTTCTGTATTTATATTTTTAATTCTATTAATTTCAAATAGAGATATTAAACAAGCATTAAGAATGGATGAAATATTAACAGTATTACTTATATTTTTATAATTTATTTTAAATCCATCTGCATTATTTACAAAAAAAAAAAATGGAAAAGCAAAATAGCCATTTATGAAAACATTTGATAGTAATTTTTAGTTTTTAAATGAGTATACCAATGATTACTTTTTGATCTGGTACAGCTGTAATAGTAATTTATATTCCAAATAAGAACAAATAGCGATTTATTATGAAAATATAACTTCCCAAAGTTCAAACTTAGAAAGGAATTCACTCAAAATTATTTGATTGAAATGAAATTCATTTAAAAATGGTATACCAATGATTACTTTTAACTTGATGCTGCTGAAATGAAAATATGTAGTAAAGAAGAAATAGTAATTTACTGTAAAAATTAATTTTATAAAACAGTTTAATCAGTGTTTAAATCTTAAAGTTATATTAGTGAAAATTAATTGTATAATCCTAAAATTAATATCAAAGATTATTAACTTTATGCAACTGTGATGATAATTTATTATGGAATTAAAAACAAATGGTATTTACTTTTTAATCACATTTAAGAGTCTTTTAAATTAAATATTAAAGGTATCTTTGTCAGTATTACTTCAAATCAATATGACAGAATTTTATTTAAAAAAATTGGTTAGAATTTTTTAAATGACCTATGACTGTCTACATTAAACAGTATTTCTCATGTAATTTTTATGTGATATTCATATTTCTTAATGAGGCTTCAAATGCATTTTGTAAAAAAAAATATTTATCAAATTCTTATTCACTCTTTAATAAACAAAATTTCTGCTTAAAAATATGCCTAATCTCCACTGAAAATGTTGTAAAAAAAACTATATTTTTTTCTGTATAGGATTATGATTTTAAAGTTATTTTAAGCAAAAGTTTTTTATAGCAGCTAGGCATTACAGATATAACAGCTTTTATCATGACATTTTAACATCTTAATGTGTATAGTCCATGTGTGTTTTCAAATGTGTATTCAACCGTGGTTTATTCATTAAAAAAATTATTAATATGCTCAAATCTGTCTCAAAGTATTAGTTGTAGTTACTTACATGTGATTAATACTATTTGAAAATTGAAATCTTTTGCATAATCTAGTCTCTTTGAAAGAATTTTTTTGTTTTTATTTAATACTCTTCTGTATATAGTAATCTTTTTAAAACATTCCATCCGGTGTAAAAGATATAGGTGATATAAATGTTTTTTTGTTTTTTTCACAATTTGTTTGAAACTTCTTTCAAAATTGACTTTCCAGTTTTGTCCAATTTGCTTAGAACCTCTTTCAAAATAGAGGTTAGTTTTAAGTTTCCCCCCCCCCCCCCAATTTTCTTGCACTTTTTTTTTTTTTTTTTTTTTTATAAGAAAGGAAATTTAGGCCTGTTTTTTAGTTTCTTACCAATTTGATTGAAATTTCTTTTAAAATTGAAGTTTGCTGTTTGTTTCTTACTACTTAGCTTGTAACCTCTCCCAAAATTAAAGGTTTACTTTTTTTGTTTCTTCCGAATTTACTTGAAACCTCTTTCAAGTTTGATGATTTCTTATTATTAGTTTCTTTCTAATACGTTTAGAACGTGTATCAAAATTAAAGTTTGCTTTATTATTTCGTTCCAATTTGCTTGAAATCCCTCTCAAAATTAAAGTTTACTTTTGAGTTTTTTCTCACTTTACTTGTAACTTCTAATAAGAATGAGGTTTCCTTTTTAGTTTCCTTTTGGAGCCTTTCTTTCCTGTTTCCTTGGAATCTCTTTCAAAATTAAGAATTTCTGTATTGGTTTTTTTAATATGCTTAGAACTTATTTCAAAATTAAGGTTTGCTTTATAATTTCTTCACAATTTGCTTGAAATCTCTTTCAAAATAAAAGTTTGCTTTTTAGTTTTTTCCACTAGAATGAGGTTTTCTTTTAAGTTTGCTTTCTATCATTTCATTTGGAGTCTCTTTCAAAATTATTATTTTCCTTTCTATTTATTGTCATTTATCTTGGAATCCCCTTTTTTTCAATCGATAGTTGTTGTATAATTTCTTCCCACTTGAAATTTTTTTTCAAAAGGAAACAAACAGTATTCTTGGCCCCTCAATTTATGTATAAAAAAACTCAGAGCAATGACAGCCACCTTCATTGGACCACCTATTTCTTTTACATTTATAGTACGAGTAAATTTTAAAAGAAATGACAGTTTCATATTCTAGCAGGTTAAAAAAAAATGACTAGATGGGTTCAAGATCACAAATAAATGCTTAGAATGATTGTGGAAATAGGAATAGCCATCATTGTAACATTTATTCAAGTATAATGTAAAAAGCAAATCATGTAAAAATGCACAACTTTAATGATGCACTATTGTTGAAATAAATGCCATTGTGCACATTTTGACATCTGAGGAATTGGTACCAGTCCACTTATACGGTAATTGTTCCACATTGCATTAACATAAGATATTTGTTAATTTGACTTTGTTTTATAATGTGACAATACAAACACTGAAATTTATTCAATGATTAAAACATATGATATTTTCAAATTGCAGCACTCAGCGAGATGGTGCAATTGTGCTGCATTGCCTTAACATAAGATATTTTTCCATTTGACTTTGTTTTATAATGTGACAATAAAAACACTGAACGCATTCAACGAATAGATCATATTATATTTTCAGATTGCATCGCTCAATGATCTGGTACAATGATGGATATTCTTATTCACGCTTTACTCAAATTGTACATATCTATCCAGTCTTTGTTTATTCCTGTGAAAAATTCAAAACTGTCTATACTTTTGAATTTAGCTTCACACTTACTGGCAGGTATAGTTTTTCTAGCTATTCATCATTTCACCAAATGTATATGAAATTCAAGGTAGTCATTTATTTCAATTGTTGGGGAGAAGTTTTTAGATCAAATTAGCTGCTTTTATTTTTATGTGTATAGCTAGATAAAATGTTGCTGTATATGTTGATTTTGATTGATAGTCATATTTTCTGTTATTTCTGTTTTTTGCAATATTTTAAATTATTTGTTTCTGTGTTTATTTTTTTCTTTTTAATTTTTTGCTTTTGTTTTCTGCTGTCATCATCTCATTCAGCTTTCTCAATCCTGTCATTTTTGAAGATTTTGTTGCAACTAATAACATTTTTTTAAAATTAAAGTTCTATTTTTATCTTTTTGTTATTGCCAATATTTTCTAAGTTTTAGTTTCTGTAATTCTATTCTTTATTCTGTTATTTGCCCCCCCCCCCTGAAAAAAATTAAATAATTCTTTAATGATTTTGAAAAAAATAATTCTATAATTTGTTTTCTCTAATTTTCCTAGTTTTAACTTATATAATTTTTTTTATCCCGTTATTTGCATGAAAAAAGAAACGATTTAAAGTGATGCATTGTTTTCTTTATTTTGTAATCCCTTTAGTAAGTTCTGTCTAATATTTATGTCATTTTTCTTTAGTTTGAAATAAATGTCAATGATCATAATACAATGCATCATGAAAATTTTAATTGACATTTCTCTTTGTAAATTGATCATTATTATCTGTAAAATTATTCTAAAGAATTCTACAAGAGGAGCATTTTCTAAATGGTAAAAGTTTAAGTATTTTATACATTTTTTTCTGTTTCGCTGCATTTTATTATGTAAAATTACATTACATTATATAAAATGATGTAAAGAATTCACGAACCTTACAATTCAAATATATTTGATCAATGTTAAATTAAAAATTTTTTTTTTTGCTTTGAGTGATCTTTATTTAGTATGATCGGTAATTAGCTTCAATAATATTGGCGAGACTCATGAATGTTCTAAGACTCAGAGTCGTTTTTCCATAGGCGATCGCAACGCTCGAATACGCCATCTGTGGAGAAGGCCGGTTCCATGCCTTTGGCTCCTCTCCCTTCCCTCTCCTCCTCTTTTCAGTTGCGTAGGAATGTATTATGAAATTTTTAATTTCCCTAGTATTTTTTATTTCTAATTAATAAAAATATTTTTTTAAATATCCTTGGTGCTTTCTTTTAAAACTATGTTTAATGTAGTTTTCAGTTTTATATAGTTTCCCAACTTAAATTATTTTAATCCATATGAAAATCAAGACCGAAACTAACGTACTTCCTTCCTCTATGACTCTCCTCCGTATTCTTGTATATATAATTCGTTTGTGTTATAAATAATTATTAAAATTTTGGAATGAAATGTGCAATGTATGATTTAAAGTACTTAATTGTTGTATTTTGAAAGTACATCTCGCGACTTCTTTCAGGAAAATTGAATTAATTTCTTTATATTTTTTATGTTTTTTATTTGATATTTGATTTTTGTTGCCAAATATTTCTACCAATATAAATTTTTGTGCTACTCAAATTTTTGATCTCTGTATTCTATCTTTTATTTAAACTTGTTACCATTTAGAGACCAGTAAGTTATTGATTTTCGATTCTGTGATCTCAAAACATAGTGAGCTAGTTTAAAGAATGAAATGTTCATTTGTTATTAATGTGATATGAAATCTACTGTCTGTATTATAATCCGGTGAAAACTAAATAAAGCTGTTTTAATCTGTTTTATTTTATTTAATATTCATTCCTGCAGTCACAATGCATTGGTTTTAGCTTTCTTTTATTTCATACTCTTTTTCCACTGAACTTTTAATTTTTGCGATATAGAGATAATATAAAGAATAATTTTTATCTTAGGATGCTTATTCTTTATTCAGAAATATCGCATTTAATTATAGTAAAGTATGTGTCCTGATGAAGACCTTTACTTTTTTCCATTAATAGTTTTTCTATTTTATTTATTATATTATTATTTGTGTTTATATATATATATATATATGGTGGTTTTTTTTCTTTATGTTCTCATTTATTTCTCCCCATTTGTGGTGTAGAGATCTTTCTGCATAAATCTGGCCATTGGAAATTAAATATATATATATATATGTATAATCTGAAGAAAAAAAATCGGAACACCAAGATGGAAATGTGTTAGATAAACTAAATTTAGAAGGCTTGTTTCTCCAACTGAAAGATGATATCTACTCAAATTGCGCAATTGGCGCATAAGTTTAGCATCATTGTGAACTTGCCAATAAGGGTTGCATTAAGTACGTGTTTTACAGTTCGTAAGCGTTATTTTGGCGTTAAATTTTGACAGAGTGAGTTGCTGTTAGTCAAGAATGCCTTTTAAGAAAACGAAGAAGCCATTATTAACAGTTCACTGATTTTGAACGTGGTCGTGTAATAGGCCTGCGAGAAGGTGGTTTTTTCCCCGCGATATTACAGAAAGACTGGGGAGAAATATATCTCCTGTGCATGATTTTATTTTATAACCGTAGTTGTTAACAGCCATCCCAATATTTTTGGTTTACGACAACCAATGTTCAACTCCGTAGCCTTGTTATTTCAGATGGCAATCCAGATGACAAGGGAGCTCCTGGATCAGGTATTGGGAGAAATTTGCCTTCGTGGAGGACTTTTTGATAGTCGAATAGTTGCTATGATATTAAATGTTAGAAATACTACTTTTTCGAAATTTGATTTTATTAAAATTATATTCTTTGAAATTATTAAAAAAATTATATACTTTACAATTTAAAATTTTTCCTTCCATTTTTAAATAAAATAATAAAAAATAGTTTTTTCTCAAAGTTATATTTTGCATGGGATTATTGGCAAAATGAATTTTTAAATTGTGACAAAACATTTTTCAGTTCCTTTTGAAAAGTTCTTGAGACATGGAGAAGTACACAAAAGATAAAATTAACATTAAGGGGCCCAATTTTTGAACTGCTCTCCTGACTAAAATATGGGGTTCATGTTTCGTCAAAAAATGTAGGTTCATTAAGAGAAAGTACGTTTTTGTACTTTCGTTTGATTGATTTCGTAGCTTAAAATATCATTTGAATAAATTAATTAGAATATTTGAAGTCATCCCCTCAAAGCCCTAGAACGTGAAGATCCGATTATTAGATCGAAAATTGTTCAGGTTGGTCCGATTTTTATTTTGAGCAAGAAAACAAAACCCATTCTAAAGTCTGAAACAAATTTTATTTACTGTCACAAAAGCTATTCAAGCATTCATTTAATATATATATTTTTTTTATACAGTATAGATTATTCAGTTTGTAATTATTTATACGATGAGAATTTAACGTTTAAAAATTCGTAATAGAAATGTTTTAGCTCTGACATGAAGCTTCTGACAAAGATGAAGAAGGATACCAATCACTGTATCGAAAAAATCGCACAAAGCGATTAAAGATATTCCAAGCCATATTCCTATGTAGCCTCCTATGTTACTCCATAACTCCACACTCTAAAAAATACATAGAAATATATACTTTTCATACGCTGAGTCTTTTAGGTAGAACTGGTCTAAAACTTACGTGTTTACCTTTTGACAGAGAATTTTTTCTCACACCAAATGACCGAATTGGCTTTTATGTTTGGAATTTTATAGTTTTTTTAAAACACAATAGTAATAAAGAAAAATAAATACTCATCATTTTAAGACACCAGAATTTATATTTTGAAATAAATGGTAAAATTTCATTCTATACCATTTTAGTAAGTTTTATATTTTATTAGACATAATTTTAAATAATGTAAGCTTTATACGAAATTTGAGTTTATTTTAGTATATAATTAAGTTTAGTACAAAATTTAATACAATACAAAATGTGAGAGAAATTAATCGAATAGTTCTTTAGAATACGAATTTCAAAATGACGATTTTTTTGAAATTTCATTTCTTTGGATCCAGTTGACTAATTTAGCTCAAATTTTGTATTTTGCCGTATAAATTTGCTTTCTTTAAACTGATGTAAATACTTTTATATCTTACAGTACAAAAATGCTTCTACTGTTATTGAATATAATAATAAAAAATAATAAATGATTATTTAAAATTAATCTTGTGTCGAATTAACTATAGATAAATGAATTTCATAAATCTGTGCAAAACTGCTTCAATTTGCTGGAAATTTTTCGAGATGTGGCGAAATTGCCTAAAAGTAGATTTCAGCAGCAAAGTATCAACCGCTCCTATAACGACACTATCGGGACTATATTTCCCAGATGGAAGATAACCCCTAAAGTTTAGAAGCAAGAAATCCGTATCTGCTGAGAAAAAGGTTTTGTTTATCTTTTGACAGATAATTTAATTTTTTCTTGCACCAAATGACCATATTGGCTTTGAACCTTGCAATGCTATAGTTTTTTTTAAACACAATGGTAATCGAAAATAATAACTCAGCATTTTAAGAAATATCTCAGCATTTTAAGACACCAGAATTTAAATTTTGAAATAAAGGGTAAAATTTTATTCCATACCATTTTAGTATGTTTCATATTTTATTATACATAATTTTTAAGAATGTAAGTTTTATACAAAATTTGAGTTTATTTTGGTACACAATTAAGTTTATTACATAATTTAACGCAATATAAAGTATGAGTGAAATTAAGAGAAATTAAATATATATATACGAGGGTCACCCAGAAAGTAAGTTTCCCGATTTTTTTAAAAAAAAGATCTCACACTTTCAGGAACATATTTATTGGCAGCAAGTAGAATAATGTTTCAGCTATTTTTCAACATGGTCACCACCAGAATTGAGACACTTGTCGAATCGTGGGATCAACTTTTGTATCCCTATGTCGTAGTACTCTGCTGCCTGTGAATGGAACCAACGTGTGGCAGACGTCTACCGTTACTGTGAAACATTGTGGAAATTATGACGTGCCATTCAAAACAAGAGTCGTGGAATGTTTACTGAAGGTGTTGTGCTCCTCCATGACAATGCTTGTCCACATACGGCACGACACACAGCAGCTGTTTTGACGGATTTGACTGGGAGTTGTTTGATCATTCACCCTACAGCCCTGATATTGCCCCCTGCGATTTTCATGTTTTCTTGCACCTCAAGAAATTCTTGTCCTCCGGTAAACATTTTGGCAACGACGAAAAGCTGAAGACGTCTGTTACACGTTGGTTCCATTCACAGGTGGCAGAGGGATACAAAAGTTGATCCCACGTTACGACAAGTTTCTCAATTCTGGTGGTGACTATGTTGAAAAATAGTTGAAACATTGCTGTACTTGTTGCTAACAAATATGTTCCTGAAAGTGCGAGTTCTTTTTTTTTATAAATTAAGGAAACTTACTTTCTGGATGCGCCTCATATATATATTAGTAAAATATTAGTTAGTGTTATCAATAAAAATATTTACCTCAAATTTCGGTCTATAAGAATATGTTGTAGTCGGCATATCATTCAAATTAATAATCACAGTTATATTATGACTGAAAAAAAAGACTCATTAGTTTTTTGTAAAAAAAATATAAAGTTAAACAATATGAGAAAAAAATTGAGGTCGATGGGTTAGAAAACATTAAGTTATTTTGGACGCAAACCACTTTTAATGTTAACTACAAAAAGAAAACTCACAATTATAATAATTTTAGATTAAAAAATGTAATATTTAACATTATGTGTAAAAAATGTCATGTCAAGAAATGTTGTTTTTGGGTTATAAATTTTTTTTAAACCATTTTTGATTTAAAAAAAAAACTGCTTTTTTATTTTTTTTAATAACCGAAAACGAAAGCGTAGCAAAACATTAAAAAAGCGTGACTCTTAATATTTTAAGGAAATAAAAGTAAAGCAGAAATTCCCTGTAAAAGTTGATAATAAAGTAAAAGCAAATATTTCTCTGTAAGAAATCATAAAACTTTGCAAAAATAATTCTTCAAATCCTTTCTTTCTAAAAAATAAAAATAATTGGGTCATAAATGAAAATGATGTCAACATTCTTAACACTCTTATGAATATGAGTTTCATATGAGGATATAAACATTTTTTTTCTTCATTAGCGTAATTCTTCTTAGCACATCGACTGTAAATTGCAGGTAGACTCAAAAAAGATTTCCAAAGTTTAAAGACTCCAAAAAGTTCTTGGATACCAATAAAAAGTAGAATTTCCTTACACCTTAGATTTGTAAAATAACACAACGATTTGAAAATTCCTTCCTTTTAATCATAAAAAATTAATTAATTTTAATCATAAATAATTTAATCATAAATTAAAATCATAAATCTATTGTAATAAATTGAAAAATTTGTTAAGTAACATAAACTGTTGGTTTGAATAATTATTATAATAATATAATAATGCTTTTAAATCATGCTTAGATAATACTAAATAATTTAAAATCAACGATATTTGAAACAAAACAAAGAACCTTATACTAAAAGGCAAAACTGATGGAAAAAACGTACTTATTCAAAGGGAAACTAGAAAAAAAAATTCTTACTTTAACGATGCCAATAATGATTAATTAAGTTTGGAAATAAACTCGAATTACAATTAAAATAAAGGTTGCACTAAATATGAAAATTAACGCATCAAGAGTAATTACTATTTATTTAGGGGTAAAAAATCACCAAATTATTATTGGCGCTAACAATGCTTAATTAATTTTGATAATATGTTCTAATTAAAAAGAAGCTGTGCACTAAGCAGTATCATCCATGGAGAAATGTTACCAATTCGTTTAGGGGAAACAAGATATAGTTATACTATTTTTGACCATAATAATAATTAATATATTTCTGTAATAGGTACTTATTGAATTGAAAGAAATAAACTGTATACTGCGTAGAAAATGTAATAGAAAGGTGATACTAATTCCTTTAGGTGAAATGTAAAAAATATCACCACACCATTATTTTCGCCAATGATACTTAATTTTGGTAATATTCAGCTGTAGTAATTTGGTAATTGGTACATTTTAAATAGGTGTCAAATATACTAGTATAGGTACTACTTCATTTGGTATCTACTGAAATGAAACCAAAACTGTATTGTGCGGTCATAATATGGATAGCGTGAAAAGATATGTTTCCTCAAATTCAAGAGGAAGAAGAAAAAAGGAAAGGAGAATACTCCTGATTGTGGTAAGTATTGGCTATAATGAGTTTCTCCTCAAGAAACATGACAAATGATACCGTATCCATTATTTAGATGAACTATTAAAAACTTGTCTCACTTAAGAATAATTTGGTCAATAAGCACGAAAGAATTTATTTTAGCTTTATTAATTGTGTCGGTATGAGTCGTATGCACAATTGTTGCTTTTCTGTTGAAATTTTTTTCGTAAACTTCGTATTGTTCAGGGATGATTGTATTCCGGAGGTAGTGGAGAGTCGGGTAGCCCTGCGTACTTAAGGAGTATTGCTAATATTTCTGTATAATATTGAGTAATAATCAATATTTTTGTATGTTTCTATTGTTTTATCATCTAATTAAATAATGCAAAAGGAATAAACCAAAAAAAAAAAAGAATAGTTTAACTTAAAAAAATAGAAATTTAAAAAAGCATGTTTTTCAGCTCTTTTGAAAATGTGTCGGGTAGCCCCTCCCAGTTACAAAAATTATGTTTTTTAACTGTTTTTTTCAGGTGTAAATAAAAATGACCAATGTATTCACTATAAATAAACCTCATTTATCCTTTTTATCACAAATTTATTTTATTTATTACATATTTATATACTTTTAGTGAATTCTCTCATTTAATAACAACAATATTTGTTGTTAAAAATGCATATAACATTCAAATTTGAAGCAATAAAATAATAATTTTTGCAACCGTACATTTATCGACGAAATAAAATTGGGCGGCGATACCCGACATTCATGTGAGCGGGGCTACCCGAAATCCAATTTTTTTGTAAATTTGTAATTACTCGAACAATTTTTCACACATAAACTTCTTTCTTTGTGCAAATTAAACTTAAGACTACATACTTTAATGCTGCATAAATGGAAAAAATTATTTTTTTAATATTAAAATGAAGTTTAATCGAAACATTCAACCAATTTTTCTTAATTTCATGACTACTGAATTCAACATATTTTCAAAACTATTGTTCACCATGTTACCAGCTGCATAAATAGTTGAAGTCCCCCGCAGTGGATTGATCGTTAAGACACGGTTCCCAGCAGATCACCGAAGTCAAGCATCACTGGCTGCGGTCAGTGTGCGGGTGGGTGACCACTTAGATCAGTCTGCGTAGGGAACGAGGGTGTGCGGTATTGGTCCTCGTTAAACTGTGCTACCGTAAAGTGCTCGACTTCGCGCGCAGGTCGTCGGGCTACCGAAGCGGGGGTGCCATCCCCTCCGCAGAGGATCAAAATTGTAATGGCATGTCTTCGGATCATTCTCCGGGATGTTTCCCAAACCGTCGCCAATAGCCCATTGTGCAGCTCTAGTGCGACGTAAATTAACAACAACAACAACAATAAATACTTGAAACTTTGAAAATAATATTCTTTTAATATAACAATTAATGTCCGATGGCCCATTGGCTTGAAGAAATATTCTATACATATGAAATTGACAGTAGGAGGGGGTACCCGACACTCCCCTACCTCTAAACTCCGGGTTTCTCGTATCTTTCTCCTGGGTCTGAAAACTAGAAGTGGGGCATGCGATTTTTGCGCGAATATCGTAAAATTCCGCGTATTTCAAGACGATTGGTACGCGTATGAAAAACTTATAATCCGACAAAATTTTGAAGCTTTCTTTAAATCGAATTTATTTTTTCTTATAATCGAATTTAAACCGTTGACGAGACGTTTACTTACATTCTTATTTGAAGAATTGCGTATTTTGTGATTCTTCCGCCAATTTGATTCTTTTGGTTTGGCGGATTTAAGCTATTTTGAATTGTTTGGAATTGCTCCGGAATCTCATAATATTGCGATTCTTATTCACACGATTTAAAAATCGTACATTGCAAGTCATACTCACGTGGTTTAAAAGTCCAATATCGTGATTTATATTTACACGTTTTTAAAACCTAATATCACAATCCACATTCACGCAAGTTCAAAACCCAATGCAGTGATTCGTATTCACGCGTTTTTAAAATTTAATATTTCTATTCGCATTTACGCGTTTTAAAAATTCGATATCGCAAATTTTTTTTCGCGTTTTTAAAATCCAATATCACGCTATTTGAAAGAAGTAAGTTTTTTCTTGAATTAGTTATTCTGAAGGTGTATTCAGCATTAGTATCAAATTTAATTATAAATGTTAGTTTAAAAAGTTAGGTTAAATATGCATATATATCAACTGAGATCGATTTTTTTACATAAAAGTTCTTTCTATCGTTTTTCACTTTGTGCTTCAAACAGCGATTGATAAACAACGATATATTAATTATTAACCTTTTTAACCAACTTCGAAAAGCTGGTATTTAGTTAGTATATAATAAAAAGATGTAATATATCATAAACAATGACTACGTCATCCGAATTAATAAAATGCGGATTTCAAGAATGTTCTGGTTGGAGATTGAAAAAAGAAAAATCATCATTTTTTATAAGTTTGTCTTCAACGACATTATTCACGTTTTTAAGTGCTATTAATAGTTTTAAACTATTTATATATTCGGGGAAATTATTCTTTAGGAAATTATTCATTTTAAGATCCTGTGGTTTTTTAAATTCTTCGAATGAAAGTGTCACGTAAGCATAGTGACTCAATTCTGAATCAAATTCTGTTATCAAATATCGGCAGTTTGTGATGAAGTCATGGTTAGAAAATGTACCAGTTGGCGAATATCCACCCGACCATAAGAAAACTTTTTAATACAACTATTAAATATTCCTGAAAAAAATCTCTCTACTCAATCTTTCCTTTGTAGTCAGGTCCTAGAAAAATTCCCAAAACATGACAATTTTCTTAATTTTAAACACTAAATATTACATTTCTGATCTGTCTTACATTAAGTTTGATTTGTTGTTCTTCTGCTTGTTATCTTTCGAATGTTTATTACATTGGCCCTGAAAAAAAAAATATATAAATGAATTACCATCAATAAAAATTCCATTAAAAAGTTGAAAGTCAGAAAAAATTAATAAAATTTGGATAAATATAAAAAGAGTTTAATGCTTCTGAGCATTGTAAACTATTCTGCTACACTCACTCTGACCTCAGTAAACTATTCTCAATGCTTACGATGTCATTAGAAAGCGCTAAATTATATTATCATACAAATTGTTTGCTGAATTGAACCAGATTGTCGTATTTTTTTTGACGTGAGTACACAATATCATGATTCAACTAGGGTAGAATTATGGTTCAGTTCAATATCTTATTAAAACTGCAGCAACTTTTTTTAGGTTCGAGGCAGAACCGCTATTTCTGAATGTGATGTTGAAACATACATTTTAACTGTGTACTGCTTAATATATAGAATTCAAAAATAAAGAATTTAAAAAAATCATATAATAGCTTAAACTGTGCATAGAGCAAACCCTCAGACTTTGGATTTTGAGAGTACGTATATATATGTATATGTATACTTTGTACGTATATATGTATATATATAGTTTAAGGAATAAAATTTTGTACCAGATTTTGAAACTTAAATTATCCTCTTCCTAACAAATAAGATTGTAAAATCGGCAAAGAAAAAAAGATATTACCCTAAATAACTTTCGCTCTAATGATCGGATTTTCACGAACTAAGTGTCAATCTTAATGGTTTCTGGGGGTGACCTTAAATACGCTAATCAATTAGTGCTAACTATTAATTAAGTTATGAAATTAGACACAAAAACGTGCTTTCTCTGAATAAACATAGATATTTTTTTAAATATCTGGAATCCTGAACCTTGTAATTGGGGGAGGATAGACAAAATTTCGAAAAAAAAAACTGGTCGTAAATTGGGTTGCAGATTTATATATTTGGTGATTTGGTGATAGCCAACAGAAGTTGGCTCCGCAAATGAATATTTTAAAATTACGCATAAACTAATTCAAATGAGGAATACTTAATTTTACACCGTTGCGAAGCCAAGTTCTGATTGTAAAAAAAAATTGAAATAATGTTCTGTGATTGCTTGAAGAGGTTTAATTAATTATAGTTAATACAAAATATCTTGAAGTTTCTAGGCAATAGAAAACTTTTAAGCTGATTTCTGTACAAAAAGCAAGGATTTATTTTCTTTTTTTATCACCTTTGAAAAGAAAATTTGAATAGATGTATAAATTATTTATGATTTTCTAAGCTCCTAGAATTTGAATACATGAACTTTTAATCTGACATTATTTGGGTTTTTTATGTTGCTTTTACTTTATTTATACTAGGATTTCACATTGAAATCAAATTTGCATAATTTCTTATAACTAAATACAAAATTTTAGGGATAATCACTTTTACTGTTTTAATCAAATCTTCTAGGCAAGAAAGTTTGAGGAAACGAAAAAAAGTACCTGAAAAATAAAATGTAGATTATATAGTAATTCTAATGCACATTTACAAGGTTTTATATAATTTACGATATTTCGTTTTTCTATAACCGAAGGAATTGTTGAATGTCAAGTGGCATTTTAAAAACAGTGAAATATGCTACGTTTAAGAATAACATATTGAAATAATATGTTGCATATTGTATGAGTCATTGTTTAAAATATCACTTCATTCTGCCGGATATTTAGGTTACATGGCTTTCTAAGGATAAAGATGATTTGCAAATAGCATCCTGATATTTCGATACATTTTAAAACTTATTTTCGAAAATTCATCATAAACTGTCGCACAACATGCTCTTCAATTACGATAAGCTTCATTCATTACCAAATACCGCTTCTATGATTTCTTTGTTTTCTCATAAATATGTTTGATATGATGATACTCTCTTTTTAAACTGAATTCGTAAGATTCTTAAGATACTGAAATGGAGGCACAAAAACTTAAAAGATAAAATATTCAATTTCTGTAACTCAAAATATCTGATCGCAAAATTTCAATTTTAAAGTTAAAGATAACTTTTATAGTTACAATATGGATGCTTACGGCTCTCTTGCATTTTTAAAGATCACATGAATCCTGTTAAAATATTAAAATGCATATGCTTATTTTAACGAGCGTAAAATCCTTATCAAAGCAATGATCAAGACCCAATTGTAAAACAGTTAAATTGATGAAAAAAATTTCACTAGTTTCAAAATATATGAAGAGGGAAATAAAAGTTGACATGTTTCAAGCGTTCAAATGTAAGCACCCATTCTCAAGACTCGTCAGGTGTGAATGACTTGTGACTTTAGTTATTCGATTCTCAAAACATGTCTATTTTTACTATCATCAAATAATATTTATATCAATGAAGTTTTTATCTTTTTGATTCAGTTTCTTAGCGAAAACTTATCAATTTCTTACAGCGAGTAACAATTTATAGAAAACCTCTAAGTACCAATAAAAATGAAACAAAATAGTTTAGTATATTATCAGGTTGTAGCATCTAGGTGGTAGCATAAAGAAAAAGTAAAAAATATGAAGAAATAATTAGTTGGATAGTTCAATGAATCACAAACGGCCAGGTAATTAAAAATTTTATTTCACAATTAAGATGTTAGGACGACATTTAAAAAAACTGAGATATTTTAACACGCTTAAAAATTTTGGCTACATATTCGATAACTTTTTTTGTTCGGTGTATTTATACTATTTGTAGTAACACATAAAACATCAACACTATTTTAGATAGTCTATGTTGACGTCACTAGAAAAAAAAATCAACAATTTATCTCTATTTTTCGAAAAAATAGTATACTTGGTAAATAGTCAGCTGTTTTGCATCAAATAAATTCAAACAGCAGAATGTTTTTAATTTATTAACAAGATTTATTCCAGGCAAGTTTTCTTTTAATCAAAACTTGACAATAATTTAAAAGGGAATTTTAATTTAAATGAAAACCTAAATTAAAGTATTAAAAAAAATTATTAGTACATTAATGAAAAATTAATATGCGTGATATCGTAAAGAATATGATTTTTAAAAATGATAAAATTTAATTAAATAGTTGGTAAAACAGTTACGCGAAACACGCGCAGGTGATTAAAAATTTATTTTAAGATTAAGACGATATATAAGATGTTGAAAAATTTTAAGATGCTTAAAAATGTGAACTACGTATTCGTATCAATAATCATAAAGTGTATATTGAAGAAATTGATGAAGATATTATTCTAAATCTATGCATACGTATGTATATAATTGAAATTGCATCAATTATTGAAAAAAGAGGCTGAAAAATTAAATATAATCACATAAAAATGTAAGCAAAATTCTTATGTATAAGCATATTCTATCAGAAGCGTGCTTTTATAAAACTCGTCATTCGTTGAATAAAATGTTTTATTCAAATTTCTTTACTAAATTACCACTTAAATTTTAGACGACTAAAAAAGAGACATCATCGCATTTTAGAATAAAAAAAATAAATAAAAAAAAGAGGATTAGCAATTGGTTACTAGCGAAAAAAATATGAATGAAATTTTATGCTACCCGCCCGTAAGTCAAGTTCCTTGTAAGTTAACCACATTTTAGTATTAATTGCCCAATTTAAATATTTCTTCATTGTCACCAAATTATTTTTTTAAAAATAATTAATTTTAAATTTCTCAGCTTCTACTGAATTAAAAAAAGTTGAAACTTTAGATTTTTCAATAGAAAAATACGTAGATTAATATGGTATAAAAAAATTCATACCTCAGAATCCAAATTTTTTTCATCTCCAATTAAACTACATGATAGAAAATGATAAATAATAGTTAAAAATTATTTTTATACGAAATTATCTCAGGGTAAATGAGTTTTATAAGTGGGTGCAATTTTTTTTGAATTGCTTAATTAGTTTTGAAAATATGACTGAAAACGCAAAAAGTGAAATTAACAATAAGGGATCCGAACTTCGGGTCGCTCTCCTGACCAAACTTTCCCAGATTGTGGCTATCCCCTATATTTTGAAGGTTAAAAATCCAAATATGTATATATATATATATATATATATATATA
This sequence comes from Parasteatoda tepidariorum, assembly GCF_982258835.1. NCBI lineage: Eukaryota > Metazoa > Arthropoda > Arachnida > Araneae > Theridiidae > Parasteatoda > Parasteatoda tepidariorum. The sequence continues at coordinate 21,125,177 of NC_141764.1, read as the reverse complement.
TATATATATATATATATATATATATATATATATATATATATATATATATATATATATATATATATATATATATATATATACATATATATATATATATATATATATATATATATATATATATATATATATATATATATATATATATATATATATATATATATATATATATATATATATATATATATATATATATATATATATATATATATATAATTATTCAGAGAAAGTACGTTTTTGTGTCCGATTTCGTAAATTAATTATTAGTTAGCACTAATTAATTAGCATATTTGAGGTCACCCCCAGGAACCATTAAGATTGACACTTAGTTCGTGAAAATCCGATCATTAGAACGAAAGTTATTCAGGGTGATTCCTTTTTTTAAGGACTGTACACCTTGAAAAATGTATAAAAAGAAAATTCCTAATATTATTATTTTTATTTTATAAAATCCTACATTTGTAATTCTGTTCTAATTAATATGGAAAACAATTACTGTAACTAGCAACAGTTACTGCAATTTAAAAAAAAACCTAATTACTCATTTTATTACATTAATGTTTATCAAACTATTTAAAACACTGCAGTAGTTGGTTTAAGATAAAATCAAATTTTGTAATAAAAACTCAAACTTGCCTCGTTTTGCACATCATCAACATCTTTAATTACTTGGTAGGATTCTTCGCTGAAAAGGAAACAAACGAAATTATATAATTTACAAACTCCAAGAATCTACCAAAAAATAAATAAAAATAAATAAATTTAAAATGAAATTACTATAATTTAATTTAAAAAAAAATATTTTTCGAATGTTTAGTCTGCTACATTTTTGACTGCTACCCAGAAAAAGTATATAACGAGAAAAAAATACTTAAATAATTAACTTCTAAAACTGTTCCAGTGGTCAATCACAGTAAGCAAAACAAATAAATGAAAAAAAGGTAACAACCTGATTAACTTTTTTCTAGGGTGGGGTGCATCCAGAATATGTAATATTCAGTAAAAATTCTTCAGTCAAAATAAGCAGTCGATTATTTTAGTCATTAAAAGTTAATTTCACTTTTTGCGTGTCATGTTATATCTTCAGAACAAATGAAACGAATTAAAAACTTTTTGAACACATTTATAAAACTCTTTTTTCCAGAGAAAATTCGATGTAATTTTTTTTAAAATTCATAATTATTTATTACTTTTTCACTATCTAATTCACTACAGTTAGTTCAGCTGAAGATGAATCTACACCCAAGTCAAAATTCTTGATGGACCCATCAAAATATTTTGATGGTTTATGCTGATTAAAATGCGATTCATGATGGTCGTCATCATTTGATGGTCACCATCATTCAAAATATTCCAGTATGAGTTCACGGATTTTATATGCCAACAAACTTCCATCATTCCATGATGGAAAATGTTACTTTAAAACTATGATTGTTAACCATCAAGAGAAGTTTAATTCTCATGGACCAACAATCCATGATGGTTCCAACTATATATTTCCAACATGTTTTAGTCAGAATTATTGTTAGTTCAGCAGGAATATCCATCAAAACAATTTTTTGTAAAGTTGGCCCATCAAAAATCAGTCCGAAATCTTACATTGGGGTGATGGTGGTTCATGATCTTTCCAACATTTGGTTTCTAAGAAACTATGATGGATATTTCTGATGGTTAAACATGAAGAAACAATCAAAACAAGTTGCTATTCTAATGTTGGACCATCATAAATCAGTCCAAATTCCTACGTTAGGGTGTTGGTTACTTATGTTGGTTACCATCAAAAAAATTTAATGGTTCATGATGGTTATCATCCAGCTTATGTTATTCCATCAATGGAAAACCATCAAAAATTTTGACTTGGGCAGTGACTTGCTTGATTTTGAAATATCTTTTCTGGCGTACATCCTGACTAATTGGTAGTGAGTCACGGTTTGGGATAAAAAGTGGCTCTATTGGAGCAACCAAAATGCTGAGAGTGGCTTATATTTTCTCTTTTATTTTTCTAGATTACGAAATGACAGCAAATTAGAAGGACTTGGTTTTGCTTGCTTCTGTGGAAACCATCTTTTAAACTGCAAGCGAAGAGAGGGGGGGGACTGTTACTAAGTAAATTTTTGGATTATTTTGTACTAATATCTGACTAGATGTGATCTATAGTTTTTGTGGAACAAACTGGCTGGCTGGAGAGGCAAGAAAATTAATGGTGATGATAATTGCTTGCATCCCTGATACGATCGAGGTCTTATCAAGTTTCGAGTGAATTGATCTAATTATGTAGCGTAATACAAATAATAGAAAGTGCATAATTTTTTTGTAAAGTGAATAAAAATAATTTTGTGAGTAAGATCTTTGTTTGAATTTATATATATATATATATATATATATATATATATATATATATATATATATATATATATATATATATATATATATATATATATATATATATATATATATATATATATATATATATATATATATATATATATATATATATATATATATATATATATATATATATATATATATATATATATATATATATATATATATACTCCAAACACTCGTTCACTCGATGAAAAGACGCTGTGAAGATGTCTTAAAAAATAAAGGTTATCCTACTAAGTATTGATTGTGTAAGTATCACTTTAAAAAAATGCAAATCTGAGATAGATCTTACTATTAGTTGCATAACTTTTTTTATAATACAGATATTGTATTACTGTATTTGTTATTAAATTCTACATTAAATTACCTTCAATTTGATATATAAACGTTTGTATTTAAGTGAAAATTAATATATTCTACAAGCACACAAAGTTGAAAAACATGAAACTTTCAAAAAATGTCCACACTTTTGGCCACTACTATTTAAACAAGGAAGCACTAACATTTCTTAATATAATTAATTAAAAAGAAAAAAACAGTTTATTAAAATTTTTGCAATTCTTCAAATGGATTTGAACACATTTGTGGTTTGTCCGATTAGTTGCAATTAGGTGTCATGGCAGATTCGGTGCCACAAATTTAAAATAAGTGAAGAAAAATCTGCGAATTCTAAATGAAAAAAATTCTTGAATTTGCTGTTGAGTTGATATTAAATGTTTGGAAAATTTAACTAATAAAACTTACTAACAAGCAGGTCCACAATTCTTTTTCGCACACTCTTCAATTTTTTGATTGAATTCGGTCGAATAAAATGCTTGATCTTTCTCTGTTTCAGCTGAGTTTAGCTGAGTTGAATAAAATGTTTGATTTTCCTCCTCTTCATCTGGGGGCGAATAAAAGGCATCAGAGTCCTCATCAACTGAGAAGACATAAACATCAGTGTAAGGCGACGATTCGTAATAGTTTTATCAGCAAAAAAATGTTTAAAAAAATATAATCTCTTATCATTGCTGCAGTTGAGCGTAGTTCACATCCTTCAAAAATAACTCCAACCTTCATTTTAAGAGCTTAGTGGAAGAACCGGCTAAGTGACACTTTAGTTAATTTGAGTAAATGAGCGCTAAAGTTTATACTTTACTCCTTTTTGATTTTTCATTCAATCTTTATGTTTTCAGTATGTTTTTTAAAGATATAACTTACAAAAATTTTTAGTGGTATAATTGTTTGATTCTAACTCTTTGTTAAGTAAATCAGGCATTCAGCTTTCTTTTTAAATTTAATTTTCAACTTCTTACCCTTGAATCCAGAAAACGAGAGAACATCTGTTCAAAGGAAAGAGTCACATTGACTTTCAAGACGAATTCTTTTAAGTGAAACTTATTAACATCTGCGGAAAATGTAGGTAAGAACAACGAAACCCTCTGATGGTTCACCCGATAACGATGCAGTTCTGATATGTTTCCAAATAAGTATAATTTGCATGAGCACAGCAATGACCGCTAACAGGGAGCAAAATAAAGTTCAACTACCTAACGCTGTCTTTCGTTCATATGTAGACTTAATCTGCCCCCGATGGGCCATGCCGATTTTCGTGTAAAAGTTGCGATTAGTTTTAGCATATTTATATATATATATATATATATATATATATATATATATATATATATATATATATATATATATATATATATATATATATATATATATATATATATATATATATATATATATATATATATATATATATATATATATATATATATATATATATATATATATATATATATATATATATATATATAATGTAGGGTAAACCAACCAGTGAAGGAACATTTCATATATATTGATTAAAAATAAGAATTTGAAAGTTTTTCTTTAGATTGATTGGTAACAATAACTTACTGCCAAACAATAGGAGGTCATCTAACAATATTTTGGATTACCTGGTCAAATAGACTTCTCTGGAAAATTTTTTGAATTTGTTATTATCTCTGCAACACCTTGTTTCGTTGAAAAAATTATAAGGTGAGTGTTTGTATTTATATGTTTGAAGTGGAATTAATTGCATGTAGTAGTTTTATTTTTCTCACTGTGAAAAAGAGAATTCAAAATATAGTTATTAAAGTTACGTTTTATTTTTTTTAAAGCACCATAGCATAATCAAGTACTGAAATAAAGGGGTGTTTATTCACTGGATCACCAAACGATGAAAAACCAGTGAAGGAACAAGTGTTCCTTTACTGGGTTTTTCTCCCAGTTAATGAAAATAAAAGAAATTTTTTAATTTTCTTGTACTTTTAGTCATATTATACATCAAAATTCTGCTTAAAAGACAAAAAACAACTTCTAACCAGTGAAGAAACAGGCATATTCCTTCAATGGGAATACTTCCAGTGAATGAACAGTAATGTGTGATGTATGATTTTACATGACTCTAGGATAAGTAATTCTGTTATATAGAGGACAACCGAAATTTTGCTAAAAATTGTATGAATAATTCCTGAAATAATTTCAGTTCAAAATGTTAATTTAATAGCTTAATTTATGAAAAAATAATAATTTATAATTATTAATGGGCTGTGTAGTTACATCAAATGTTAGGCAACTTAATAAACTATGTTTGCAAATCGAAAACTAATTAAATATAATCACAAAAATTTGAATAGAACATTTTTTCGCTGGCTTTTGCACCAAGAACTCCTAATAAGCTATCATTATAGGATAGCAACGTGATTATATTATTTATAAAAACTACTTTACAATGTTAGAATTTAGAAGCAAGCTCCTCAACAAAAAACAGAGTTAAACAGAAACGATACTCAATTTCTTCAGAAGCTTGAGAGGGAAATCCCTCAAGATATGTTGAAAATTTTTAACGCAGCATTGACTGAAGAGTCTAATATCGAAAATGTCCAAGAGCCTGTACTTTTTTCAATATGGAAGAAGTACGTATTAGAAGAAGACCACCTAGTTAAGTCAAACTTAGGAACTGAAGCTAGTATTGATAATGAATGCATCTTAGATATCGAATTTGAGACGAGTCCTCATGCTGATCCTCTCTTAGTAGAAAAAAGAAATGATTCTATAAGTAAAATCAGTACTTCTAAAGATCCTCTAGATATAAGTCAACAAGAGATGGATTTGTCTCAAACTTCAAGACACCTTTCCCCCGTTTTGAGAAAGGCATTCTAGAAATGTTGCTGAAAAATCAGAAGAAGTTTGGAAGATTCATTTACATTGGCCAAATATTGATGATAAAAAGAAAGGTCAAATAAGAAGAAAAACGAATAAATTACCTTTTGCACTAACTTCAGAGAAATGGCAAAAATTTCAAGAGGCTGAAAGATCTAAAAAATGTTAAAACAAGAGAACATGGAAAAGAAAAAGAAAGAAAAAATACTTAACAAAGAAAAAAAGCTTCAGGAAATAAGAGGAAAAAGAGTAAACAAAAAGGTGATAAAATAATAATGATAATAAACAGCATCGGATGACACAATGATTTAGATCTGACTGTCAAATTATAAGAAAGAATGATATTTTTTTTATTTATTTTGTATTTAACATCACTTTAATTTCTAGTTCATAATTTACAGAAGAAAGTTAGCATTTTACAAGTACTTGTATGTTATAATTCACAAATAGTCTTCTTTTTATATATTTGTATAGCTAAAAAATTCATAAAGAGCATTAAAAAATAACCAAAATTAAGTGTTCCTTCACTGGGCAATTTTGTGTTCCTTCACTGGTAAGAGCTGTTCCTTCACTGGGTCTTCTTACTACTTGTTATTTGAACCTCCAAAACTTTAAAACAATATTATGTAAGTTCTCTAAAATTTTCTTGCGTAGTTTGCAATTAGTAACAAATATGTTGACACTGTCATTTAACTGAAATTACGAATTTTGAAATTAATATGATTTTTTAGAAGGCAAGCGAGGCTTAAGTGTTCCTTCACTGGTTAGTTTACCCTATATATAGTAAAACCTTTTTTTGTGCGGTGGATAGGGACCGTATAAAAGAAATCGTACAAAAAAAATATTCGAAAATTTTATAAATTCTTACATATAATAACAACTCTGTACGATATACAACCTAAAATTTTTTTTATGCGATGGATAGGGACCGCATAAAAAAAGTCGGACTCAGAAAATACATCAATGATTCATGAAATAGATGAGAGAATGCTTTCAATTAAATTAAATAATTAAATTAGACCTAAAGAAATTTAAAAAATATTTAATTCTTCATTGTACATATACATGGAGAAGTTTTTAAATTATACATTAAATAGTTTGTTGCTATTCGTCGTAATCCAAAACGCGCATCTTCTTGTGATGAACTGAAAATCGCTTTCATCGCTTGAAGATAGGATTTCAATTGACTTATTTTTTGGTACCATAATGTCAGTGATCAGTTTTTGTGGAGACGGTCGACTGGTCAATTGCTTGTAAACGTCATGATAGTGAGACATGCATGATCTCAGCTCTTTTTGGAATTTTAAGCGTCTTTCCGCATTGGTATCTATTTTACGAAAATACGTTTCCAATTTTTTCGAAATATGGATCTCTGCATATATTTTATCTGCTGTAATAGATTCCGGTACTTCTTGTCCATTTAAGGGAGTACTTATGATTAAAAAATTAAATAAAAATCATAAAAACTACATATAAATATAAACAAAAGTAATTAATTTATTTACCTTTAATCTCACTACAAAATGAATCCTTAATCACATGAATCGTGTATAAAACTCTGAATACGAAGCGTATAGTATTTGAGATACGCGCAGACGCGAATTTACGAAATAAAAATAATGGTTTAATTTTAAAATACAAAGTATTTTAACACTGCAGACGATTTTTTACTGACTTACTTCAACTTGTTTAGCGTAGAATAAATTTTAAACCGAAGAGAAAATGGAGTTGATAATAAATGAACTAATGAAAATAAATAAACAGAGCATCGCGAAGTCCAGATACATCGTTGTCAAGGAGACTACGCAATTAGAGTTTGTCCACAACATGTATATGCACATTGATAGGAAACATTAAACTGGTGCTAACGCCGCTAAGATTCATATACCGCATAAAAATAAATCGCAAAAAAAAATCGCACAAAAATAAACTTGTACAAAACCAATCGCACAAAAACAAAATCGCATAAAAAAGGATCGCACAAAAACAGGTTTCACTGTATATATTATCTGCTTCCTCTCTATTATCTGCTGATAATAGAGAGGACCTTCGTCAGAAATAAGGTGAAAAAAGTATTTTTGTATTCCTAATTTAAAAGTATTTCCCTGTAATATTAGGTGGACAGGAAAGTAATGTTATTTCGGTGAATTTGATATTTCTTTTCAAGATTTTAATTTCATTTAAACTAAAATAATGATTGTTTCTTTATTATAACGTAATTCTATAATACTACCATATTGCGCTACAGTTTCTGGTAAATGTATTTGATTCGGAATCTTAATATGCTAACCGTTTTAGAATTTGTATTTCTTATATAAATTACAACGCCCGTGGGCTGAGTGGTAGCGCTTCGAGCTCCTGCGTCACAGGTTCGAAAATTGAGTACCAAGCATGCTTGGGAACTAAACAATGAGGGTTCCGCGTTCAGTAGATCACCTGACCGAAACATATGCTCCTGCACCCCAGAGCCCAAGGTCAAGAAAGCTGAGATGGGCACAGTAGGCCTTGGCCCTCTATGGGCTGTCACGCCACTGAGTTTAGTTTATATAAATTACATTAATATGCTGTGATAAATTACCGTCAAAAAGATTCGTTAAATGATTTAGGACTGACTGAGATCAGCTTCATGAACAATGCGAGCTGTGTTTATTATATGAACTTGTTTGATAAGCAAAAATATTAAATAGCTATAATGAACTCACCAAATTTGTTATCGCAATAAGCCTTTAATTTAAAAAAAAAACTATAACAAAGCAAATTTTTTTTGTTGACATTTCAATAGAGCTAGGAAAAAGATAAAGAAAAGACCAACTGTTACCATGGTTATCAAGGTAACTGGCCTCCGGGTTTTAATCTTATTTGTGGAAGTGAAAACAACTAAAATATGTTAATCAATAATCTTTTCATTTTTTCATTGGATACTTACAATTGAGCAAAGTAACAAGTTAATGATATGAAATGGTTCCAAGTTAAAGATACTAATTCTTAGTTATCAAAAATAAAACAACTGTATTCAAAAAATAATAAAAAATAGCTTAAATTCAAATTTTTTACGTACAGGTAGAAACATGCGGGCAGATAGCGCTTTCCATTGAATATCGTCTCATCTTATCATGAAGGCAACCAAATTCTTTTAAGCTAATATTTAATTGGCATTCGTTATAGCATTCCTAAAACACAAAAAGCTTGAATGAAATTCATTAAATTTAGAGAGAGATATTCTATCTGCATATTTGCTTAATAAAAGGATCTAAAAACTAGCTTATTAAATGCCATTAAATTAAAGATAGATATCATTACGCATTTCAGTTTACAATTTCTAAGCCTTTTCTGACGCAATCCTATGTCATAAAAAAGCAGGCATTCCAGATCAGATATTGTTAAATCTCCTAATGAGTGCATATTGTTTAATGAAAAAAATAGCTGAATACCCATTTTTTGTGAGGAAGGAACTAAAAAAAAATCAATTACACAGTAGTCAATAACACTACGAAATCATTTGCAAAACTTAAAGGCCTATAACGACACAGTTAATAAAGCAAATATATTATTTGCCTATTTGTTATTATTTGCTGTCCTTCCCTCTGGTTGTATTGTTTTCAAATGAAACAAAAAACGTTTTTTTTGTAGTTCATTTCATCACAATAACAATTAACCGTATTGAGAACTTAGTGTCACGATAACTAATGTTTATTGTTTTACTGCTTCACAACAATACACAAAATTAAATTAAATTATATCGCTGATTTATTCTACTAACGTCAAACTGTTTCTCTTGATTATTCAAAAAAAAAGAAGATATTTTTACTTGAAAAAAACACAAACTTTTATATAACATACCAACCAAAGCAAGATAATATTACGGCAAATGCTAAATAATGTTACTTTATATAGAATCTAACCTTATATAATGCAGAGTGTTAAATGTCATGCATCAAAATGTGTTATGTCGCCATGATAGTTCGCCAATTGGCGAGCGCTTCTTAATGTTTGTGTTTTTTTTAATTGCTTCGTTCGTTTCGTAGAGGATGCGCTATAGTGAGCATCCTCCTCAATAAATAATTTCGATATTAAAAATATATCGTTATTTCAAATTGTTTCGTTTGTTCTATGGTGAACGCACTTTATTAAAACCAATCGTTAAATTTACAGTCCATTTATATCGTCATAACATTTCTGGTCCGACTCACCGGAAACTTTGTATAATTTCGATGTCGTATCTTGGATTATTTTTAAACTACTTGACTGAGTAAGAACAAAATTTTGATTTCGTAATTATGGAAAAACTTAATAATAAAAAAGGGAGCATCAAAGCTCAACTAACTCGTCTTGAAACTTTGTTGAATAAACCAGATGATGAATATAATGAAATTGACTTGGACACAAAACTAAATAATATTGAAAAAATTAAATCATCCGTTTGCATATTACGTGACAACTACTGTGACACTGTAGAAAATGAAGCTGCAATGGATAAAGTCGAAGAAGATTTGTTGGATATCGATTCCAGAATAGAAACATTAGAGGTAAGAATTAAAAACCTCATTAAAATTTTTAAAACAACTTTTGCTATAAATAATACTAAAAATGATAAACAATCCTCTATGTCAAATTGCAGTAATTATCGTATTCCTGAAGTGCCTATTCCAACATTTTCAGGAAATTATTTAGAATTCGCAACATTCAAAAATCAATTTAATTGTGTAATTGGAAACAACAATAATTTATCAGATAGTGAAAAATTACATTATCTTCGTGCTTCGCTAAAAGGAGAAGCAAAACTTTTGGAAACAGAAGATGATACATTTCTATCTTTATTCCAAGCATTGGAAGAGAGATATGAAAATAAACGAATTATTGTTGATAACCATATTCAATCAATTCTTGAAATCGAAAAACTGTATAATGAATCGCCTAAAGATTTAAGAAAAATTGTTGATAACGTAAATAGAAATTTGAGAGCTTTAAAAAATCTAAAGTTTGAAAAAAACAATTTGTCTGATATTATTATTTTAAATGTTGTTTTGAAAAAACTAGATCGTGAAAGTCAGAGACAATTTGAGCTTTCCTTAGAAAATACCGAAGTACCAGAATTAGACAATTTATTAACTTTTGTTGAAAAAAGAAGTCAGGTTCTGGAAAACATTCACAGAAATAGTTTAATGAAAACAAAACAACCCCCTATTCAAGTTCGAAACAAAAGCTTCGTGTTAAATACGAAAAATAAAAAGTGTATTTTGTGTAATTTATCGCATCCAATATATTTTTGTGATTTGTTTAAAAAACTCCCTCCTAAAGAAAGGTATGATGTAGCTAAAAAGCATAATTTGTGTATTAATTGCTTAATGTCAGGTCATCATATAAGCAAATGCTCATCGAAATATTTATGCAATCAGTGTGGGAAAAAGCATAATAGTTTGTTGCATATTTCAAGGGAAATAAACACATCTGGCGCCTTGGCTAAACAGAATGTTATGTCTAGTCAATCATTGCAGGAGCCCCTCCCTAGTAAGATTTTCGATTCAACTGTTCATGGCACATTGCCAAACGAATGTGAAAGTGAAAACTACAATAAAGAAAAAGAATTATTGGCTTCGAATTCAAATTGTTTTTTAATGAAAGGCAAAACAATTTTATTAGCAACTGCAAATGTTTATGTTGAATCTATAAGTGGGGAAAGATTATATTTGAGAGCGATTCTTGACCTTGGAAGTCAATCAAGCTATTGCTCTACTTATTGTGCAAATGTATTAGGATTAAAGAAAGAAAAAATAAATCTTGCGGTTTCTGGAATTAATGGATTAGAAATGACCGTTAAGTCTAAATTAAAAACTACTATTTCAAATCATAGTTTTAGTTTTTTGAGATCTTTAGAACTTCTTATTGTTCCAAAAATTACTGATGTCACCCCGTCCAATTATATCGATGTTACCCATATTAATTGGCCTCAAAACATAAATTTAGCAGATCAATCATTTAATAGACCTGGAAAAATTGACCTATTGTTGGGTGCGGAAGTATTTTTCGAGATTTTGAAACCTAATAGAATACATCTTTCCGAACAAAAAATAATATTGCAGGACTCGGAATTCGGATACATAATTAGTGGGGCAATTGAAATGCCAAAAACTGAGAATCGAATTTATTGTGGGCTTTTAAAAGAAACCGAAAATCTTAATAAAACATTAGAAAAATTTTGGAAAATTGAAACAGTTGATGAGGGAATTGCTATCCAAGGAGACGAAGAAAAAATATGTGAGGAACATTTTGTCAAAAATCATACGAGAACGGATACAGGCCGTTATAAGGTTAAAATGCCAATGAGGGAAAAAAGTAATTCTCAACTAGGCAATTCGAAAAATAACGCTCTGAGGAGATTAAACTGGTTGTATAAACGTTTAGTGAAGGAACCAACTATGTTAGAACTCTATAAAAATTTTATGAACGAATATCAAAGCTTAGGTCACATGGAAGAAGTGATCGAATCTGAAGAGCCAAAAATGACCTACTACATTCCCCATCAAGGAGTGTACCGACCTGAGAAAAGCTCAACTCCTCTCCGAGTTGTGTTTGATGCCTCGTCGGCTACTTCAACTGGATATTCTTTGAACTCTCAACTTTTGAACGGCGGAATTGTCCAAGAAGAATTATTTTCCATTTTATGTCGTTTTCGAACTTATCGATTCGCATTTATAGCAGATATTAAGAAAATGTATCGACAAATTTTAGTGGATGGATCACAGCAAGATCTTTTGAGGATTTTATGGAAAAATAGTGCAGATGATCTTGTTAAAGTTTACAAACTGAAAACAGTCACATATGGGACAAGTTGTGCTCCGTTCCTGGCAACACGAACTTTGACGCAACTGGTCATTGACGAAGGTGAAAAATTCCCAATAGCAGCACCTGTCGTCATGTCCTGCTTCTACATGGATGATTGTTTGTCTGGATCAGAAACTTTGGATACTACGAGAGAATTACAAGCCCAACTTTCTCAAATGCTTGCTCGTTGTGGTATGGAGTTGCACAAATGGTGCTCCAATGATCCCCAACTTTTAGGTTATAACTCTGTGAATAGTGACTATTTGTTCGATCCTTCAAAAGAAGTAAAAGCTCTGGGACTTGTATGGAAACCTGAGGTTGATTGCTTTGCCTTCAAAATGACTGTCAACAATCCTGCTAAATATACGAAGAGAACTATTTTATCAGTTATTGCCAAAATTTTCGATCCCCTTGGACTCCTTGGACCTTTGATTACAAGGGCAAAGATCTTCATGCAAGCTCTTTGGCTTCTAAAGATTGATTGGAATGATTCACTTCCAATAAAGGAAGTTCGAGAATGGAACCAGTTTCTAGACTCACTGCGTAAAGTGAATTACTTAAACATCAACAGATTTGTACTAATGGAAAAAGTGAAAGTTGTAGAGCTTCATGGATTTGCCGATGCAAGTGAAAAAGCATACGGAGCAGCTATCTATGTAAGGTGCTTCGCATCGAATGGAGAAATTGCATCTAATCTCCTTTGTAGTAAATCCAGAGTTTCTCCCTTGAAGACAATTACAATTCCTAAATTGGAACTAAATGCTGCTGTGCTGTTGTCTAAACTCGTAACAAAGGTTGTCAAATGTTTAAAACTTGACATATCAGCTATTCACTTGTGGTCAGATTCTAGCATCGTATTGGCTTGGATACAACAGTCACCACACCTACTCAAGATGTTTGTTGCAAATCGAGTGAGCAAAATTCAAGAACTGACAAGTGACTTTCAATGGCATCATGTGTCTTCTGAAGATAATCCTGCTGATTTGGTGTCACGTGGTCTGGAACCTCAAAAACTTCAATCGGAAGTTCTCTGGTGGAATGGTCCATCCTTTTTGCAACAAGATTTAAATTTGACCATATGCAAAGAGACAATTTCTAATAACTCAAGTGAATATTTATCTGAACTAAAACCACAGCCGGACACTTCATTAGTGATAACTGATAATGAAAATTGTATTTCTAACCTAATTGAAAATTGCTCTAAGTATCTTAAATTAATTAGAATTTTCAGTTTCGTTCGCAGGTTCTTATTTAATTGCAGAAATCCAAGGGACAAATTGATTGGGTCCTTGTCGTCAGCAGAAATAAAAGGAGCAGAAAATCAAATCATAGGTTTTGTTCAAAAAGGTGAGTTTCGAGAAGAAATTAAATCGCTAGGTAAGGGACTTTCCGTATCTCCAAAAAGTAAGTTAAAGTTTTTAAATCCCTTTCTTGATAAAGATATTATTCGCGTAGGTGGTCGATTGGAACAATCGAATTTGAATTATGATTCCAAATTTCCTATAGTATTACCAGCAAAGCATAAATTGACTAGTTTGATTATGCAACATTATCATTTGAAATTTTTGCATGCAGGGCCACAAGCCTTATTGAATTTTGTTAGAGAAAAGTTTTGGCCTTTACAAGGTAGAAATTTAGCTAGAAAGATTTTTCATAGTTGTGTTGTTTGTTTTAAACAAAAACCTATAGTTGCTAATCAAATAATGGGAAATCTGCCCCCAGAACGAGTTAACCCTGGTGCAGTATTTAATAAAACAGGGATCGATTTCACGGGACCATTTTTAATTAAATATAAAAATCAACGCAAAGGAATCTATCACAAAATTTACATCGCGATATTTGTTTGCTTGGCCACTAAGGCTGTCCACTTAGAAATGGTAGATGATTTAACTTCAGATGCGCTAATAGCTTGTTTAAAAAGATTTTTCTCGCGTCGTGGAAAGTGTAGTGTTTTGATTAGTGACAACGCTACAAATATGGTAGGTGCTAATTTAGAACTAAAAAGGTTGTATAACTTAGTGGAAAAATCGAAAGATAAGTTAAATGACTATTGTTCAACGGAAGAAATAATTTGGAAGTTTATTCCGCCTAGAGCACCTAATTTTGGAGGTATCTGGGAAGCAGGTGTTAAATCTTTTAAATTTTATTTTAAAAGAGTAGTAGGAACAACCAAATTAACGTATGAGGAATTTTTAACTGTTAGTAATCAAATTGAATCAATATTGAACTCGCGACCACTCACTCCTTTATCAGCTGACCCTAGCGATCTTAATGTTCTAACTCCGGCACATTTTTTAATCGGTCGATCGATGACTGCCATAGCAGAGCCTGAAATAAATGTACCTTTAAATCGATTAAGTAGGTGGAAATTATTAACTAAGTTTGTTCAAGCAATTTGGAAGAACTGGAAGCGTGATTATTTAAATCATCTTCAACAGAGATACAAATGGAACTTTAAGAAAATTAATATTGTCCCAGGTAGCATGGCTATTTTAAAAGAAGACAATACACCTGTGTGTAATTGGCCTTTATGTCGGATAATAAGAGTTATTAAAGGTAGAGATAATAATGTACGTGTAGCTATAATTCGCACTTCAACAGGTACATATAAACGTGCGATATCTAAATTGTGTTTGCTGCCAATTGAATAATTTGATTTTGTTAATTGTTTGATTTATATATTTAAAAAAAAAAAAAAAAAAGAAATTTGTAATTATTTGTTATATTGTTGCGTATACTTGTATATTGTGAACTCGCATTGAATAATAATAATAATGTTTTAATTTTAAAAATATCAATTTGATTGAAATTCTAATTTCCTTTTGGATTTTGTTACTTGATGATCAATTGAATAACATAATTATTCAATGCGGGGGGAAATGTTAAATGTCATGTATCAAAATGTGTTATGTCGCCATGATAGTTCGCCAATTGGCGAGCGCTTCTTAATGTTTGTGTTTTTTTTAATTGCTTCGTTCGTTTCGTAGAGGATGCGCTATAGTGAGCATCCTCCTCAATAAATAATTTCGATATTAAAAATATATCGTTATTTCAAATTGTTTCGTTTGTTCTATGGTGAACGCACTTTATTAAAACCAATCGTTAAATTTACAGTCCATTTATATCGTCATAACACAGAGAAAACGACGATTTTTTGTATTTTTCTTATATTCGAAATGTACGCAAAATAACAATAGATTTTCCTAGTTTTCTGATGGTCGGAACAAAATAAATGCCTGATTTTACATAACTTTAGAAATATTACTTCGGCCTATGCTACCACGTTTTCGTTAATCATCGAGTTTTATCTTAGATAACTAATAAAAAAAATCATTTAATATGTGAAACACACTACTGTTTTGGTTCTAACTTATGTTCAAAAGTTAAGGATAATGGCAGCAAATAAAAGTTCAGAAACAAAACAAACGTAACTTATTCATAAAGCCCAGTAAACAAAAACAAAAGTAATAAAAAGATTAAAAAATAATCGAAAGAGATGGTGTATATATGATATCATTCATTAAAACTACGATTTTTGCATCTAAGGTTAATTTAAAAAAATATCTTCTTTAGAAAAGTTTAATTACATAATTGGTATGGTTAGTACATTGCATATCTCCCATGCAGTAAACTACAGTCCGTACAACGATTAGTCATGCTAAGTATTAAAATATAGGGCTTATTTATTCATGCTCTCCGAATTCTGGCACACATGAAGAAAGTGACAAACGGACTTCTGCTAAGCTCGTTGTTTCAGAATGACGCTTCGAAAATTTTGGCTCATCATGGTTCCGATTTTAAAATGCAGTTCTTTAGCTAAGCATAATTCCACCCCAAACGATCAATCCTGTACCACAGTAACGGTTACGCTTGGTGGTGGTGATGGGTAATCCATGTAAAATTCCAACGTGAATCAGACTACAAGGTAATCCTGGATTCCTCGGAAAACAAATCATTATAACCACCTCCAGACTGATTGCTGTGAACAATGAGTTGCCGAGAGTGAAACAGATATCATACAGTGTACATTCCATTCCAATATTTCTCTAACGTTTGAACACGGTTTGCCTTGATGTTGTGGTACCCGTGGTTGCTTGGATGCGGTGCTCTCATTTAGCTATAAATTTGACATTGACACTCAGTGGTGGCATGTGCTGTAACGTCTGCTGACATTTTCATCTTAATGAAACGCCAAGCCTAGAGATGAAATGCTGGGTAATTCCACGGACGCAATAACCGTCCACCGTGTCGTAACTATTTGGTTATGACACTGAATGCCTTACAGATAACTTGCGAACAAATTTACTTATTTGCAGCCTTTTCTTATAAACCTCTCTCTTACACTTTCGTCATTGTGACGTACTATCGATGTCATCTGGTGGTTCCCTGAAATTTGCCTAGTACTTTTGATGATCTGCGTGATAAATCTACTGAGGAAATTTTTACCTTTATATTCACTCTTCGAGAGATTCAAAATTATCCTAAATTATTGGTCAGGAATATAATCCAACCAAATTATATACCAAAGAATTTCCAAATGGCAGGAAAGTTGATGGTCTGGTAATGAAAGCCTCAGAAGTGAAAAAACTCTGCTTATAAATACGTTTAGCTTCTGCCCAATACGTTTAGCTTCTGCTTTGTGGTTTTTAATGCCCCCCTTTCCAACCAGCAAACCTGCTTGGTAAAACCAAGCCTGTGGTTTTACCAAGCAGGAACTGAGCAAGCAGGAACAGCAAAAACTGTGACCACGGCTTGGTAAAACCAAGCCGTGGTCACAGCCCGTTTTCAGAGCTGACTCATTCATAAATCTATTCCACAGATCGTACTTTCGTCCCGAACCTCCAATTCATAACCTCCAGATCTATTGATGTGCTATGGGAACATGGAAGACTTTTTGACAAGACAAATTTAACGTACACCAGTTACCATTTACCACACAAGCGAGGCTAGCGAGTCCATGGCTAGAGAGTATGGCCTATCAAGTTATCCCAGCCGTTTTAATAATTCTTTGTCTTAGTGAAAATTGTACAAATTCCTACGAATTACGATGATCATATATTATTTAAACAATCTTGTAGTTAGACACAGTATAGATGTTTTGTTGTACAATCTTAATATTTTTTGATGTAGTATCCTTGCTTCTTTAGAAAAACTGATACGTCTGCTGTTTGTTTCAATTGAAAATTTAGAATTTCTCTTGTAAACATGATCCATGTTTCGATAATTTGCTGTGAAAGAAGTCTTTTCAGGCCACAGTTGAAGGACATTCTAAACCTTATCCTTCTTTATGTGCCAGCTAATATACCATGGCAGTATAAAGAGGGAAATTGAAAAAATTACGTTATCTGTGTTTTTCTAGTGCACTTAAAAATTATAAAATTTTTTTTATTTTTATTTTCTTTTTTTTTATATCCTTAAAATAAACATCAGAAACTATAGCAAGCGGATAGCACAGTTGTAAGTGGATGTGGTGGTTCATTAGTCGCAAAAGTAAATGGCGATTACTTTGAAAAAAATTATACAATTCCTGTTTTTCAGGCTCATTGAGAAAACTGTAATTAGAAATCATAGAATTAATAATGATACTTTAATGTATTTCACTTTTTTAAACTATAAAATAATCATTATAAGCTATAGTATGACGATTGCACAGTTTTAAGTGACAGTGAAAAGCTTTTGAAAATGTTCACATTTATCAGTTCTATATATATATATATATATATATATACACCCAGTAAGCACACACCTCACGGCAAACGTAAGGCCATAAGCTGGCATTCTAGGTAGGATAACGGCAAAAGGCAAGTACAATAGGGTCCTTTATCGTTTGTTTTGAGGCATTTCAGGAAGAGGCGGAATAACTCCTCACTTATACAGGCCCGAAAAATAAAACCGCTGTTTGGCCTCTTACACTTAATTAGTTACAGGACCTTTACTGTATACCGTTAATTAAATGTAATGTTACAATTGATTAATAATGAATAGATGCAGAGTTGGTAAAAAATGTGCTTTTAACTCAAAACTTTGAAAAAAATCAGGAGAGAAAGGAAAAAAATTCATAAAACATTAACCGTATTTTTTGAGAGGAAAAAAAACAGTTTTTATTATTCTTTGAAAACTGCTAATTTTTTAAATAGAATATTAAAAACTAGAATTTTATTATTTTATTATAATCTAAATATACTTTCTGTGGCATTACCTATTATATTTTTTAAAAAAGTAATTTTAATAAAAAAATAATCATTTTAAATTTGATTACAATTTTTAAATAAATATATATAATTATTTTTTTTAAATTTTTTCTTTTTGAAATCATTTTCTGAAGTATAATTTTTAACTCGAAATATAATATATTTGTTACTTTCAAGAAAAATTGAATACATATTCCCTTAAAAATAAGAATAAATATTAATACTTATAACTAGAACAATGAAATTAACCAAATGAAATTAACATGAATTTTTTTCAGACTATGATTCTTTTTTTAAACATTCTTTAAAACAAAAATGAATTGGTAAGTTCAAAATTCATGTAAATAAAAAAATCCATTTATAGAAAATAAATAGAAAAAAATATTGTAAATTGCTTATATCCTCCTTGAAATTATAAATATCTTGAATTTAGAGCAAGGATTTTTAATGAAATATGCTTTTTTATTACATTAATTTACTAACTTTTATTACAATTTAAGTATTTTGTAATAATGAATGTATACCATTTAAAAAAGTAAACTTTTCATTTATATAAACTGCTTTTTATTTTTTTTATTTTAATGTTCATTTTAAACTTAATATCTTAGTTTAATCACTTACTTCTTAAAAACTGGATTCAAAATAGTTTAAATGGTCTTAGGAATTTTGAATTTTAAAAAAATCGTGTTTAAATTTTCTGATTGGTTATAGCAAACGTCTAGTCCAATAAAGTAAGTAACTTTTTTTTCTGTAAACTTTTAAGCAATACTTGAAGGTAATAATTGCTTAGGAAATTTTATTCTTCAAAATATGTTTTTAAATAATAAAAATACATTTGGATATTTTTATTAATTAAACTTCAAAATATTAAGCAAATAATTTTTTCTCTAAGCTGATAATACAGAATATAGATAAAAATAAAAATTATACTTTCAAAATGTTAATTATATTTATTTTTTATTCGCATAACAAAAATATTTTTTCATGCAGTATTATATTTATTTTTAAAATAGTTTATATACATTAAGGAAAAAAAACTGTTTTAAATGCAATACACAGATGGCGCTGTTTTTTTATTTTTTACTTTAGACGTGTTTTCGATTCCTGCCGATAGATGGCAGAAAATATAAAGTGTCGGGTCTTGTAGGGTTGCCTTTCTTTTAACTTTGATAGAATTTCGCCAATTTACACAAAATGACAGTCGGTACGGCTTCTGTCCTGGCTGAGGCATAACCCCCCGCGGACTCTGCGGAAACCATATCCCTCCCCCACCCAAGGACAACCCTCCAACAAAAGTTTCTGCTTACTAAAAAAAAGCAAATCTATCATTCATGTGTGGCAAGGGTCTGCACTATTTATTCTAGCATAAAATGTGACATAAATAAAAAAAATGTTCTACTGCATATTGCCTTTACCAATTAAATAGCGGAATAGTTATTTAAAACCAGAATTGCGTTATTGAGTTTTATTTTAAAACTCAATTCTTTTAATAGCAAATTAGACAAAATTAAACATTAAATTTCTCTGTTTCAATCTTTCTTTACACTTACATTCATCACATACTTCAATTCAAGTGTTAATCAAAATAGCATCGTATTTAAAGCTGGAAAAAATACAAAAGTTATAGCATGATTTAAAAAAAGTTACCGATTTTTTATTCTATGAAGTCGATATAAGATTTAAATAAAAATGCATTGTGTGAAAAATTACTCATTCTCCAATAATGTTCCCTAGTTGTAGAAAAATGAAAGAAACATGACAATACAAAATAATAAACGCACATTTATCCATTTTCAAACGTCATTTACAAAATGTTTCCTATACATGAGTTAAAAACATTGTTTTTTCTCACAAGGGGTTTTGGGATTAACAAATTTTAAAATTGTGCTGTGTTTTAAATCTTAGGAAACAATGGCTGAAATATGAAAATAACGGTAAGAGAACCGACATTTTATTTGTTTGCCCAATTAAACTGTTGGTATAATTTTAAATTTACGGTCAATTTGCAAATCAATATTTTAGAAAAGGCATAACTATTTAGACAAAATTGAATGATTATGTAATTAGAACTAAGTGGAGCTCTTTTAACTTTTAACCATAAACTGGCGAAAAATGAAATAGTATTTCATGCTGCCGAATCGACTTGGCAATTTTCATAGTACAAAACGAATCCAATTTTCATACCTATTTTTTAAAGAGTGCAGTTCTTTTAGAATTAATTTATTAAAATCCGGTTAAAGTTTGAGGTTAATTTAAAAAAAAATCAAAAACAGATCATAGTTCGTAAACATGAAAATATTTAAATATATTAAATGTTTCTCAGATTGTGACGATAATTTATACCTTGACTGCAGCAGATAAATTTTTATCAATTGATCAGCTTCTACAGTCCCTTTTTAGAGGCGATTTTAAATATTAATCATACGCTTACTGATAATAGTTGTTCGACACAATTTATTTTTATGTATCCTTGTTTTCTACATGGAGGCACCGTCACCTGTTCGCTACGCTCGATAATCCCTGTAGTTGATTCTCGTTCATCAAGTTTGAAATAATTGAAGATCAAGTACAAATCGTTTTCTTCTACTTTTTTAAATAAAAATTACGATTGGATTGCCAGCAGTTGTATTTTAAGGATTACTAAGTTTTGACAAATGAAAAATAAGGAAAAACGGTCTCGCCGAGAGTTATTACGCATTGAAGATGTTCTATGAAAAAAGCAGTTTATGCCCACGCGCAAAATCGTTTTTTTCTCTCTCAGAAGAGGCATTGGGTACAAACCTTTCTCAAGAATGTTCTTAAGTTTTTTTTTCCTGAAAAGTCGATTAAAATTTATTTGTTTAATATAAAATTATTATACTTTTATTTAAGTTCATTATATTAACTTGTTAA
This sequence comes from Parasteatoda tepidariorum, assembly GCF_982258835.1. Classification (NCBI taxonomy): domain Eukaryota; kingdom Metazoa; phylum Arthropoda; class Arachnida; order Araneae; family Theridiidae; genus Parasteatoda; species Parasteatoda tepidariorum. The sequence continues at coordinate 21,103,695 of NC_141764.1, read as the reverse complement.
TTTTAACAAAATAAAAAAGATAGCTGGATTTGAATAATAAATAACTGTGCTTAAAAATATTGCATTTAGAAAGGCAGAATGCGAGACACAATAAGAATTAATAAATTAGAAGTAATTTTTTCTTGTTAACAGATCATATAGGAAACAATTCTTATTTCTCTTTATTCTACATATATTTTCAAATATCGGTATGAAATGTCAAAGTTCTATATTTGGCAACACCTAATCTTTTTCTATATATATTTTTTTCTTTATTTTTATTATTTTTAATAAAGTCAAGAGGGATATTATGAAAATCGCGTAAATGAAAAATTTTTCCACAACAATCGATAAATATTTATTAGTTAAAGAAAAAATTAAAAAGAACCTTTTAAATTGTTATAACTTTCAAACAAATAAGAGTTTCTAAGAGGAAATAAAGACTATGTTACGGTTATAAACTAAATTTGGCTCTTTCAGCATACCAAATTTAACTTCTGCAACTGAATGCTTGCGGCCATAGAGCGGCCCACGTGTTATTTTTCTAACAAGTTTAAGAATAAAAATAATCTTGACTTAATTTTAGAATTATTTTTTAATTCCATTGAAATTTGCGTTCACATTACGCAGATATGTAGGAGATTGAAGTTTCTAAATCTAACAGTGTCTGATAAAGTGTAACGTTAAGTTGAAAACCCCAAAACAGTGGCGGTGTCAGGGACCTTTTCAGTCTTCTGACAGAGAAGGAAATTTATTAATATCTGCTCGTTTTACGTTAATTTAGCAATGCAGTTTATTTTTCCAACTTCATATAAAAAGAAAGTTTTAGGAATGATCAATGTTAATGTTATTATTCTAGGTTCTCATGCGTTCGCACTTCTCGATTAGACCAATTTAATCGAAAACTTCAACACTATTATCTTAAGTAAAGAATTCTAAGAGTCATGAAAAAAATCATGATAGCGTCTCGAAAATCAAAAAGCATCTCGAAATGTAATAATAAAAAATAAAGAAGACAATTTTTGAAATTCTTAGAATTCATTGTTTTACAGACTGATTTTTTTCTTTTTATTTTCACCAGAGCGTATTTTTAATAGTGTTATATTAAATTACTTTAAAGCATTTTATAATCTTTTTATAGTTAACTTATACACAACTATTGTTCTCCTTTTAGGCAGCAATTATTATATAAATATTAATACTGAAGAAAGAAAAGAATTTTGTATTGTTCTACGAAACGTATATTGGCTGGAATTAATTATCAATTTGGCCCATTGACTGACAAAAGGATAAAAATTAATTTAGACACCTTTTGTAATTTATGACGACCTTATAAAAGATCTATCCAAGAAAAAAAATGATCAATGGGTATCCAGTGATTGGAATAGTGCATTTACAATTCTCTCATGTTATTAAACTAATAGTATTCTTTGACTTTCATTAATCATTTTATTAACAAAATTGTAATTGTAAAGTATATTTTTTCTCTCTTAATAACACATACTTTTTTTAATTTTTTATTTTAATAATCTTTTTAATTTGGATTAATTCGGTTTTTAGAAAACAGTTCAAACCAATCTTTCAATAAAATTTTGTATCAATAATATCTGATATCTAGTAACTTATTCTTAGTTTATTTGCAGTTAAATATAATAAATTTCGCAATTATAGTAGGAATAACGAAGTTTACCTAATACGACATAGTTAAATTAAATTTTTACTCTTTATTTTGTAAAAAAAAATTTTTTTTTTGATATTCATATTTTTTGTAGAATATTTATTTTAAGGAACTTGTAATTCAACGTTGAGTAATTTACGCTGAGTAATTTTTTTGCCGTATTGACTTATTCATTCTTTATTTGACTTAGCTCAAATAAATATAATATCTCCCGAAATTGGTTATATGGGGTTTATATCAAATAAACCCCATATAATCAATTTCGAACAGTGCAGTAAACATATCTTAATAGAAAATTAAAGGATTTAAGTTTCCAACTCAGAATTTTAACACCTTAATCTTTACACTACTATAACAAACCTTAAATGAAAATATTGTTTCGAATTATTTTCGTTAAAACAAAAACAAAGTTTACTCACTGTCCCTTCCTTACACAGGGGGGTTGCTCTCCCAGGAGCGACACATCATAATAATTAATTATCGAATTAGTGCTGCTTTAAATAGTTTTCGATAAAATTATAATAATTTGAATTATTATTATTAATGATTGCACTAAAATTAGTAGTTTGTAATACAAGCACTTTTGTACGTTGTAAGAACTAGCGCTTTTTTTTTCTGCATATATTAAATGTAAAGTCAATATCAAAAAGAGAATCATAAGAATTTTAATGATCAATTTTATGCAATAGAATTTCAGGAATAAAAAGGAGTTTGTAAGTGTATTTGTGTGCCCTTCATGATATTAAAATATTTGTTAGTAAAAGAAGTAAAGACCTTTATTTTAGAATTAAGAAGTTAAAGTTTACTTTGAGGGGGGTGATGGAATGTAGCTGTTTGAAAAAGAGATCCTTTTCCTCTCTTTGTTAGTGTATGGTAACTTGAGAAGTTAACGATGTCCGGTTATGCGTTTCTCACATCCCACCCTGTTGGGGGTCAGAGTTCTTGAGGAACTTCAGACTTTTCCAATATTTTGTTATTTTTTTATGTTTTGAATCGATCTCCCCTATCATCAATTTCAGTTTTAATTTCTTTCCTTATATTGCTGATGATTATTATTATTTAACATTTTCATAAGACCACTATTATGTTCAATTGTTCGTAATAAGTTTTTCATTGAACTGTTTATTTTTTTCCTAAAAAAATAAATAAGCAAAAATATAGCAGAAAAACGCAAAATTCTCATATTTCGTAGATTGCGAAAAGCAATACACCGTAAAAGTCATTTACAGATCAAAATTGTGTTTCTAAAATGTATCTAACAAAAATCTTTCAACCATTTGTGGGAAATTAGAAAAGTAAATGAAAAATAAATATATAAATGAACTCTAATTTTTAAAAAAAATATTTTTTGATTTAATATCAAGGTCTTATTTGATTAGTAATATAACTTGTTAAAAATGGAGAGGGTCTCGCTTTTTATGCTTTATAAGTACAACAAAGCATCATAATTCTTTGCACTTTTTTGGATTTTTAAACTCCTTGTATCTGAACAGTCCAGAGCTTGTAAATGATTCAAATAAATCAAATTCATTCTCATTCATGTGTTTTAAAATTAACATTATTCAAATTAAAATTAACATTAAAATATTATAAAGCGAGAAATCAGTTACAACCTGTCATAATTCTAACAATTGATATAATAAATCGGTAACTTACTTAATTAACTATATTTCGTGGTTCGTGCAATAATGAAGAAAGCTAAAATATAAAAAGAAAACTGTAAAAGAAAAATTAACGGTAATTAAATTGTTAAATCTTCTTATTTCGCATCTTCATAAATTATTAAAATTCAATTCTCTCATCTGGACACAAATGCATTTAAAATTAGATCTTTTGAAATTCATGCATTTAAATTTTTTACTGTCTTAATATTTATGAGTTAACTCAGAAACTTCTAACCGTATTTCATTTCTTAAATTAGCAAAAAAGTTCAGAAGGAAAAAATAATTAATGTACTCTGTTTTTATTTAATTTTGAACCAATACAGAAAAATTTAAAATTAAAAATTCGTTAGGGCGTAGCCAACGGAGTTAAATTATTGCCGTATGCGCCATTGATAACTTCAATCTACGTTTTATTATCTGTATTTTATTTGTAGAGCAAAAACTGCAAGATTTAGAAAAATCAAATTACAATGGACTGTAGAGAAGTGTACAGGGATTACGATGGAATGAAGAAAATGTATGATCGATAATTTGTTTGAGAATTATTAACTCCTACACTCAGTGCCCAAGACAAAATTTATGATGGTACCATCAAAGGATTTTGATGGTTTATGTTGGTTTCAACAAGATTCTTGATGGTCCAACATGTGTTGATGGCCACCATCATACAACAATTTCCATCATGGTTTGTTGGTTTTTGATGGACCAACAAATTCCAACATAGCAAGATGGAAAATGTTGCTGTATTGCTATGATGGTAAACCATCAAGTAATGTTGGATTTTTCATGGACCAACAGTAACCATCATATTATGATGGATTATGTTGTATTCCCTTTATGATGGTCAACCAACATGGTATGTTTACTATTGATGGACCAACAACAGTCATCAAAATATGATGGAAATTGTTGGTTTACATTTATGATGGTCTACCAACAAGTTATGTATATTAATGTTGGCCCAACAATAACCATCATATTATGATGGAATATGTTGTATTCCCTTTATGATGGTCAACCAACATGGTATGTTTACTATTGATGAACCAACAACACCATCAAAATATGATGGAAATTGTTGGTTTATATTTATGATGGTCAACCAACATGTTATGTATGTTAATGTTGGCCCAACAATAACCATCATATTATAATGGAATGTGTTGTATTCCCTTTATGATGGTCAACCAACATGTAACGTTTATTATTGATGGACCAACAAAAGCCATCAAAATATGATGGAAATTGTTGGTTTATATTTATGATGGTCAACCAACATGTTATGTATGTTAATGTTGGCCCAACAATAACCATCATACTATGATGGAATATGTTGTATTCCCTTTATGATGGTCAACCAACATGTTATGTATGTTAATGTTGGCCCCACAACAACCATCATAGTATGATGGAATATGTTGTATTCCCTTTATGATGGTCAACCAACATGTTACGTTTATTATTGATGGACCAACAAGAGCCATCAAAATATGATGGAAATTGTTGGTTTATATTTATGATGGTCAACCAACAAGTTATGTATATTAATGTTGGCCCTACAATAACCATCATATTATGATGGAATATGTTGTATTTCCCTTATGATGGTAAACCAGCATGGTATGTTTACTAATGATGAACCAACAACAGCCATCGAAATATGATGGAAATGGTTGGTAAAAAATAGTTATTGCAAATAATAGCAATAAAACTGTTTATTACGATTTTAAAAAAATTAAGAAAGGTTCATTTATTTAAGTACCCAAATGCTCGATTAAAGAAGATAAAATTCTTATGCATATGTACACTACGCTCGAGCTTTTAATTAATAAACATAAAGTGAAATTACAAAGAAGGGAGAAAAAAAATGTATTGTAAATATTTTCATTAAGGTGAATTTGAGAAATATAGAACAATTAGGCCTTATATCAGGACTAATAAAGTTAAGAAATATTCATTCATAAAATTTTTATGTGCACGTGAACTGCTTGAGCTTTGTGTGTGACATTTTACTGAAAGGTTTAAAGTTGTTATTTAAATGACTAAATATGTGGTGAAAGTATTATTATGAAAGTTAAAAAATAAATGGTTATTGCTATTTAGAAACACAAAACAATGAGGCACACGTCGGGTTTAACTAAATTAAGAAAAATTTAAATAAGATAAAATTTTTATTCGCGTGAGTGATAGTCGAATATAGTCTTGTGATATTTTGCAATATGGTAGGAATTTGTGGTTTTAATTGCAAAAAATGTAGTAATATGTTGTTAAAGGTTAAAAATTAATAGTAACTGCAATTGATAACATTAATTTGAATTTTAATTTCAGAAAATAATAAGGCTTCATATCAATATTGATTGGATTAAAAAAGATTCATTCATATGGGTACACGACTGAGAAATTATGAGCACGTGTAGTATTTGAGCATCGTCTCGCGGCATTTCATTGAATGCTTAAAGGTTGTGGTTTAAATTATGAAACATGTGGTGAAATTATAACGAAGGGTTTAAAATAAATGGTTATTGCAATTCATAACATTATGGAGAATATTAGAAACACCAAACAAGAAGGCTACATATCAGGATTAATTAAATTAACAGAGATTCAAAGAAGATAAAGTTTTTATTCACACGTGCGGTATAGTCGAACGTATTTTTATGAAACTTCACGATAGGGTTGAAAGTTGTAATTTTAATAGCAAAAATCATAGTAATATATTGTTAAGGGTTTAAAATTTATATTAACTGCAATTAATATCTATAAGGTAAATTTAAATTCAGAAAAACAATAAGGATACATATTAGTAATAATATGATCAAAAAAGATTTATTCAGATGGGTATACGACTGCGAGATTAAATTATGAGCATGGTTTAAAATAAATGGTAATTGCAATTCAAAACATTATGGTGAATTTTAGAAACATTTTTAGAGACAGACAGTGAATTTTAGAAACAGATAATTTATAGGGGATATTTCCGTATAGTGATCTGTCGTGCCAACTGCAATTGCCAAGGTACCAAGTAGATTTTAAACTTGTTAATGTTTTTAAAAATAACACGTAGATGTTTGCCCGGGGATGGCTATGAGTTATACCTTTCGAGTTGGTCCCTTTCAGTAATGTTTTTTTTTGTTTCTCTCGGGACACTGCCCGGAAATTTCAAGACTTGGCGATTATACTTCCACAGATCATGGTACGGAAATCTCCATTTATTTTTATTCTTTACCTTCTTGTGTAAAAGTGCAATGTGAACTCGAAAAGTGAACTCGAGCTATAAATTGGCTGGGGACAAATCATGAATTCTATTATTATTTCATCTACCATCAGTATTCTCCCTAATCGTTTTTTGAAGGCTCTGCCTGAACTTTGATACCAATAAATCAACCCCTTTTTATAAAAAATAAACCGATATCTATTCAGATTCTATCTAACCGTTATCTATTCCCTAATTTATTCAGATTCAATTTTGATAACAATTAATTCTCTGTTTAAAATAATTAATAATTAAACATTGATAAAATTATCTGTCTTCAGAGGTCTGTCCAAGCCAAATTTATTACCGTTTAGCGGTACCTTCAACAATTCAACTTAAAGAAAAACGGTAGTTTCACACAATACTTTTTCTTAAAATTTTATTTTTGTGTCTCATACGAAATGATAAATCCATATTTTTATGTTGATTTTTTAATATAATTTTTTATTTTCACAAATTATGTCTAAATTTTCACGAAACAGGTACCTTTCAGAAAAATCTAGACAGTCCCTTGGTCTTTAACATAAACAGTGGGAATTAAAATAAATAAATAAATTTTTTATTGATGTTATCTAAAAGATATTTATAACATAGAAAATGATGGATAAAATAATTGTGATTAATGCTGTTGAAAGTCTTTTGAATTTAGTCTCTGGTGTAAGATCGTCATTCAGAAGCGAATACAATTGTCGTACGCAAACACTCGGTGCATATGGCAAAGTTCCAAAATCCTGAACCTCCGTCGCATGGAAAGACATATGTTTATGCGTCTGACTGAATCTCACGAGATAATCTCTTCTGAGATTGAGATTCGAAAGGGGTTTAGGTAGCCCAAAGTGTTGCAATAAGGCTTTGTGTCCCGAATCTTAGAATTAAGTCACTGAGCATGTAACTTTTGAGACTAAATTTTAAGACTGGTATCCTACAACACTAGTGATGCTCTAAACATTAATAAGCAATTTTGTTTTTCTCTCTCATTTTATTGTTATGATCTTCTGTTTTCCCAATCTTTCTTGATAGTTTGATGTGAGCTTTTTTGTTATCCACAATGCACACATCTATATTATGTAAAGCAGTTAAGGATAAAGTATCTAACAATTAAACTACTTTAATTAAACTACTATAAAACTACTTTAAATTCACTCCTGCTATTTTATCAATTGTATGAACGACAAATGTTCTGATAGCGATACCCATATTCACATTTTTGTTTATATTCTGTAAAGTAACTGAAAATTTACTACAATTTTAAGATTGTTTATTACCATTTTATTATCCTTATACAAGCATAATTTGCTGAAAATTGTTGTAAACATAAATATTTCTTTTAAAATGTTCATTCCATTCTAAACAAGGTATTTCCTATTTAGGGCAACAAAATGCAATTTATTTTTTTCTATTAATTGACTTTCTTTTCAGTTCATTACTTTGGATGAGTTAAAAGGAACATTTGAACGTAGAATCTGTTGATCATTAGGATTTAGTTTCCATTCATCTGTTTGAGAGGATGGGTAAGTTTTGTTAGTGCAAAAAACAATCATTTTCATTTTAAAATTTAGAATTAAGAAGTTTTTTTAAATTTTTCTTCAATTAAATGTGTAAATTTCTTTTTATAATGTCTAACTTTTATTTCATAATCTGGAGTGATTTCTGTATATCTAAAAATATCAAACTCGAAACTTTCTAAAATATACAAGATCCTGGAAAGCACTTTGTTTACAAAAATTTAAAAAAACCTGAAGTAATTAAGGTTTAAAAATAAGGTTTCCAATTTACTTGTCGCCATCGTACTTGTGAAACAAAATTTCGATATCTGACATAAGTATTAATTTGAGTTTTTGCATAGCATTAAGAGTTGTTATTTGGAAAATTTTCAAAAAATTGCAAATCACAGTCACATAGTGGTATGGGCCAGAGCTGTAGCATTACTAAAGCCTCATTTCATTTCTAATAATTTATAATGTTTTTGTTTCTCAGTATTCGAAATGATTTTTAAAATAAGATTTTTAAAAAATGTTGTGCGTTTTTTGTAGCATTAGAAACAAAAAGAAAATTCTGTTAAAGAAATTATAAGCTGAGTCAAACGCTTGACATTTCTTTTGGAAATAAATATTTTTAATGTGTCCTATTTTTTCTTACTGTTGTCACTACCATTGCTTTTAGTTTTTTTAAACTTATTTTGTCTTTTAAAATTTTCTTGAAAAAGTCGAATGAAGTGACAATTTTGTCACCAGATAATTAGTTGAATATTTTATATTTAGTTAACTGATCGTTTGCTTTTTTGTTAAAGTCTTCGTTTAGGACAACCTTATTATTTTATTACTAATAATTTTTGGAGCATTGAAGTCATTTTTCCGGCTTACTGTTCTGAACTTAAGAATTTGTATATCTTATTTCTAAGACTTCATAGTTTGTTTGCAAAAATTAACGAAATTAGTAAGAATTGCATCTCACATAATGGACATAATTATACAATGAAAACCTCTCAGGAGAGACCACTCTCTGATTCTCGGTAAAATGGACTTGGGAATGGAGGTTGGTTGTTCTTAGAGTTGTTACCTTCATCGACTCAAAGTTACGTGATTTTTCGCAAACAATTTTAATTATAGACTGTCATTCTCTTGGTATTGAAATGTTCCTTGTGTTGATGTCGTGAAAACTGGATGGGTGAATAAAATTTTATGTTAATAGAAATTATCCCTTCTAATATAATTATGTGTGAAACAAAATGTACCAACTATGTATGGTATAGTTATTTTAAATAAATAAGAAATTATGTTTTTAAGTTAGCATTTAATTTTTTTTCTTCATAAAAATCAGCTGTAAAAGATGAGAAGGGATTTGTTTGTTTGAGATTCTGAGTTTTTTCTAATTAACTTTTTTTATATACTTAAAATAGCTAAAAGTAATCCAACAAAAATTACTGATTAATCAAAAATAAATCATTCAACTCTGATTACTAAATTATAGTATTTAGTGCAATTTGACTACAACATGAGGTTGCAGATATCTGAGAGAACATCAGAAATAATTCTTTAAATAAAAACCAAGCAAATATTTAGAATACATTTTAAACTACTTTTTTGTTTTGATATTTTATTGTGTTTCCTTATTTGACCTTTTCCTCATCTTGTGCAGAGATTTCGCCCAATTGCTGGGAGAGGTTTTTATGGTCTCTGCTAAAGTCCATGGAAAAAATACCTTGCCTCCCTAAAGTGGTTGTAAATAGAGATCTCAACGTAGAGGTGATCTTTCCTGGAGGTTTCACTGTATATTGCATTTTAATGCAGGGCAACAGTTTTATTAAACAGATGTAGAATTGTAATTTATTAATGTTTAATCTTTAACTTTCTTCCAAGCAATAGCAATAATTATACCTATTATTTTCATATATTCAACAACTTTTAAGAAATGGGTTAAAGATTATATTTCGTCTGTTAAATTTCTATCTTATTTAAAATAGGAAAATTGACTTCAAATTTTTATATTATTAATTTTTTATTCTTTAAAACACATTCCAATAAACTGTAATAAGGTACTACATTTAAATTCTTCATTATTTAGCTTATTTTTATTATAGTTTTCAATTGCTTACAAGTATAAAATATTTAAAAGTTTACACAGTTGTAAAAGCTTAAATATTATATAACAAAGCAAATATTTGGTTGAGCCAAAATTAGATGTCTTTTTTTTCTCTTATTAATCAATGAAATATTTTATTTTTATCCATCAAAAATAATTTTTCCTAATTGCTAATATTTATTGAAGAATAGTTAATGTATAATTTATTTTACAGTAATTTTATTTATTTATTTTTGAATAAGAGAGAAATCATATTTTTACTGCTGTTAAGCTTCTAATTGTTTTGTTTACTGATTACTTCTTTTCCTTAAAACAATTTTCCCTTATAAATTTAACACTAGAAAGACAAAAGAAGCCAAATTAACCCCTTTCATATTTTTTTGGTTTCTCTATAATTACAGTCTTTTATTTTTATAATTTAATTCTTCATGCATTCAGAATTCATTGAAACTCCCAAAACACATTTTATTACTTTACTTGTACCATTTGTAAAGTTTCTTTTAAGCAAAAAACATGTACTTTCCGTAAACATAATTTTACTATACCACACTTGTCCATCTGCCATTAATTTACAATAGCTGTGCTATGAAACCCAATACATTCTAGCTTTCATTTGATTTTTTGTGATTAAATCCTACTATTTCACATGGTCAATAACTAACTGTATTATAAATTTTGCCCTAATGTAGCTGAATGAAAACGTGGGTTTGATATAATGTATTTTTATAATGTTAAAATTCAATGGTACCCACTGAAACATTGTTAATAGTTGACAAAAGTTTCTAGTTCTGAATATTTAAGATTTTTTAGTTCAGTAAAAAGGTGTTAGAATGGTATGATGTAAGTGATATCAAAACTAAAATAGCCTTAGCAGATGGAGGCAGCACATGTGGCCTCATAACGAATCAGGAATCGTTTTTGATTACTTACAGAGGCCTTTTTTGAGTTTAAATGTTTAATAACTAAATAAGTAAACATTTGGCAAAAGAAAACAATTTTACTTTTGGTTTTAGGAGAGAATTTCCAATAAGTTAGGATTGAAAAAAAATTAAAGAGATGCTGTACTTGTTCATTCAAACACTAACTTACTGAAAGTGCTGAGTATTTCTGACCTTCCATAAATTGTTCCAATTTAAGTGCTTATTTAATCATTCATGCCTTAGCAATATAGAAACATGTTAAAAATACAGTGTTTAGTTTAATCAAATATATTCATTAACTAATTAGAATGAAATACCACAGAATTTCAATGATCAAGCCTATAATATATTTTTATTAAATAATTATATTAAGATTTTGGATGTGTAATCACTAACCCCCTCAGTCTTTTTAAGGTATACAGCAATGTTCAGTTTTTCTAGTGTTAAAAATTATGCAATATTTTCTCCCAGAACTATATTTATTTTATATGTTTTCATTATTATTACAGGACTGTCAACTTTCTACGCTTTTTTTCAAATATTTATTCTAGTGCTACATAAGTTTATGTTTTAGGATATTATTTTCTATTTATTTTAGCCAATTTTCCATGCCAGTACTCATAAATTCGTTCATATGCAATGCGATTTTGTTCTAGGTCTTTTGTTTTAAGGCTGTTGGCAAATTTAACAAAAATTTTTAAAGCTTTGATTTTTAAATGTCCACCACTTTATAAAATATTTTTTAAAATGCTTATAAGCTGGCAGACCTGTTATTATTTTCAGCATAAAAATAAGCAAACAGCTACTGTCATTTGTTTATCTTATGTGTTTTAATTTGATTTTTTTATTTTGCAGTTATAATTCGAGAATTTATGGGAACGAAGTTCATCAATATTGTATATTGAAATTCAACATTTATGTATGTCAAATACTTTTGTAAATTATATGTGTAAAAAAAAATTATTAAAAGTATAAATGTATTAAATGTATTTAAATAAATTTTTTCAATTTACATGTTTGTCTTTATTTATCAAAATTCTATTTTTTGAAATCTATTATATATTTTTTGTAAATTGTACTTATAAACTATAGGAAATTTTTTTTCTCTTCAATCTTAATGTTAAATTAAAAATAAATTATGGAATGCTATCTTGTTTTAAATGTAGGAAAAAAAACTTTCTGTAAGTTAGGGTCCGCCAAATGATTAGAGTATCAAGCTTTAACTTTGCTTAATTTAATTTCAATATTATAATGAAACTTCTACATAATCATAGCCGATATTGACATAGTATTCCATACAATAAAACTTAATATATTATTTTCAAATGTAAATTGGACTAACGTAAGGATGTTCCAATCATGCTTATTAAAAAATACATGGATTGTGAAAAGTTATAGTTGTAACCAGCCAATTTTTTTTTACGATGTACTTAGTGGTGCACCATAATGAAAACAGCAATATATATTGGTTTTTTATGTACCAACAAACAAACTGAAATATGGGTAAAGGCTAGTCTTAACGGTATAATCAAGAATTAGTATGATTGTTGTTGAAATTCGTTCATTTGTGTTTTGTTAAACTATGGAGCAAAGTTGGATTAGCTCATATTTGTTCAACATAGGTTGTTCCAAATTCTAATATGAAGTGATGGTACCAAAGAATAAAATGGTTTTTTTGTGACATTAAGTTGGAAACCATCAACACACGTAGGTTTTCTAACATGGGGTGATGGTCAGTCTTGATGGTGGCAGCAGAAATTAAGCTGGTTTTTGATGGAATGTAAGTTGGTAACCAACAAAATAAGTTGGTTCCTGATTATTTTTTGTGTTGGACCATCAAAAAATACCATCAAACCACATTGGTTTTTGATGGATTTTTTTTGTTGGGTTATTGAAAAGTACCATCAAAAAATACCATCAAACCATGTTGGCTTTTGATGGATTTTTTTTTGTTGGACCATTGAAAAATACCATCAAAATATGTTGGTTCCTGATAAATTTTTTTGTTGGACCATCAAAAAATACCATCAAACCATGTTGGTTTTTGATGGATTTTTTTTTTGTTGGACCATTGAAAAAAATACCATCAAAATAAGTTGGTTCCTGATAAATTTTTTTGTTGGACCATCAAAATATACCATCAAGCCATGTTGGTTTTTGATGGATTTTTTTTTGTTGGACCATTGAAAAATACCATCAAAATATGTTGGTTCCTGATAAATTTTTTTGTTGGACCATCAAAAAATACCATCAAACTATGTTGGTTCTTAATGGATTTTTTGTTGGACCATTGAAAAACACCATCAAACTATGTTGGTTTTGTCTATGTTGGCCCAACAAAAATTTGTTCCAATTCCTAATATGAGGTGATGGTCAGTCTTGTAGGTACCATCAGGAATTAAGATGGTTTTTGATGGAATATAAGTTGAGACCAACAACATATGTTGGTTCCTGATTAATTTTTTTGTTGGGCTATCGAAAACTACCATCAAACCATGTTGGTTCTTGATGGATTTATTTGTTGGACTATCGGAAAATACCATCATACCATGGTGGTTTTGTTCATGTTGGTCCAACATAAATTTGTTCCAATTCCTAATATGAGGTGATGGTCAGTCTTGTTGGTACCATCATAAAATATGATGGTTTTTGATGGAAATTCATGATGGTTACCATCATATTCATGTTGGTCCATCAAAGAAAAACCATCATAAAATTTGTCTTGGGTGATAAAAAATATCGTATGAGCCGCTCTGCTGGACACAAAAATTCCTCTACAGAATTGAAATTTTGTTTTTCTGAGCAAAAACAACAAGATTTTAAAATTTGAAATTACTATGGTTTATAGAAAGAAATACAGAGAAAATTTAACATTCGATAATAAGTATTATTAACTCTTATACTTGTAAAAAAAATACTATATATGGATGATCTGTAAGATGAGAAAATGTATGATCAAAACTACCAAAATATTGCTAAGTTTACCATAATTCTAGCTCTATGGAAACACCAAAAAACTCGATAATTTTTACCAAAGTGTTTGGGTAATGTTTTAGGTTGACAATAAGATGAAATTTTATAATGTTTGTTAAATTTTGGTAAAATATGGTAAATAATCATGTTAGCTAAGAGCATTTTCTTCTTATAAGCCTTTATTCAATAAAATTAACTGTTCTGTTTTGTATTTTCTACTAAATGTGTGGTAATAAGAACTATATTTGTGAAAACCAGAATTTCTGTTAAACCCTTACAATTTGAATAGAAAATTTATCAAATAAATGGTTTAAATGCAGGATATATTTTAATTTTATTACCCAAGTTATTTTTTTTTTTTTTTAAACCAGAAATGTCAATACAGTTCCGTAATTTTACCGAATTGTTTTCTTCGTATTTTCCACTTAAATGTAATTATGCAGTTAAAATTCGATGAGCTAAAAAATAATTTTTATATGTAAACCTAAAACGAATTTTCTTTCGAATTCCAATTTATTTGAAAGTCATTTCTAATTTAAGTGTTCATTCGTGATTTTTTTCAGGTATGTTTTAAATATTGACTGTTTATTCATTTTTGCAGAAAATTCATTTTTTCGTCAGGAGATCTTTGTCTTTTTTTTAATTTTGTAAGCTCGGACTGAATTGTGAATTAAGAGTAGCGAAAGAGAGAGAGAGGGATTTGCATGTTGCAGGATATAAATCTTAACAGTTAAATTGACTTTTTTAAAAATAAATAAACCTAACAATAAAAAGTATTCTCAGTTTAAACTGTTAAAATACTCGTCAACAAATAAAATAATTTCTCAGCAATTTTTCTTGTTTTATTATTGTAATACACAATCTGTATTCCTTAGGTCAAATCTTCTTTAAAGTGCAGATGATAATTTTCAAGTTGAGGTAGTCCTCGAAGTCGTTACGATTAGCATTTTAACAAAACATTCTTACATAACGCTACTTCACTTGTACATTTTAAAAGCAAAATATTCAGCGTTTCAGTTTAAAATATTGGTTTTTAAGGGAAGAAAATAAAACAAGGATTTAAGGGAAACAATTACGCGGATAGGTGATCGGAAACGGGGGGAGTCAGAGACTCCCTGTTTTTCTTTTTTTAATTTTCGCATGGAACAATTCCTTAACAGAAAGAGTTAATAATATTTATTAATAATACATATTAATCTTATAGAGAAACAGGATTTTATTTTTCTGCACAGGAAGTCAAAACATTCATGTAAGCATTATTTCCAAGTGTAGAAGTATAAAAGTTTTTCTGAAAAAAAAAGCATACAAATAAGTTTTGACATAATGCAATTATTTAATTTCGTGAGTTCATTTATCGTTGGTAATTAACTAAATGTTTTTGTTATTTAATTTATTTTTCCTTTATATCACCAGAAATTGTTTTTAATAATTTAAAAATAAATATTGATCTTAATTTGAGGACATCTTACTGTCTGAAATCACAGGACACGTATTTTTAAAAAGAATCATTTAAGTGACCTTGTTTCCAATCCTTCAAGTTAAGGGAAAAAGAGAGGGGAAAGCGAACGCTAAGCACTTTAAACCCCCTTCCCCGATTCTAAGAAATAATCTCTTCAACCAGGTGGTCCACTTACCCCAGACGCCAAAAGATTCAATGGTCGCCAAAAAATTTGGAAAAAAAAGGAGATAAATAATGGAAATGGTCAACTTCAAAAGAGGTCTCCTTTCTGTTTTATTGCAGGAATGCGATACTCAACAGCCTAAGAAGGACAAGTAAGTAAACTTTTATTCTTTAGCTCATGTTATATTTTCAGTACACTATTATTTATTAATTTTTCACAAATAATTTGTTTTTATTTTCTTTATTTAGTTTTTAGTAATTATATTTTTTAATCGTTATATTCCCCCGTTTCCGATCACCTATCCGCGTAATTGTTTCCCTTAAATCCTTGTTTTATTTTCTTCCCTTAAAAACCAATATAGTGTAAGTTACCATTTTAGTTTTAAAATGAATTATAAGTTCCATTAATCCTAACAATAGAAAAATGATTTTATATAGCTATTTAAATCAAATGCTTCTTTATTTTTTTAAAAAGTTTTTAATTTAATAATTATTTAAATTAATTTACTTACTTAGTTTAATTACCTTATTTAATTTATTAAAAAAATCGGTAGTCATTTTTTGCCAGGACCATGTATTGACAGCGCGTTTCACCTTTTGTTTCAAATAAAACTTCTGATCAGACCTAAAGGGTTTTCTTCAAATATGTTTCCGACCACTAAAAAAAAAAAAAAAAAAAAAAAAAAGAAATGGTATTAACATTTTCTAATTTTTTATTAGTTTATCGTATAATTTAAATTTAATAATTTTTTGATAAGAGTTTTTTAAATTAGAAACGTTTAACAATCTAAAACTCGTTAACTGGGAAAACTCTTTCTAAGTTTGCTTTTGTTGCTTTGTAATTGCTTTTTATTAATGTTATTTATTTAATTTTTTTTTTTGCACCGATGGAAATACTGTAAGAAAAATCTTTTGGAAGAAAAAATCTTTTGGAAGAAAGGTCAAGATAAAAGGTAAGAACATCTCAAATCTTTATATTAAGGGTAAAATTTAGGATTAAATTTTTAATAATATTAGGAAATAACTTTACTGTTATTGAAGTATGTTTTTTAAAACATTTTTAAATTTTTTAAATAAATAACGCATAATTTAATCTGCAAAAGCATTTTCTTAAAATGTCTTTTAAAATTTTTTTCATATTTTTGAAAAACTTTATATTTATAACGAACGTTACATTTATAATGAATGGTAAAAAAAATTGTTTTGGCCCATATCTTTGTGTACAAAAGGGACAGGAAATTTGATTTTAAGTAAACAGAAATGCTGGAACTGTCAGGAACGATGTAATTTTCGGCCAAAACATGAAAAAAATCTTGCAATAAACGTGAAATATAATTCACTCTAAAATTCACGTTAACACTATGTAGCCAATGAGGTTAAAAGTAATTAAGATAAACATATACTTTATTATCC
Organism: Parasteatoda tepidariorum; assembly: GCF_982258835.1. Classification (NCBI taxonomy): domain Eukaryota; kingdom Metazoa; phylum Arthropoda; class Arachnida; order Araneae; family Theridiidae; genus Parasteatoda; species Parasteatoda tepidariorum. The sequence continues at coordinate 21,086,612 of NC_141764.1, read as the reverse complement.
CATAAAAGAAATCTACTGCAACATATTTGCATTTTTTAAAATTATTTAAAATAAGAATATTTTTTGTAGAAATAAATTCAAAGTTCTTTTTAAGTATAGAAATATTTGCAGCATAATATTTTTTCTTTCTTCATAGAATTAAGTTTTCTGTTTCTAGCTCTTTTTCCAGTTCTTGTGCAAATTTTACTATTTATCTAATCTTATTTGTCTTTTTCTTAATTCATTCTCTATCTTAAGATTTATAGGGTTGTTTATTTTAAATCTCTTCCTGTTGAACTTTCACCTATTGAAATTTTATTTTTAAAAAAGCATTATGCTTGACATATTTTCCGTAAAAAAAAAGTGATTTTAATTGACTGTTGAATATATATATATTTCTGATGATTACTATGTAGTGCAAAAAATTAATCTAAATATTTTTTGAAATTATAATGGAAGAGGCAAGGAATTTTATTTCTAAAATTAAGGGTAACCCGGACAAAAGTAATATATTGGACTATTTTAGTATCTATAATTTGAATAGACTTCTATATCTGTTATGCCGGATTTTTTTTCCTTTCATATCTTATTCCTTTTCTAAATTTGAATTAGAGAACAAAATTTAAAAAAGAAAATTTTTCACTTTAATACTACGTCATGTTATAAAAGAACTATAAATTACTATTTTCTTAATGATTGTCATTTATAATATTTGATTGATTTGATAATGTAATTTTATTATAAATATTAGGCAGAATTTATCTAAACACACATTTTACCCCATTTTTGAAAAAGATGCATAATAAGTTAGGACTTTAAATTCGATTTTTTATTTTAGATATAAACTTGTCCTCTAAATTTACCCTTTCAATTCTGAACTATATTTTATAGCATTTGCCTAGTGTAATTATTTTAAAGGCAAGATCATCAGTAGTTAATACTAGTTTGCGATAAGCATTGAGCATATAAAAAATAGATGGTAAACATTAAACTTATTGTCAGATATATTGTATTGTAAATAGTTAGAAGCAGTTTTTTTTTCTCAATTCATTGTTCTTACTTTGTTGATTTTTTGCTGTTTTTTCTATGGTTATATTCTTATTGTTTTCTTTTTCTTTCATGAAAAGTCTGGAGAGACTGAAAATGGCAGTCAACAGAAAAGAAGGTAAGAACATGTTAAAACTACATTTTAACTTAGTGGCATCCATTTTATATTCTATAATTTGTGGTATTCTTTGTATTATTGAAATACTTTATGATTATTAGTAAATAATTGTTTATAATTTTAAAGAAAATATTTTTTTGAATCCTTAACATTTTTTAATCAAAATACTTATTTCTGATTAGCAAAAGTACTTTCCTAAAAAATTTTCAAGTTTATTTTTGACTTTTGTAAATGTTGACCACATACTAGACTAACAAACATACCATACACATGTTAGACTAAAATTGAAAATTTTAAATATACTAGAATTTTTTTTGAGGTGGGAAACATTTTTTTCGTCAAATGATTTAATTTTATCATAACTTATCTAATTTTACCTAATTCTAAAAAAAATAATCTAAATTTCGCATTTCAATTTTGAACTATATTCTATAGTATTTGCCAATGGTAATTATTTTATAAGAAATATCTTCAGTAGTTAATAATAATTTCCGATAAGCATTGTGCATGTACAAGATAGCTGGTAAACATAAACTTATTGTCTAGAAATGAGTTCTAAGCAGTTTTTTTTTTTAATTTAATGTTTTTATTTTGTTGATTTATAACAGTTTTTTCCACGCTCATATTCTAATTATTTTTCTTTCTTTCATGAAAAGTCCAGAAATTCTGAGAATGTGAATGAAATAGAATGGATGAGTACTAGAATTAGAATGAACGAGAATCAACAGAAAAGGTAAGAACTTGATAAAACTACATTTTAACTCAGTAGCACCGATTTTATATTCTATAATTTGTGGAATCTATTTTACAAGTTCATAGCAAAATTAGAAAATCTACTTTATATTCTATATGTAGAACTGCAATTTTAATAATTTCTTCGACTGTAATTTGTATTAAAATATTTTCAGATTATCAATAAATAATTTTTTATGATTTTAAAGGAAAAATTTTATAAGGAAATATTTTTTTTTTAAATCGAAATTTTTTAATCAAAATACCTGTTCTTGATTTTCAAAAGTACTTTCCTAAACTCTTAGCTTTTTAGCCGCCTAAATTTATTACTTTTTTAAAAAAGTTTCAGCTCGTTTTTTTAAAAATTATGCCTATACTAGAATTACTTGTATTTGTTGAGAGAAATTTCTTTTTTAGTCAAATGATTTGATTTTATCATAGCTTACATGTCATCTTAAAGTAAATTTCTTTTCATAATTTTTAAATATTAAAAATTTAAAAGTAAAAATTTATTATAAAATAAATCTTAAAATTATTGCATAGCTGTTATTAAGTGCTATGTACTGTTATGATGTTTAATATATATATATATATATATATATATATATATATATATTTCACTGGTTTTCAACTGGTTCTTTTCAAATTAAAATTTTTTATGTATAAAAAAAATTTAAATATTTTAAAAAACCGTTTAGTTTAAACCAACCTATCTTGATGGCATAAAATTTATATTCTTTAGTTAGTTTGTAAATTCATTACAAATTCAGAAAATCATTCCTCTTTATCGCATATCTTAATAACTTCTTCTATAATAATTGGTATATCATTTTTAAGTAATTAATACTTAATGGAGTATAATTTTGAACGATCATATATTCTTTTAATTGTTAGAAATTTTAATCAAATAACATATTTTCAGATTTTAAACGTACTATTTTAAAAAATTTTACATTATTATTTTTTGCATTTTTAAAAACCTTTAGTTTGTTTATTTCCTTGAGGTTAAAATTTATTTTAATTAAATAATTTAATTTTATATAAACTTAAAATATTTTCACATATTAATTTAAAGTAAAAAATTCGTTCATAGTTCTTAATCGTAAAAAAGTTAAATTTTGTTTAAATATTAACATTACATCACATATTAATAGCTACAAACTATTTTGGTGAGAATGTATTCTTTCTAAATTAAAAAATATTAAAGCTTTGCTATCAAATTCTTTATTTAAAATGCATTTTTATGTTCAATTATTCAATAGATTGATCTGTAGTTACAAAATGCAATATATAAGCATTGTTAAGCGATATGTACCGCTTCAATTAGTCTTCTAACTTATGGAAGCATTTTAAAAGTTAACAGTTTATAACAGATGAGTTTAAAGTAATGAAGTTTGGTCACCACTTTTAACTTTTTTAAAGTCAATCATTGTTTTCTCTATATATAAACTAATTAATTGTTTCATAATACTGTAAAGAGAAGTTTTATTCAGGTTGTTTCGTTAATTCATAGGATATTATTCATAGTTCTTTTAATATTTGATGCTGCAATTTTTTTCCATCCAAATGAATCCGCTATTTTACACATTTTTTTTTAATTGCGAGCTGGAATATTCATTTTGTGCTATTATTACCTTTTGTTACAATCAGCTTAAATTTATTTTTGTGACAATCAATACTCGCTTGTAAGTAAAAAAAAAAAAAAAAACAGGTGGTTTGAGCAACTTTATTAAATTCTATAGCGTACTATATTTATAAGAGAAAAACAAAATTTTTGAAAATTATTGAATAGAATTTTTCTTCGAATATTTCCCTGTGATCAATAAAAGTATTTTGAATAGTTAGAATTAATTGATATTATAACTTAACCCAGAATTAAAATTCGTCAAAAATTAATTAGATATTTTGTTTCTGTACGTATTATTTAATAAATCTGTTGTAAAATAAATTGGTTACTTTTTTGCAGGAAAACTAGATTCATTGTGAAAGAGAATGCTTATAAAGAAGTTATTGTACAGTTATGTACTTGTTTGTATTTTGATTTGTTATATTGAAATAAAATAATATTCTTTTCTTAAGGTCATGTTTTATTTTAAATTTTATGCATTTTATTTTTATTAAAATTCCAGCTTTATTTATTTAAAATCACAGAAACTGATGTGTTATTTACAGGTGCCCAGTATATATATATTTTTAAAAATATTTATAATGTGTCTTATTTATCTAATATTGAATATGAATAATATTGAAAGAAAGTTATCCAATATTAAATATGAATAATATTGAAAACAAAAATAATAACTGGATTGTGGCTTTGTTTCTATCAAAAAAAGCTAATTGTAGGTTTAATATATATAATTATTTTCATTTTTTTTATAACTTAAATAACTTATACATTAATATATATAATTATTTTAATTTTTTTTCATAACTTAAATAACTTATACATTAATATATATAATTATTTTAATTTTTTTTCATAACTTAAATAACTTATACATTAAGTCGCAATATGTTTTTATCTTAGAATAAAATTTTTATTTAATTTTACCTCATAATGTGTAAAAGAATGTGAACACTCAATTAAACACACAATGTTTTTATATGATTCTACTTTTAACTTATTGCATTTATAATTGATTAAAATTAAATAAAAAAGAAATCTATTATATTATGTAAGAAGATTCATTGGATGATAATTTACCATAAATTAAGCAATTTTTTCCAACATTTTGCTTTTTATATTAGCATAAGTTTTTTGCATGTAATGGCAGTTATTGCTTTATTACAATATAAAAAGTTAAAATGCAATAAATTACTATAGCTGATATCAGCAGAGTAAGAGAAAACAATTTATGTTCCTTAAATAAGAATTGTTATCAACAACATGCAGCAAAAAGTCTTTGAAATTTAAGGAGAACTCTAATAAATAAGTAAGTGACAAAAAAAAAAAAAAAATTGCCGATATACCTAACATAAAGGTGTGATACCGGCAAGGACGGCATTAAAACTTTCTATTAAACTGAGTTTGAGGTGAGTTAAGGGTGGTACGCCGGCAAATAAGGCAAAGAAGTTCGCCTAAGCACCTGAAATAAAGGTGCGATACGGGCGAAAACGGCATAGACGTTTTCTAATCAGCCAACAGTTAAGGTGCCTTAACGGCAAGTGAGGCAACGACGTGTGCCAGTGAACATATTCAGCTTTTGATAAAAAGGCAAAAAAGACATCATAAAGGTACAATAAAAGCCTTTACGGCAATTTTCTCTTTATTCTGTGAAAAAAATTTTTTTTCCGGTATTTAACAGGCAAAAATGGCAAAGTAATCCAGAGGCAACAAACTAGTTCCGGTCCTTTAACGATTGCCGTCGCTTTGCCTGAAATGCCATGCACTGGCCCTCATTCTGGCCCAGATTTCACTTTATTAACGGAACCGATACGGCAATGAAAAGCCCGCCGTAATGGCATTTTAGGTGAGCCGACATTGTCCCTTCACTAGCCCTAAAGTCGTGTGCTTGTTGGGTATATATATATATATATATATATATATATATATATATATATATATATATATATATATATATATATATATATATATATATATATATATATATATATATATATATATATATATATATATATATATATATATATACAGTGGCGCTCACGTTCTTAAGGACAGTGTTTTCAAAATAAATGCGTCATTATATTTGATCATTATATTATGTTTCCATCAAGATATCTATAATGACGAATTCTACCTTAGTTGAACTTCAATCCTCATATAATTCATTCATGTTCACAAGTGTTTCATAAAAGTTAATTAAAAAAAAATATTTTGTTAAGTTTCTTATACTTAAGGACAGTTTGTCTAATCATGAGTTATTGAATGATTACAATCAATTTATCGATCAATGTAAGTGTAATTTACTACATTATCTTTGTTTGAGGCTTTAAAACATTATATTAATATTTTTTTAAAATTTTTTAGTACAAAATTCAACATTATTATGAGTAAAGGTAAAAATGTTAGCAATGAACAGAGATGTCGAATAGATATTCTGAGAAAAAAAGGTTTAAGCATTATAGAAATTGGTAGGCGGTTAAAATTATCAAAAACAGCAGTTTTCCAAGCATTGAAATCTATTCTAGTGACCAAAAGTATTGAAAAAGCAACCCAAAAATCACGTCCACGCAAAACTACCGAACGAGAAGATCGAATTATTCATCGAATTTCGGAAGCTGATCGTCAAAAAACCGCCCCGGACATCAGAAAAGAATTCGCTGAATTAACAGGCAAGCACGTAAGCAATAATACCATCAAACGGCGTTTAAATCAGTTTCGGCTTATAGGTTGCCTATGTAGGAAAAAACCGTTGATGTCAAAGAAGAATATAGCAGCTCGATTAGCTTTTGCAAAAAGACACCGAAACTGGATATCGGCTGACTGGAATCGAGTTATATTTACAGACGAATAGAAGTTCAACAGAATGGGCTCAGATGGCAAAAGTTATGTGAGGCGTCGAGTCGGTGAAGAATTTAATATACGGTGTACAAAATCAATTGTAAAAGGTCGATTAGCTCGGTGATGTTGTGGGGTGCCATGACACATTCAGGATGTGGTCCAATTCACAAAATCGAAGGCCTCATGGATCAGCATGTGTATGTGGACACTATCAAGACTGTTTTTCTGCCTTATTACAGGAAACTTCCCTCAAGAAAACCAATCATGCAAGCCGATAATGATCCAAAGCACTCGAGCAAAACTGCGAAGGCCTTCTTGTCAAGCAAGAAAATTGTGGTTTTGCAGTGGCCTTCCCAATCACCAGATCTCAACCCGATCAAGATGCTGTGGATAAATATGTGAAACAGCGAAAACCAAAAAAATTTAGGTGATTTATGGAAATGTGTCCAAGAAGGCTGGGCAGCTATACCTCCTGAGCCATGTTAAAGATTAGTAGATTCGATGCCTCGTAGATGTGAAGCAGTAATTGCCCCAAAAGGCTTACCGACTAAATACTAGCTCCAAATCTTTATTTTTTGTTACATGTTTTACTTTGTTATTAATTTTACTAACGGTTAAGAAACATTTATTTTGTTGTCCTTAAGTATGCGGAATGCATATTTTTTCTAAAATGTTACATAATTTAAGTATAACAGTTAGATAAATGATTTTCATTGTGAAAATATATTAAAAATAAGTTATTTGCTCCAATACATAATTATCAATTCAATAAACTTATGCGTGAACATTAAGTTTTGGATTTTACTTTTCATAAAGACATGTCCTTAAATACGTGAGCGCCACTGTGTATATATATATATATATATATATATATATTTCTCTTACACGGCACCAAAAAAAAGCCTCATTACAACTCCCCGAATGGCAACGTTAGAAAATCCACCAATGATTGCTGCTAAAAATGTCACATGGCGAATGTCACATGAGGTGGCTCAACATATAGCGCTTTTAAAAACGGAAACAATAACCAGAGTGAGCATTATCAGGTTGTTCAATTCAGATTCCTGCCCTAAAAACATGATAATATTTAATTTAAACTGGCTCTGAAAAATATAAATGCTGTTGCCAGCCATAGAATTTTTTGAAAGTTAACTTAGCAACATAAAACAAAATGACATAGAAGCGCAACTAGATCAAAATTATGATACCTGAGCCCTTGACGTAACAAATCCTTCAATTCTATAAGTGTTGTATCGCCAAATGCCCAGATTAACAATTGTGTTTTTAAAGAAAATTTACAACTTCTTACATTTTACAACTTCATATTAAACTTCTGTTGTGTGTCTGAATACTGACATTTAGAACAAAATTAAGGTTTAGAATTGCCTCGGAGAAATTTGAATTGTTAACAATGACTTAAACAAAAAGTTTTATTTTAACTTACAAATACTATATTATAATTTTAACTTTTTCTATGACTATACTCATTTTCTTACTCTTTTCTTTGTTTTTTATACATTTTATATTTTTGTGATAAAATAAAAAACTTATAGTTGTTCTGCTTCTGAACACTGATGAAAACACAAAATGATGGGCTTCATCAACAATCAAAAATATATACAATTATTTTACAAATTCCATATTATTAGGGTGACGCCCTTCAGAGAATTAAAAATACAAAATTATCTTCATCGAAGCCGATGCTTTACATCCGGCGTCCAGTGGCAGACTACTATTTCATATTGTTTTACAACACATGGCTTTAGCCCTCTGGTGGGAAAGACTTTAAAACAAAACTTACAATAATTACTTTTCTCAACAACTGAAATTTAGAATAGTGTGATTATGAAAAATATGTAAACTGTTTGCAATTTCAAATTAATATTGAAATGTACAGGTTTTGAATTTTCGACAGTGAAAAGTTTTCGGAACTTCAGTATTCAAAAAAGTATACAAAAGCTAGACGTTAAGAACGTATCCAATGAGCGAGCAAAGCGAGCATTGGATTGCAAAGCAATCCGAAAAGAACTGGGAAAGCAGTTCCGGGGGTTGACGAGCGCCAGCGAGCAGGGGGCGAAGCCTCCTAGTATATATATATATATAGCTAGATGAAAAGAGAGAAGAAACTTATTATCTTTACTTACTACATTATTCATTGGTCCCCTGCCTCCTCTTTCTTTCCATCTGGACACGTAATCAATGCAATTCGTGTCATATGGATGTGGAAGAAGTTTCTTCACCACCTGTAAATAGAGTAAGAAAAATTAAAACCATTCGATGAATGTGGAATTTGTATCTCTGGCCTCACCTTTGTCTTTCGCTATTTGTGCAAAATTGGTGAAACATTTGTACACACAATCATAGGTGCAGCATCCTATTGATAGTGCAGCATATTGGAGAATGCTACAATTGACTTGCAATCACAGTTGGATTCTAGAACCTGCCTAGTTGCAATTTTTCTTTTTTTTTCTTTTCAATTCTATCTATTGCTCGTTGGTATACGGACAAGACTTCTTCAAAGCACTCTGGTCAACTTCCAAGACAGATAAAAACTTCACGTTGTTTCATGGCAGTTAACGCATTTGATCTTCACCTTGCAGGCCTGGGCGTGATATTCGATCTGGTTACAATAGAAGCAGTAGGTTTCATTGCAACTCGTCATTCTGACAGTCTTTCGCCATGTGCCAGTGATTATATCGATAACAGCTCAGTGATCTTAGGTACTCTTTGACGCTGTGGCTTCTTCAGCCAAGGTTTAGTTTTACACCTTTAATCATTATCTTAAAACACTTGGCTCAGGCCCTTTAACTAGTTGGAGAAATTTTTTCTTTTTGATTGGGAAAGAAATCTCGAATTTTTTTTCTTCTTCCAAGATCTTTATTACTGTATGCCTAGAATTAATCAAGGTTATCTTTTGTTACGACCTATTCTACTTACAATAATGGAAGCAACACTTACAGTTTTTGACATTTTTAAAATTTTTCAAGAAATACACATATTATTTTTTATTACTTAAGAAGTGTTTAGATCATGCTTTTTCTCTTACTTATCAATAAATTTTAAATTTTGAATTCAAAAGTTTGAGAGGCTGATTATAAATCACGAAAGAAATTTAGTATTTTTGAGCACCCTGTGGCTGAAAATATAACAATAAGCAGGTAATTTAGATCGATTCCTTTGATAGTCATTTGAAATAATTGTAAAAAGAAATCTTAAACTTAGTTTAGTTTATTATATTTATAAACTCAGTTCAGTTTATTGCACTATATCGTAGCATAGAAAAATACCGATTAAAAGTTTGATTATTTTCACCTAATGCGTAGAACATATATTCAGCTAGTTAATGGCATAAAGGTATGAGTTTTAAAATATAAATAGAGTTACCTTCTTTAAATGAAAAGTATGCTGTTGTGCTTTCAAAGATAAAGTGAAGCCTTCAATGTGAGGATTGACAATGCGGTACGGATTGTGAATGGATATTAGCCCTTCTGGAGGATGATAAAGATATATATATTCCCTTTCATCGATGGATATATTGAGAACTATAGCTGAAATAATTGAATGAAATATAATAAATAGCAAACGAATAGTATTACCGTAAACCGGGGCGAGTCTACCCATCCAGGGGCGAGTCTACCCATTTTAGTTTTATTTAATTTTCACTATTTTAAATTGCAAATAAAAATTTTTTTACCGACGGAGGACTTAGTTCAGACTCTAAGGAAGATGGCGCTGTAGTAGTAGATCCGTTTTTATTTATTTGGTGTCTTTTTAACCGACCTGTTCAAACGTCTTTTGAGAGATTTGTATTGAAAATCAGCAAACTTTTAGTTGGTGCTCCTTAAGTATATTATTATTAATACTATTTTCACTTTGGTTAAGTGATAAACTTATCTAAGACTAAGATTACATTAATTTTATATGAAAAAACCCATAAAGAATGTAAGTTTTGCTGTTGTAAACAAAAAGCCAGAATTCGTGGGGCGAGTCTACCCATTCGTATTTAGTTTTAATAAAGCATAATAATATAATTTAGAACTTTCTTTATATTAAAATTAAGTCATTTTAAATGAATTTGAGTATATTATTTTAATTCTGCATTGATAAATTTATCATTAATAAGAAAATTTATAGTTTAAATATAAATGTAAATATAAAATATGTTTATTTTACCTATTTTTTCAATTTTTATATTACAAAATTAACTTTTTTTATTTAATATTATATTTCAACGAGAAAACATTGTAAGAAAAATCACACCTCCCAAAAGAATGGGAAAAGGATTTTTCATGATTCCCAATGTTTGAATTTCGATTTTGTTAATAATCTTTAATTATTATTATTTATTAATTATTTAATTGTAAATTTATATTAATTTTAATTTATTTTTATCAACAATAATCAGAAAAAATGTTATTTTATAATGTTAATGATTATAAAAACAAAACTGTGATCAAAATGTGATAATCGATCAAATACTCAATTTGTGTTATTTTATGAATAAAAAAAATGGAATATATAATAAAGTTATGAATTTTACTTCATAAATATCCTATATAGTAACTAAAATAACAATTTAATAGTAAAATTTGATTATTTACAATGTTAACATTCATTTTAGTAGAATGGGTAGACTCGCCCCATACGAGAGATTTGTCAACAGTTCTATAAAAATATACAGTAACAGCGTAACTGTAAATATTTTCTAAAATCGATTTCACAGCCTTAAAGAGGGATAAATAGCGATTCCGAAACACCTCTTAAAAGCCTTTTTTCTTTAATATTTACAAAAGTTTGACCACTTGAAAGTTGACAAACTGAAAAAATGGGTAGACTCGCCCCGGTTTACGGTATGCTTATTTAATTTTTAAAACATAACTTATCGAACTAGGTGAAAGACAAGACAGAAAGCATAATGTAATTTCTTACTTTTAAATGATATTATTTATCTTTCATTTTCTTTTTGTTCATGTATTATTTTTTTTCGTTTGAAAACCATTAGATACTTTAAGTATTCTCATATATTGATTAGAAACTTGGGACTACAATAAACATTTTTAAATATATAGGTTGTTCTCTAATTTTCCATTCTGTTATACATTCTTAAGATTCGTGTGAGAACGAAGGAAATTTATGCCCATTAGGATTTGTTTGTTAATACAAATATGAGTAGGTTTCAGTATTTTTTGCAGTAATTTTGGAAACTTTTGAGTGTTACCGAATGTTTGATGTAAAAATCCTCACAATATTACATGATATAGCCTAACCTGAATTTTGTTAGGAAATTTGTTAGGAAGGGACCTTTAGACTGCTTAGTGTAAAAATACTTCTCTTTTAATTTTCTTATTTTTTCAAATAAGAAAAATTAAAAGAGAAGTTTAATTTTTCTTAATCTTCTTATTTAGTTTTCCTAAAGTTTAATTTTTCTTACAGCTCTATATTTTTCTAATCTGGATGCTCATTCATTTTGACACGATAACAGATCTACAAAATATGTTTACCTGAAATTATAATTATTATATATTTAATAAACAAAGTAATCTTTGCCTTTTGAAGAATATCAAGTTTAAGTACAATCGATTAATATTAAACAATTTTGGACTTATCATCCATAAAAAGAAAATTTTAATAAATCAAGGAGTTTTACTTCAAAATAATGCCTATTCAGATCACTTAAGAAGTCAATAGTCAAATCAGCAATCATTTGATGAAATTTACCATTAAAATTGAACATCATTGATGGGTAGTGCTGACATTGTTGGACAATGCTGATGCTGGCCATGTTATCAATAGTGTGCATTTTATAGATTTTTTTATGCAATTCACGTTCGAAGAAGTAATAAGTGTTTAACTTTCTTAGAGGTTATTATTACTCGTAATTGCATGAAATTCTAACTTCTGTTCATCGGAAACCATTTGTGGTTTCAGTTGCCACTCATAACCTAAACATCACCTTAAGCAATAGATAGCTGCCTTAAGCTCACTTGTTTACCGTACTTCTTAAATTTGTTCAAATAGTTATCTCCTCAATGAGGAGCTCTTTTACCTAAAATTTATCGCTACAAACCGTGGTTTTATTTCTAATATGATTGATTTTATCTTCAGAATATCGCAATATATGAAACTCTCTAATTCGACAAAATTGACTATTTTTCTTTACTATCCTAATACTATTTCCCGAATTACTAAGATTTTGACTTAACTTATGCTTAAAAACGCAGTTTCTGTGCCTGTAAACAAACTAAATTTGCTAACTTAGAAGACTCTATTGCAGATATTAATAACTGGCGAATTCATCAAATTTCGTGTTAATGTATGCATTGTGCATTTGATCAACTAAGCGCACCCTGAAACTTCGACTTCAACACAAAAGAAATATCCAAAATCATGCTATTAATTGATTTTTCTCTCCACCTTATAGTTGGAAGTCTGATCACGAGTTAAAGTTTTCATCCGCCAAAACCATTCAACATTGCTCTTTATAAGCTGAACTTGATTCCTGAGAATCATTCCGTGTTCTGAAAAATTCTAATAATTCAGTTAATGATTCATTTAATGTACCACAGTTTCCCAACATTTAGAAATCAATTCCAGCTCAATCTCCTGCATACTGGTGGGGATCCCGGCCAACCTTCAGTCTTATTTTCTATCTTTTATTATCTTCTTCATATCTGTAACTCTGTCTCTATTGATTAAACCACCCTGCACGTGTTGTTTCTTTACTGTCCAGCAGTGAACTGATTGTAAAGACACGGTTCTCAGTGGAACAGCAAAGTCAAGCACCACTGGCTGCGGTCAGTAAGCGGGTGGATGACCACTTTGATCAGCCTGAGTAGGGACCAAGGTTACATGGTATTGGTCTTCGTTAAATTGTTCTACCGTATTTGACTTCGGGTGCTGGTCATCAGGCTACCAAATCAGGGGCTCATCCCCTCTGCAGAGGATCAAAATTGTGATGGCATGTCTTCAGATCATCCTCAGGGATGTTTCCCAGACCGTCGGATATAGCTCTTTGTGCAACTCTAAAGCGACGTAAATAATATACCTACCAACCTTTTTTTCTCTACTATCATTTGGGGTTTTGGCACTGAGGAAGGTTCTAGGTTATAGAACGGAAACTATTATATGATTATGACTATTATTGTTCTTTCAATTGTGCTTTGCTTATTTTTTTTAAAAATTTAATTATTTACTTTTTTATTTTAAGTTCACAATATACAATGGCTACTCTATCCTTTATAGAAATTATTAATCGTTTTACTGTTATGCCCGAAGCCGTGAACGGGACCTTTTTGATTGGCCAGTGCACCGCTAGGGCAGTGTATTATTTTTTTACAAAACCCCACTGATTCGCACGACATTTGACGTTTTTTAGTTTGTCTAATAGGGGTCTTAAGCAATCATGGAAATATTGGGCTGCTTTCAAGGACATCGCTTTTCATTCAGGCAAGAAATTTATGAATATACCCGATTTCATAATGACATAAAAGCGAGATGGTGGACTGACTCATTACGGAAAATAATTCATTCTATGTTTAAAATTATTGCGTACCGATGCTAAACTTCGGAAAAAGATGTAAGTATTCAAAGAATCCTGGAGAAGAATTTTCTTTCTTCTCTAGGGAAATGTTCTTTACCGTTCCATAACTTTCTTTAGAAAAACTTTGAATAAAAATACTTTATTTTTGCTGTAATTTAAAAATTAATGCCAATCATACTCTTAACAGTTCTGAATTTATGTAGTTTATAAGAATACAAAACTACTTGAAAAAATAATTTTGTATTCTTAGCTGAAACAACAAACTATTTTCGGGCACATTATTTGAAGAAAATGAAACAGTTTAGTGTTCTTTAAAAATAAGTCAATAACTATAAAACCCTTTTTGCATGGCATTGGATAAACGGATTTTATAATTGTGTCAAATTTCATATTTGCTTAAAGAGTTTTCGGGGCATGTAAAAATATGCTAATAGGAAAATTAATATGAAGGAGTCTTTCTAGACTAAATCATTAGGATTCAAGATTGCGAGTCATATTTTGAAAGCCAGAATACCAAATCACTCAGTTTTTTATTCAGGGGATTCGTGACTTAACCACTACGGCGAATAGTATATGCATTTTCAGGGTGGAGACAACCAGGCTATAAAAGCTAAAACTATTTTGTCATTTGTTTATTTGTCAACAAAGTGATAATAGTTTGATTTATTTATATCATTATTGATTTATTTATGTGAGAATAAAAATTAAATCATTACAATTTGAACTAACATTGATTACGTAAGTTAGGAATAAAGCAATAATAAGTCTGGCAAATTATACCACATTTAAACAACCAGTTTTAAAGTTTTTTTTTCCCATTTTGATTCTGTAGGCAACTCATGCAATGCATTTATGACTCAGGTATCAATTCAATGCAATTATGACTCAAGACAGAAGTTAAAATATTGTCTTCTCCAATTGATATTTAAGGTGAGGTTCTCGAATCATTAAGATAGAGTTTTAATATTGTATCAAATATCAGTATTTATTATACATTATTCGATGATATAGTCAAAATTAAATTATTTTGATTATGAGATCAAAAGTTTTTAAAAGGGTACAAAAAATTTTTGGTCCATGGTAAACTTTTTCAAAATCCGAGCCTCTTGATGTGAGCTACTTTTTCCCGACAGCTACATTTCCATAAACTTTTCCCTAGATAGAATCAGCAGAATTCTAGAAGATAGATATTATTTCGTCGAATTTTTTTCAACGATGTTTATTTAAAAATTATAGGCTTAAAAGAACTAGTTATTTTACAGTCATTATAAAGAGTTTACATTTTCTTCAATTTTTTTCTCTTACATTTTCTTCTTACTCCAGAAGAACTAAAATTTTTCTTTAAATAATTACCTAGAAAAGTAAAAATTTACTTTGAAGACATTTAAACTACAACTTCAAAACAACTAGTTTAGTTTATGTCTTTTAAAAAAAACTACAGTTTTCGTGTATAAAAGTCTTTTAATTGTCATTTTTAAAGCTTTTCTGAAGAATATTTTGGCAATACTGGCTGGTATAATTTCATAACATTCTATTTAAAAAACATTTTCTCTAACATGAATTAATATTATTTAATTTAGAATGATCCATTTCCATTTATTAACTAAGTTAATTTTCACCTTAAAAAAGGCAATTTGCAATTCATTGTTAAAACCTTTTGTTATGCCTCGTGGGAAATAGCTTTAAAATGTTCAGTGAACGAAATTTCATGATATGAGGAAACAAAAATTTATATCTTACTCCCACTCGAAGTCACTACACTTGGCTTTGCATTTGGTCTTCCAAAAACAGTATTCAAAGTCCAACAGCCACTCAAAAAACCATACACACTTGATGTGGAAACACTTGACTTTTTGAAATATGACAGACTGGAAAGAAAAAATAAATCCGTTGAAAAATAGAAATGCTTATAACGCATTGCATTTTAATATGCATTGAAATGCATATAATAAATTGCATAATTCCAAAATATATATTCCATTGAAATGTATTAAATTATGGAATTTTTTCTTGAAATTGACTTATCCAAATATGACGCATATGACCAATATGACTCAGACAGTAAAGAAAATGAATATTCTAGCGGAGGAAGTGCTACGCAGATATTTCAATGAAGGGCCCCTCATCAAAGCATTTGTTTAATTTAAATAGGTACAACTATGAGAATTTAGTCTTATTCTATTCTTATGGTTGTAGTTGATTCTAGATTCCTGTTAATAAACGACAACATTCGCCGACGATTCTCTGGAAAATAAGTTATGGATTCACCGGTCTGATCTCCTAATTTTTCGCTTTAGCTTTGGGAG
Source organism: Parasteatoda tepidariorum (assembly GCF_982258835.1). Lineage (NCBI taxonomy): Eukaryota > Metazoa > Arthropoda > Arachnida > Araneae > Theridiidae > Parasteatoda > Parasteatoda tepidariorum. Next base: position 21,070,428 of record NC_141764.1, on the reverse strand, counting down.
AACAATTGCAACACTTTATTCCTGTTTGAGAGCCATTTCGAGGTGAAAGAGTAACTTGATGTAAAAATTGGATAGGCTTTCACCATAACCACTCAAGTACTTCTTGTTTAGAATAACATCACGCTTTGAGAGAACTGTAATCCAAGCTAGACTCACTATACATTATAGTCACGTAAGTACAAATGCAATTCTTCCTCCCTCTTTGATAATCATTTCGAAGCTGGGGTGTAACTTCCTCCAAAAATGGGATACAGTACTCAAGTACTTCGTGTTTAAAATGCCCCATCATGCTGAGAATCATACATCAAATAAAACTCATTATTATTATGGTATCAAAAAGTAGATTTTTGGTCAAATCTGTACATTGAGATTTACTGATTGTCAACCACGACTTCTGAATGATAATAACAGTACAGTATGGAAAAAAAGTGAACATTTTTATTGAGTTGTGCATACCATGCATAAGTTTATGAGATCAGACACAAAAGCATATTTTATCCAATTTAAACATCCTCCTTGAACTTCGATTTTTGACTATCAAAATATCGGTACATCCGCAAATCTGAAAAATAGGATACAAGACATCTATGCATAATAGAGGTTGAGACAGCCTTGGAGATGGTATCACAAGTTAAAATTTAAATTGACATTAAAAATACAATCACCTGTATTTTTAGCTTTTCTCATAGTCTAGAGTATTATACGTTATATTATTAAATTTGGCATCTTTTTTGAGTTGAGTTATTGTTGTTGAGCATGATATTGACATAATCTCTTGTGCGAGGGGAGGAATATTTGTTAGTACTTGAAGTGCTGCCATGGGGGGTAGAATAATAGGCCTGTTTAAAAGAAATTTTCTTTGAATAGATAGTAGAGTGCGATAAATGCGTGAAGAGATATTCGTTGCCCATAGGCTGCAACCATGAGCTAATGAGGGAATTATTACTGTATTGGATTATAAATTTCTCGCTTTTTGGTTGATACCCAACGATTTTTGGTTAATTTTTTGAAGCGAATTTAATAATGTATTAGATTTTGTTTTTAAAAATATTAATGTGAGAGCCCCAGTTTAATTTTTTATCAATGACCACTCCTACATGCTCCACTAGAGAGAGATTTAGAGCATTTTGAATAAGTCATGTATGAATTTCATTAAGGGAATTATTTCTAATCTCTTCCAAATTTCTCCTTGAGTTGGCAAAAGTCAGTATAATCAGATCGTCTGCAAAAGTTTGAATCATAAAATTTTCGGAATGTATGTTAAGCAAACTATTAATAGTATGATTCCATGCTGTAGGACCAATACATGACCTCTGGGACAACCTTTTGAAATGTTTTTAGTTGCGTAACCTTGATCAGTTGAAAGAATTGCTTGTCTATTTGTGTTTATACTTTCTATGAAAAGGCAAAGATTAGAGGAAATATGATATTTTAATAACTCATAATTAATTATACTACATTGAATGTTGCCAAAAGCACTTTTAATATCTAACGATACAGCTGCAACGTGTTTGTAAATATTTTTTAGGTGTGTTAAATTATCTTTAAAATTATCCAAAGCTAATTTGACTGACTTGCCGAATCTGAAACCGTATTGAAGATCTGAAAGGGTGTTTATATTTTTTAAATGAAAATTTAGTCTTTTAATGATAAGTTTGTCCAAAAATTTACCCAAGCAAGGTAGAAGGATGATTAGGAGATAAGATGTTAAATGTTTTGGATTTTTGCCTTTTTTTAAAAAGTAAAACCTGACCTTTTTTTAAATGATGTGGAAAATAATTTAAAATAAGACATTTGTCGAAAAATTTAAGAATTAAAGTACTGAGAAATGAGAATAAAATTTTAACTACAATGTAATCTGTTCCATCCATGCCAGGTGCTTTTTGTTGTTAAGAGTTTTAATTAGTCGTTGTAACTCATTGTGTGTAAATGGGTCGTCCGGTATGTTATTTTTGTAAATTAGCCGATGTGAAGGAATAATATCGTCGGGATAAGGATTTTTAAGAATGCTGTTTGTTTCGTCTAGTTGAGAATTATTGTTGTATATACACTCTATAACAAAAAAATCGACGCACCAAGAAGCAATCATCCGATTGCTTTGAAATTTCGTATGCATGAATGTTTTGAACAGATATGGCTGGAATGATGCCGACTTGGGACGTATAGTCTTTAGCGAGGAATCCCGCTTCCAACTGTGTCCTGATGATCATCTAAGACGTGTTTGGAGACGCACAGGGCAAAAGGGGGATCCTGCCTTCACTATTGCACGCCACACCGGCCCTCAACAAGGCATTATGGTCTGGGGTACCATTTCCTTTGACAGTCGGACCCCTTTGGTCGTCATTAGAGGTACACTTACTACACAGCGGTACGTCGACGACATCCTAAGACCTGTTTTGCTACCGTTCCTTTTGCAGCATCCTGGGCTGGTTTTTCAGCAGGACAATGCCAGACCACATACGGCACGTGTTGCTATGAATTGTCTGCAAGCTTGTCAAACTCTTCCTTGGCCTGCCAGATCACCAGATCTCTCTCCCATCGAGCATGTCTGGGATGTGATGGGAAGGCGATTGCATCTGCCACGGAATGTTGATGACCTCGTTCGACAATTGGATCTAATTTGGCAGGAAATACTGCAAGAGACCATCCGGGAGCTTTATCGGTCTATGCCACGCCGCGTGGCAGCTTGTATCCAGGCTAGAGGCGGGTCAACACCTTATTGAACTTGTTTTTGCAACTCTTCAATAAATTATTCAATTGTTCTGAAATTGTAATCATTTACTATTCTGTACATTGTCTCCCTATTCACCAATTTTCGCTTCAATCGGACAACTCCTTCTTGGTGCGTCGATTTTTTTGTTATGGAGTGTAGAATACTTGAAACAAGGGTGAAGATGTTATAAATCTGTTCTTAATTACAAAGTATATTTCCAAACGCTTGCCTGGTTTGCTCGCTGGTTGACAAAAGTTAAAAAGTTTATTGTAGGCTTGTCCCGTTTCTTTCTTTATTTTTTTAAAAAGTGTTTTAATAGTGTTTCTATTGTTGGTTATTTTTAGATTGACGTCTCAATTCGTTTAATTCATACTGGTGCGTTGGACAATCTGAACAGAATGCTTTATGATGTACCTACGTTGAATTTCGATGTATATTTCTCATTGGAATATAAACAATTTTTGCAAGCTGTGGTTGAGCTGGTGCAGTGAGAAGAATCATGTTGCGATCCACAATGTTCACATGCTATTCTGTTCTTTCAGTTGTTTTGGGGGTGACCTAAAATTTGGCAATGTCTACACCGTAACAGTAGTATTCTTTTACTTAATTATGCATTGAAAACATAGCATGAAAACATAATAAATTTTTAGCAGTTGAATTGCCGATTGGAAGTTGACTCTTATTATGCCAAGTCTTTTATAAATGTCATTTTTGTGCAGAATTGACTTGGTGATTGTTATAGTGTCTGTGTCATCTTTGAAATCGCAATTGGCTTTAGGAGTTTCTATTGCCTCTTCATCACTGTAGGATGCCGGAACAATCAGAAGAGGCAGGGATAGTTGCCGTTTTAGTTTTTCTTTATAGGAAATACCAGCGTTCTCCATACTTGCCTTTATATTCTCAATTTGTTTGTTATTGCGGTATTTTATTTCCTCAATTTTGTCATTTACAAAGAATTTTTTAATTGACGGGTTTAATGATTGTTGTTTCTATTTTCTTGGGAATATTCCTTGTGTTGCTATCTTATGTGACTGGAAGGACTAAAGAAGTAGGTGGGGCTGGGTTTTTTAAGACATCGCTATAAGTTGGTGTCTGTTTTCTTGTTCTCTTGATGTGATTAGAAATGACGTTTATTTGTTCTTGAATACTTTGTAAATGTGCCGTTAGAGTTGACTCCACAATTTCTTTTGTAATGTCTGATAGACCTGTGTTCAAATTTTCTGTGGATACCGATTTGTTCAGTTTCAATGGAGATTGATGTTTGTTGTGTTCTATGAGGTCTTTTATCTTGTGAAGAGTATCCCTGCACTCATTACCTGGTATAATTTGGAGACTGTACTTTCCATTATACTTGTGTTCAATATTATTGATTAATGTCAATAATAATACGTCAAGTTCATTTGAAGTATCAAGAGTAAGCTAGTTTATTTCCACTGATGCCTCTACTGGTGAAGATTCTAACGAGGAGCCTCTATGACTAGGACTTTTCTGGATATCTATGAGTATCTAGGAGTTGAACTTTGCTGAATATCTAAAGGTTCAGATTTATTCATTGGTTTTCTAATTCTTCCTGATGAAGATGGTGTTGATCTAACTGATCGTCTGGTTGATATTTCAACGAGGAAAATTATTTAAACGATTATGCAATATGAAGTAGTATATAATATGAGCAATTACTGAAAAAGTATTTAATAGCGTTTAAGAGTCCCGTCTGATCCCCGATGAAGCCATAGAAAAATAACGTGAAGGCGAAATGACGATGCTCCATTGATTAACGGTTTTAACACCAAAAACCATTATTCTTGACATAGATAAGATTTCAATGACTGACAATAAAAAAAGAATGAAGAATTTCCTCATAAATGAGCTATTATATATAATAACGTTAGTTATAAAAGGACTATCTATGAAAAAAGGAAAGAAAACCCTAACATATGTGGGAAATTGTTATTTACTATAACATATTATTTATTATAACACCATTACTTATTATAAATAATGCGTTGGACAACACTATTACCCAACACATTATTCAACACTATTACCCAACACTAAGGTATGTGTAATAAACAAAAATGATTACCATTGTGTACGTAGACTTCTATGTTGATTGAGGACAACAAGTAAAAGATATTAAGTAAAAGTAATACAAGTAAAAGGTATCAAAAGAAATATAACAATGCAATAATGTAATAATAAAAATAATTGGTTGGAAAATTCATTATGTAAAATTGAATAGTTAATATAACTAAATTTTTCGATAGATAGTTTAATTTTGATTTTCAAATGGAGAGAATCGACAAAAAATTTTGAAAAATGATGTATTTGTAAAAAATTATATGAAATCAATGAGATAAAAATAAGACAGTTATATTTATCAATCAGAAAAGGATAAAATAAAGGCATAACACAAGAAATCAGAGAATTAAAGTGTAGTAATCATATTAAAACAAGAATCAAAATCAACGTACACAAAATGGCGAAAGTTAACATAGCGAAAACCTATAACATTGATATCTCAATAATAAAATTAATGTCTATATATAAATAGCCATAAGATCTGAAAATTGTGAAATTGAAAAAAAAATGCATGTACAAAAGAAAATAAATAATGAATGAGTTATTAAAATTGAAGAAAGGAAAATTAAAATTAGCGATAAGAATAAATGCAAAAATAGCCGGATACCATAAGCCTAAATCAATGGAACATCAGAAATTAATCACTTAAATTAGAAAAAAATAGCCCCATCAGAGGCCGAAAAGATTCTTTATCAATCCGAGATCTATTTTTGCGTTTTCTGAAATCAAAGTAGCACTTCGTAATTATAACTCCATGTTTTTTTCTAATTTAATTTAATAATTTTCTTCTTTTCGTCGATTATAATTTATGAATTTAGCATTGCTCTCGCAAAATTTTCTTCATAAGTAGGATTTACAACAATTACTGTTTTCAATACATGTAATCTTAAGATTCTCAACACCTAATTCAGCGGCAATAAATTGCAAGTCCTCTTTCCTTACTTTTAGCATGGTGAGCCATTTTTTTACAATAATATGAAAACAGTCCCAAAAAGGGTTACTCACATGATTTTTCTTAGGACTTCAGTTCGTTTCTTGGCACATGCTGCTCCAAAATGATGAGTATTACAGTATTCGAAACAGATATCTTAATTAACATTTAAAAAACAATATTTCAAGTAATCAGGAAAATGAAAGGGCACTCAGCTGCATAATACATACACACACAGATATATATATATATATATATATATATATATATATATATATATATATATATATATATATATATATATATATATATATATATATATATATATATATATATATATATATATATATATATATATATATATATATATATATATATATATATATATATATATATATATATATATATATATATATATATATATATATATATGGTCTGGTTGGTAATTTATTTTACCAGATTTTGAAGCCAGAGAAATAATAAAAGCATGAAGTTTGAACCAAAAGTGTCGTTTCAACCATCAATGGCCTGTCTGAAAGAGGCATTTCGAAGTGCTCTGTTTTAAAAAAAGCGATGTTTCTTATTTTATAAAAAAAATAATAATAATATCTGAAAAAATAAAATATTTAAATTTAATTTTTTCTATACTATATGCAAACTAAATGCTGCTGGAAAGTGATGATTGCTCAGAAAAATATCCCATGAAAATTTAAAAATTGCAGAAAGAAGCGAAATTTGAATTGATGCCTTTCTCAAGATTTTAAAGTACAAACGTTCCTGTACACAGACAAACTTTAAGTTTTATATATGAAGATATGTAAAGCGAATCAAAGGGGCTTTTATTAATAACCACTCAGTATTTATCAAACAAAATTTAAACTTCAATGTCTAGAACTAGCTTCGTGTTTTCTTGTTACATCACAACATAAAAACTTACTCACAATCTTCGGTATGTTTACCATGAACAACGAAGGAACAGCCACGTATTACATCATTTAAATCTTGAATATACTCTAGACGTTCATTGGGTGGAAATGTAGCTATGTCATTATATCTAGAAAGAGGTAGAACCTGTATAAAATAAATGATTTTCAGTATATATCGAAATCACTCAGTATATATATATATATATATATATATATATATATATATATATATATATATATATATATATATATATATATATATATATATATATATATATATATATATATATATATATATATATATATATATATATATATATATATATATATATATATATATATATATATATATATATATATATATATATATATATATATTATATATATATATATATATATATATATATATATATATATATATATATACACTTATGTATAGTTAAATATCATAGTAAAATTATTATTCAAAAAAATGTTTTAGAACATACAGTTATTGTTCCAACATATACTTTCAACACTCAAATTATTAAATATCATACGTAAATGTTCTGAGCTATACACGTAAAATTAGCTGAGCATTGTCATCACCTGGCCAGGATATTTTTAATTTTTCTGAAATTAGAGAGAAGAGCAAACTTACATTATTTCAGATTCCAACATTATCCAGAATATTCCACTCTCAGTACAAGAGATTTTCAAGAAAATGTTTTGATTATTAATTTAATTATTTTTTAATCACATGTTACACATACTATAAGAATTATATTTATTTTAATTGTATTTCCTCGTTGAAATCGCACCATACCTTACAGTCTTAAGGAGAAAAAATGTTTATGATATTAATTTGTAAAAATAAAAACTTTTGAGTTTAGAAATGTATTTCAAACAGGTTTTAAGTTAATAATTACGAGAAAGTTTTTCATTTAAAATAATGATTTAAGCATGTGTTTGTAGGAAATTAGTGGTATTGTGTAAACCATACAATCTCTGAACAATGTGGATGCTAATGGAAGTATTTCCTGGTTTTGCACCTCAAGCAGGAAGTGGAAAATTGCTAATTGTAATCCCACTCTTAATTTTTTTAATGGCATTTGTTTTTTGGTCACAATTTTAGTTTGATGATTCGAATCATACTTTTGAAGAGATTTAAAAACTTAATAAAAACTTTGGAAATTATTAAACAAATAGCAGAAACAATTTGAAAAAAAAAACGATCCTTTTTAGAGGATTTTATTTAAAAATTCTTTATACCCCTAAATAACTTTCCTTGCTTTTAAGGTTTAAAACAATTCTCATCTTTAATAAAATATTTACTGTTTAAACAATGCACTATCTCTCCTAAATCAAATAAATTGCCATTTTATTATTGAAAATCACAATGACAAATTGATGAAATGAAAGACCCGAAGTCGGAAGAGAAATTAACTGCAATGATTTCATGCAATCCTGCTGAAGAATTCAATCGAGAACAGAGTTTATAATTACTAACCATTTTATCTAGAAAAGTGCCATTTTCGCAATTACGCTCTGCTAAGCAATCACATTGAGCTGAATCTTGATATTCTTCCCACAATGACTTGCACCAATCTGGTTTAATCTCCTCACATATTTTCGATATATTTGATCTGCAAAATTGAATGACAGAAAGAATCTTTAATTTCTCACTAATTTATTTAAAAATGAAATTATTGGGGCAAATATCATTGCTGAAATGTAAATAAAATTACTGAGATTAATTCTAAATGGAAATTTTTCCGTTATTTTGCTTCAAAAAACATACTTTGCTCGCTCTATTACTTTTCAGAAATTCTGTGTTTTCGATATATTTGTTAACAAATTGTATTGCAAACAAAATATATTGCATACTGCACGGTACTATAATCAAATATAAAAATCGAAATTTGTGTTGAGAAATTATATGAAGCTTGATTTTATTTTACATAAAAATAACTGCGGGAAATATTGTAAGCCTAGCTTAAATATTCGTAGAAGTAAAGAAATTTTTAGAAATTTTTTTTTTCTTTTTACTAGCGCTTTCGTACTATAACTTCAGAAATATTAAATGAAATTAAACAAAATTTTTGTAGTAATTTATAATTAATAATAAAAAATATCATTTCAAAACTTGAAAAAATTCGTTGAGTTTGAGAATTAATATGAAGATAGACCTTAATTTAAATAAAAAAATGTTGAGAATTCCTCTCAATAAAAATCCCGCTCTAAAAAATTTGACTGAGAAGCTCCAGGAGTGATGAAAAACAACGATTGATATTAAAGATTAACAAACTACAAAGAGATTTATTTTATTAATTATTATGCGTCATCATTCGACAGACTAGAATGACGTAAAAAGGAATATCGGATGCACACGCAGATATCTCCAAAGTGTGTATATAAGTGCATATTTTTATATCGTAGAATATTCCCTTTAGAATATCCCGACTCATTCCCGTTTTATGTATCTCCTCTAGATTCAGAGAGAGCTTGCATACGTTTTTCGAGATAATCATATAATTTTTATCTTCTTGATGTCTTTTATCTCTCCCCCTGAATTTATCAGTTATTAGAATCCAGAGTGTTGTATAATTGAGTAGAATTGAGGTGAATTTTATTGAAAACTTTTTCCTGAAACATTTTTCTTCTACACTTATCAGTTATATTGAAAATTATACGATACTAGGGGCCCCCTGTTCGCTACCGCTCACCAACCCAGATGACTGCTTCGCAATAATTGTTTTTTCTTGCCAGAAAACAGTTTTTCTACCATAGTTAAACACATTCACTTAACATCTATGTACTAAAAGTAGTTCTGTTTGCTTGCGCTTTTGCGCCTCTACTTCCCACTTCCAAATATTACTATCTATTAGTATTATAAGCATTTAGATCTCTTGGTGAACAAAATTGATTTTTTAATCATCATTTTTTTTAAATAACATTTATATTCTTAATACATTATATTCTTCAAACAAATTTGATGAGTTCACAACCATAATTTAAAATTTTTCCTCATAATTGACTATTGAGTATAGTAAAGTGCGGCAAGCTCTCTGCTTATAACTTATTTCATTCATAATAGCAGTACTGAAAATAAACTTTTAATTGGGTATACTATAGCCTACGTCACAGGTTGTGTTGTTCCTACTAAATTTAACCCATGAACGGTATTTTCTGCGAGCCTAACTTCAAGCCACAAATAAACAAACGAAGTGCTCGATCGTTTAAATAGCTGCTCGCCAGATTTTATTGCATTATAAAGAAAAGTTATTGAAACTAAATACAACTAAATAAACAACAACAACTAAAACAAATAACAACAACTACTAATAACAATAACTAAATAAACAACAACTAAATTCCATTCGTTTAGCATTGCGTCATATGTTGTTCTTATTAAATCGAAGTAGTTGTGTTTTTTTTATATTATACCCAATTAGGGATGCAATAATATTTAAAGGAAAACAACGACTTTTGTTAATTTTATGCTGATGACAACCTAAACAATATGGAAATGAATGGGGGAAAACTGGATCCGACTACGTGATTTTCCGACCAATAAAAATGCGCCGATAACAATGGAAAACGGTATCAGACCATTATGATTTTATGTTATACTAGGAGGCTCCGCCCCCTGCTCGCTAACGTTTGCCAACCCCCTAAAATTTCTACGCAATCCTATGCGGTTCACTCCGTGAACCATGGCTCGCTGCGCTCGCTCGCCAATGAACACAATGTTCTAGCAAAAACATAGTATATTATCATCAGAGACATAATATTTTATCATCAAAGACATAGTATTGTACTTATGTAGAAGAATTCTATCGATGTTCTTATTGGCTTCTAAAAAAGTATATTAGCTATTTAGATTGTACAGTCAGCAAAAAAAAAAAAAGATATCACCCTGAATAACTTTCGTTCTAATGATCGGATTTTCACGAACTAAGTGTTAATCTTAATGGTTCTTGGGGGTGACCTCAAATATGCTAATTAATTAGTGCTAACTATTAATTAAGTTACGAAATCAGACACAAAAACGTACTTTCTCTGAATAAACATATATTTTTTCTTACATATTTCGATTCTTAACCTTCAAAATATAGGGGGTAGTCGCAACCTGGAAATATGGTCCCCATAGTTTGGTCAGGAGAGCGATCCAAAGTTCGTACCCCTTAATGTTAATTTCACTTTTTACGTTTTTAGTCATATTTTAAAAACTAATAAAGCAATTCGAAGAAAATTTCACCCAGTCATAAAACTCATTTACCCAAAGATAATTTCACGAAAAAAATAATTTTTAATAATTGTTAATAATTTTTTATTATTTAATTAAATAAAGGATGAAAAATTTTTGAATTACAAGGTATGAATTTTTTTATACCATATTAATCTACATATTTTTCAATTGAAAAATCTAAAGTTTCAACTGTTTTTATTTATTAGAAACTGAGAAAAATTAAAATCAATTATTTATAAAAAAATAATTTGGCGACAATGAAGAAATGATTAAATGGGGCGATTAATATTAAAATGTGATAAACTTGCGAGGAACTTGACTTCGCGCGCTTAGCATAAAATTTCATTCATATTTTTTTCGCTAATAATCGTTTGCTTATCTTTTCATTTTTATTTTTTTAAGCTATAAAATACGATGTTTCTTTTTTAGTCGTCTAAAATTATATTTGCAATTTAGTAAAGAAATTTGAATAAAACATTTTATTCAGAGAATGTGGAGTTTTATAAAAGCATGCTTCTGATAGAATATGATTATACAACAGATTGTGCTTCTTTAATGTGATTATATTTTATTTTTTAGTTTTTTTTTCTCAATAACTGATAAAATTTCAATAATATACATACGAATGAATAAATTTGGAATAAAATATTCATCAATTTCTTGAATATATATTTTATAAATATTAATAAAAATACGTAGTCAACATTTTTAAGCATCTCTCACAACATCGCAAATTTCTCAAAATCTTATAGGCTAAACTAACCAGTGATGGAATACTTAAGCTTAGCTTGTCTTTAAAAAAAATCATAAAAATTTCAAAATTTGTAATTTTAGCTAAATGACGTATTTGTTATTAAATGCATATCGACATATTTGTTAATAAATTCAAATTATGTAAAAAAAATTTAGATAACTTACATAATATTGTTTTAATCTTTTGGTGGTTTAAATAATAAGTAGTAAGATAACCAAGTGAAGGAACAGTTCTTAAATTGAATAAACACTAAATTTCCCAGTGAATGAGCACTTAATTTTGAGAATGTTTGATGCTCGTTAGGAATCCTTAGGCCACACAGATATCTGTCGCCCTGTAGATGCCTGAATTGACGGATGTTAACACAGGCGGGCATTAGGAAAAAAAAATCTTTTAAGTTTTCGTGCCCCCATTTCAGTATCTTAAGGGCCTTACGAGCTCTGTTTAAAAAGAGAGTATCATATCAGATATATATATATATATATATATATATATATATATATATATATATATATATATATATATATATATATATATATATATATATATATATATATATATATATATATATATATATATATATATATATATATATATATATATATATATATATATATATATATATATATATATATATATATATGTATATAGATATATATATGTATATATATACATAAGAAAACAAAAATAATCATAGTAGCAGTATTTGGTGGTAAATGTAGCTTATCGTAATTGAAGAATATGCTGTGCGAGATTTTATGGTGAATTTGCGAACGTAAGTTTCAGAATGTATCGAAACATGTGGATGCTATTTTTGCTAATCATCTTTATCCAAAGAAAACCATGTAACGTAAATATCTAGCAGAATGAAGCAATTTTTTAAACAATGAATCATACAATATGCAACATATTATTTCAATATCTTATTCTTAAACATAAAATATTTCAATGTTTTTAAAATGTCACTAAACATTCAGCAATTCATTGAGTTATAGAAAAAAGAAATATCGTAAATTATAGAAAACCTTGTGAATGTGCATTAGAATTACTATACAATCTACATTTTATTTTTCAAGCACTTTTTTTTTCTTCAAACTTTCATGCCTAGAAGACTCGATTAAAGCTGTAAAAATCATTATCCCTAAAATTTTGTATATAGCTAATTTTGTATATAGCTAAAATTTTGTATAAGTTATGTTAATTTGATTTCAGTATGAAATCCTCAAATAAACATAGCAAAAATAGCATAATCTAAATAATATCAGATAAAAAGTTCATGTATTTAAATTCCAAAAACTTATAAATCGATTCAAATTTTCTTTTCAAAGGAGAATAAAATAATTTTTTTTTTCTTTTTGAGCATAAATGAACTTAAAAATTGTCTATTGCCCAGAAACTTCGAGATGTTTTCTATTAACTATTAATTAAACCTTTTAGAGCAATCACAAAACATTATTTCAATTTTTTTACAGTCAGAAATAGGTTGCCTAGCAACCTAGTAAAATTAAGCGTTTCTCTTTTGAATCAGTCAATGGGTTATCTTAAAATATTTATTTGCGCAGGCGACTTTTTTTGGCGGTTTTCTGGACTATCGCCAAATAAATAAACCTTTATTGCAACCCAATTTACGACCCAATTGTTTTAAAATTTTGTCTACCCCCCCTAATTCAAGTGTCTAGATTCCAAATATGTAAAAAAAAATATATGTTTATTCAGAGAAAGTACGTTTTTGTGTCCGATTTCGTAACTTAATTAATAGTTAGCACTAATTAATTAGCATATTTGAGGTCACCCCCAGGAACCATTAAGATTGACACTTAGTTCGTGAAAATCGGATCATTAGAACGAAAGTTATTCAGGGTGATATCTTTTTTTTTTTGCGGACTGTACATGGTGAAAAAATCAAAACATAAGCTAAATGAGAAATATATTAGCAAAATAAATTATCAAATACTGCAGTTACTCACCTAAATTCAACTATATGTGTATAATAAATTAGTTAATGCTAGAAATTCGGAAAGTTTTAGAAAATTTTTTTATTATTTAAAAATATAAAATTTTTTTTTGTGAGGTAATAACCCTCAAAAAGTCTTTCATTTTCAAGAACACAAAAATTTGTTTTATCGCCAAATGAAATACTTTTTGGTGATCAGCATTATTGAAATCAATTTCTATATTAATTAACATTTGTGATAAAGTACATAACATTTTAGAACAAAATAAGGATGTTTTACATACAATAAATTAAAATGTATGGCTGTTAGCATTACCCGAGAAAGGAGGTCGACATGCTGCATTTCTAATCGGGGAGCTTTGATTTTGGCAGTTCCCCTTGCCTACTGCCAATAGAAGTTTCAATTAAATTTTTTCCAAATTTTTTTTTTCTGAAAATCTCTAACAAATTAACATTAAACATTTAGAATTTCTTTGAAAACACAATATAGATTATAGATTTGGCATCTTGGAGCAATTACTGAAAGGCTGTCAAATGACTTAACTCTTGACAGGCCAACATAAAGTTGTCCATGACTAAAAACTTGTTCAGTCAATACTAAACTGATTTTCTCAAAAGTCTGACCTTGTGACTTATTTATAGTCATGGAGGAGGCCAGCCTAATTAATTCCTAATTGAGTTTAAATTAAATATTATCATGTTTTTAGGGCATGAATCTGAATTGAACAACCTGATAATGCTCACTCTGGTTATTGTTTCCGTTTTTTAAAGCGCTATATGTTGAGCCAGTTTAAATTAAATACTATCATGCTTTTAGGGCATGAATCTGAATTGAACAGCCTGATAATGCTCACTCTGGTTATTGTTTCCGTTTTTAAAAGCGCTATATGTTAAGCCACCTGAGCTAGATTTGGCATGTGACATTTTTAGCAGCAATCATTGGTCGATTTTCTAACCTTGCCATTCGGGAAGTTGTAATGAGGTTTTTTTTTGGTGCCGTGTAAGAGAAATATATATATAGATAGAGAAACAAATATGATTTGGTAATGAAAGAGTTTTAAAATACTTACCCATCATAATTACAAATAGTGATTGAAGGTAATTCGGTCATTTTACTGTTAGTTATTTGTATATCAACAACAGTTTCATACTTCCAAAACAGTTTCAGGAATTCAGAAGATTGATAAGTATATCCCGCTAAACAAGACAGAAAGACCAATAAAAGAGCGTATTTCTTGATTTTACTCTCAGCCATAAGAATCTGTGGAACGCCACTCAGCATCGAATCCCGAAAAGCCTTCGTCAAATAATCTGACCAAGATTTGTTTTCTCCTTTTTTAACATTCCTAAAAGAAAATGGAGTCAAAAAATATATGATTGTTAACAACAAAAAGGTTTTAAGATCAAAAATATAATGAAGACAGAATTTTTTATAACAAAAAAATAATAATAAATGCTTTGTATTGCGAGAGTATGTGATATAAAGTCTCTGACAGTTAAATGTTTTTTTATGTACATTATATATCTATGTATTCTTTCTCTTATTGACGTTAAGAGTGTTTCTTAATGAACATGTAAATGCATGGGTTTAGAATTATTAAAAAAAAAAACAAGTATTATATGTACGTTAGATTGATTGAATGTAGCGCTTAATAGCACAAAGTCCAAATAAGGACAGGCTGCATACGCACGTTATAAAGTTTAAATTGATGAGTAAAGACAGAGAAAAAACAATTGCTTTTCGAAAACTGCAAACAAATATCAAAAAGATCAAAAAACACCGTATCAGTTTCATAACTACTGTTCTTCAGTTTCATCATCAAGTAAACTGGTTTTAGATAATTTAAATATTTGACTTGCTTTCAATGGTCTCATCAGTGGCTACTGCAAACATGAAGCGATTTTGTTTTATTTCTTAAAAAATACATTATTTAGTGACTCATTATGTGCATACTTTAGCTGAGTTCGCACTTGATAGAATGTTCGGAAAGATATATTAAGGATTCCATTGCAGAATATCAGATGGGAAGATTGTTACTGATCTGCTGGACTGTTAGCACTGTGCTTTGTATATTAGTAGCTAGTAGGAATAATCATGAGCATTAATCTTAACAGGGATTATTTTGATATGCTGGCTGCCAATATAAAAACTCTTTGAGAATTGTCAAGTTTGGTAGTTTAACATAAATGGGATTTATTTCTTTGTTCTCAAAGTAATTTTTTTCCAGTTGAAGCAAGTAAAACTAAATTTTATCATTTGCGGAAAGAATTTCTTTTTTATAATTGTTACTTTTTTAATTATTTTATGTCTTAGAAAGGATAAGGAGGATTTCTCTTTCTTTCTCTTAGTAATGATATCAAAAAATAATATTTAAGAGAAATAGAACATAAAACGTTTGAACATGTTGATCAATACCTTTTGGTGGTATAAGATTTAATGCTTAAAAGAGTTCCAATAGTTACACTTTTATATTGCAATGCATTTTTACATTGCACAACACATGCTTTCAAATTATAACTAACCGATAACTTTCTGTTCCTTTCTATTTAATGAATTCCTGTAATAAAGGTTTTTACAATGTTGACCGATTCCTCTTAGTGTAGTACAAGATACTGCTTAAAATATTTATCTAACCCTATAGTCTACCTGATTTTCATGAAAATGTTTGTATAGAAGTCTTTAACAAACAATTTTGCAACTTTTGATGTCAATTTGTCAGAGGAATCGTTATTTTCGAAACACTAATCACCATATATCCGATACTAATGAATTGAACAATTTTTTAACTGTTTATCCAAAGGTAATATTTCTCGTAAAAATATTTTTATAACTACTTGTTTTCAGTTATTTAATTTTCCAATACTTAAAACATTTTAAATTGCAGGGAATATAAAGTTTTTAATTATTTTAACGCACGAACTTTTTGAATGACAGAATCTAAAATTTGATCGAAATCGGCTGATTAGTTCTTAAGAAGTATAAATTTAAACATACGACCTTCAAAGATGATAAAATACGCAAAAAATTAAATTTTCCCCACTGAAATACTAACATTTCGAGGGTTCCAGCTCGAATCCGTACTATTAAGTACTCAAAATTTTCTTTAATCACAAAACCCTAGGAAAAACAACCAAACCAGTTTTAAGTGTTTTTAATGCTAAATTTTAAGTGCTAGTGTTAAGAGTTTAGTGCTAACATTTTAAGTGCTGCACGCTTATAGAGTATGAGTAAATTCTCCAGTACGCGAGTGCATTTTTGTTCCATGCTGTCAAAGTCTGTTATTTAGCTTCAAATGTTTTAAAAGCAATTCTTTCGGAAAGCATACTTCTCTTTTTACGGTAATCAAAACATCGTACTGCAGTAATTTATGAGAATGTGATTGTAAAAAGATTAATAGTGTAGCAAAAAAAAAAATGAATAAAGCACAGACAAAGTATATAAACTGACATACTGTAGTTTCAGTTCCATAAAAAATAACCTTCATCAGCGTCTAGGAATCCGGAAGGTGGAGATGTAGAGACAAACATGTGTAAAGTGTTTTAACCAATGGGAACAAAAGAGCATGTTTGAAGAAGGTAATAATGCAGGGATAAGAAATAGGTGTGAGGGGATTAGGTGAGAACTGCAGGGTGCAACAGATTAAATTATAATGAACTTCCAAACATTGGGAAAAGGTTAGATACTCGAAAAATCCTTAACTAAATTATTAGAGTTCTTTAAAATATTCTAAAAAATTAAATTCGGAAGGTTAAGAACAGTGTTGAATGTTTTTTGTAGAAGAAAACTTTAATCTATAATTTGAATTCCAACTGTGATTTGATGAATTCCCTTGCAATCAATAGGATCAATAAATATCTTTTTATTTACACTGGAACGTATACTTTTCACTAATTTTATTTTTCTGCTATTGTCTGGGCTTCTTAAAACTCCCAAAAATTAATAGTAATTCAATTAGAATAAACACTTTCTGTAGAGAAAGTTTTAAACTATTGAAGTTTTTTTAAAACTTAAAACGGTTATTGACAAATAAAACTTTTTGAAAATGTATAATTATTGCTTCTGAGATTTATCAGTATAATTTTGTGGAGAATTCAAGTTTCAAGTCTGTAAATGAAACAAAATTCATTAAAAAACAAGCTTTCAACTTGATGGTTTGTTCATTGATTTTGTGAATGTTGCCTATTCGCCCCATTTTATTCCTTCAATAAAAAATAATTTTTTTTAAACATGGAACTTTTCGTGCATCTTAATAAGTGTAATGTAATCATATATCATAAATCATTTGATAAAAATTTATATGATTGGCCTAAAAAGGGTTAAGATAAGTGAGTTTATCAGCAGGGGAGAAAATGATTTCCAATGTATTCAAAATCTTAGCTATTCAGGAACTGGTATCCGGTTAATAAGGTAAAACAATCAAAATGTTTAAGCTCAATTCGGAGGGCTTGGTAGATTGCGAGATTATAGGTGAAATCAAAAATATTAAAAAGACAGTCTGCAGCGTTATTTTAAGGTAAAGCATTTTATTTGACTCTGAGGAAGGTTCCTGTTTAGTGGACACATAAGTATCAATTTATGTGCATTTATTCACAATGCACAAATTATTATCCTCTCCTTTTTTTGAATTTAATAGCTTTTTAAAATCTTTGATTTTTATTAACTTAAAAGACTTACTTGTTCCTATTTTTATGATTTATACTGAGTACTCTGGTCTTTTTTATAGTAAAGTTTCGAAAAGGAAATTTCAGCAAAGCAAACGTCGTACTCAAGAAATCGAAAACTGCAACTAATGATATACCCAGCCACATTCCGACGTAGCCTCCAATGTTACCAAAATGTTCAACGCTCTAAAATAAAACACAACTATTGATAATTATACCTTTATAACAGATTAATACTTAAATCGTTACTTATAAAGAAATGCAGATAGCACTAAATAATATTCTGATGATAAACATGAAAAATAGTAATTTTGAAAATTTGTCAGATAGAAAGCTATAAGGGCAAATTGGAGACCAGTGATTCAGCATAGAAATACAGTGAATTCGCGATAACTCGAATCTGATAGGACTGACGAAAAACTTCGACATATCGGAAGTTCGACTTACCGTTAGTTTCGGTTTTGGACTTTCAAAATATTGTCGGATTATTTAATTAATGCTTATTAATCATTTTTCTGACAAGCCATTTACGATAAGACTGTTTGAAGCACTTTATGATACCCTGGTCCATCGGCTGCAACTTTGCTGTTGTGTTTGGCGGGAGAAACTGCAAATTTACTGCTTTCAAATTAGGTAAATCACTATGTGTTGTGCATTTATCTATAAAGAGTATCACTTTTTTTTTAGCGAAGAATTTCCGATCCAATTTTCTTACATAGTCTTCAAATAAAACTGATGTCATCCAAAACTTTTTGCTAGGCTTGTAATCCAAAGGATACGTTATTACATTCCTGAAACATCGGGGATTTCGGTTTTTTCCGATAAACAAGTAAGGGCAATTTCTCTGTCCCAGACGCATTTCCTCCAACTAGGACAGTCAAACGTTCCTTGCTCATTTTACCCCCTGAGCAGTTTTCATCCTTAAACATCATAGTCTTATTCGGAAGACATTTAAAAAATAAACCCATTTCATCAATATTGAAAACATTATTTTAACTGTATCCTTGAAGTAAATTTGGTAACGTTTCATTTAACCACTGCACATTCTTCAAGAGGGACAGCTTTTACTTCTCCATGAAGAGTGCGAAAGACATTGTGTGTGTGCTGCAAGGGGCAAGATATCAGCTCCTAGGTTTTTTTTCTTGCTTTAAAACATCAACAAAAAAAAATCGAGTTAGAGGGAGTAAAATTCGAGTAATCGAGAATAATTAACATGAAATTGAAGCTAAAAGGGTCGGGAGCTCATAAAAAAATCGAGTTATAGTAATATTCGAGTTATCGTACTTCGAGTTATAGCGAATTGACTGTATATACTTTCCACATCAAAATTAACAATACGAGGGTTGCTATTTATATTTCCGGCCTTGGCAACAGTAAGTGTTGCTAGGCGACCGCAGACGATTTTAATCTAAAGTTTGATATTTTTAAACATAAATTATGCAGACGATTTACCATTATAGCTTCATTTGTGTTGTTGACAGTAAATTGAAAAGTTCTTCTCTTTCAAAAAATGGAATTGAATCGTGAACATTTTCGTGCCATTATTTTTCATAACTTTCGACGTGGATTGTCAAGACAAGAGTGCTTCCATGAACTTAACTCTTTATTCAGCGATAAAGCGCCATCCTACAGCACTGTAAAAAATTGGTATAACGAATTTAATCGTGGTCGATGCTCGATCCAGGACGAATCCCGTGCAGGTCGTCCAAAATTCGTTGTTGTGCCAGAAAAGATCGATGCTGTGCGTGAACTGATAAAGCAAGATCGTCATGTGACATAACGTGAGATAGAGGCGTCTTTGGACATTAGTATGACTAGCATCAATAAAATATTGCATGAACATTTGAGCGTAAAAAAAATTTGTTCGCGTTGGATCCCGCATAATCTGACAAACGCTCAAAAAAAGGCTCGTGTCGATTGGTGCAAGGAAATGTTGGAAAAATACGTTCAAGGTACATCAAAGGCTATGTATAACATCTACACAGGTGACGAATCATGGATCTATGCATATGAGCCGGAAACAAAACAGCAATCAACTGTATGGGTCTTCCAAGACGAGGCAAAACCAACAAAAGTTGTTCGAGGATGAAGCACATCGAAGCAAATGATTGCCTGTTTCTGCGGTATTAACGGTCATGTGGCAACAGTGGCGTTAGAGCAACGCAGGACGGTCAATTCTGAATGGTACACGACCATTTGTTTGCCAGAAGTCATCGGAGAAATTCGAAAAAAGCAGAAGAATAGGCGAATCATTCTTCATCATGACAACGCGAGCTCTCACACATCGACTCAAACAAAGGCATTTCTGACGGAACGAAAGAGCGAACTGATGGGTCATCCGCCGTACAGCCCTGATTTGGCACCCAATGACTTCTACTTATTCCCACACATCAAAAATAAATTTCGTGGACAACGATTTCCGGCCCCCGAAGAAGCGGTTGATTCATTCAAAACGCATGTTTTGGAGTTACCTCAATCGGACTGGAGAGAGCGCTTTGAAAATTGGTTCAAACGCATGCAAAAGTGCATTGATCATCATGGAGAATATTTTGAAAAACGATAAAACCAATTTCGATCTTACATGTTTGTTTTTTGATTATTAGGCCAGAAATATAAATAGCAACCCTCGTATAACATTTTTGATTATATTTAAAATTAGAAATTTTCATTAACGTTATTAAATTTTTTTCAAGAAAGTGACCAAAAATGATATAGCACATCGAGAACGCAATATTCTCCGATTTCGAAATAAAATTTCCTAAAAATTAAAAATGATTATGAAATATTCATGTAAAAACTCACTTCAAATTCAGGACTAGAGTTATATGTAGTTATTTCCAAGTTGCTCAGGTCAATAGAAATATCAATCCATAGTGAAAGTCTTAAAAATAAAAAAATTAATAAAACTCAAGATAGTTAAATATAAGAATCTATTATTTAATCTTCTTAAGTAATATACATTTTAAAAAAAATTCGAGTAAGAAATTAATCTTTTATTAATAAAGGCACTTTAGAACTCTAGCCAATTGCTATTAATATCTATCTATCTATATATATAAAAATGAATGTTTGTGTGTATGTCCTTATTAGTATGTCGTATACCATGCAACCGAAAGCTATGAAACTTGGCATGCAGATAGTTCAAAGCACGAGGAAGATCACTGTCGACATTAGAACATTCTACGACAAATCGTTCTAGCAGGATGATGGTAAAACTAAGTGGAGTTTTTTAATTGGTTAAGCGTTAGCCATTGCTTTAAATTTAACGAATCAATTTTCACATATTTTAAAGATACACCAGTGATAATTGCTAGCTTATAGCTCTGTTTGAACAAAAATAGTTTATTGCACGTATTAAATATTTAATTAGTTTATATTCGTTATGTCAGACAAATTTATTGAACATTAAGTGGTAACTCGCGTGGTTTACGTCATCAAATTTTTACTTTGTCTGATACCACGAGCTCTTATTTTATTCGTATTAGTTCTTTTAAAAGTGTTTTTAAGAATTACTTATTTAAAAGCAACGGTAATGGAATAGAAAAAAATACTTATTTATTCAAAAGCAAAAATTAATGGGAAAGTGGTACTAATTTATTTTTTCCCCATGTAACGCAAATGTGGGTTTGTTACATCAAAATGTCTTCCACGAACGCAAATTTCTCTCAATACTTGATCCAGAAGATCCTTTGTCTTTTGGATTGGGTTCAAAATTACAACAATAAACATTGGTAGTCGTAAACCCAAAATGGAGACGGTTATAAAATTAAATATAATTGAACTGGAGCAGTGGGGGCTCAGGAGATAGCGCGTTCGTTTTCCTAATGAGGTGAACCAGGTTTTAACCCCACCGATGACTGGCCGATACTAATTCAGCACACTGACCACAGTGCTGATGTAAAATATCATCAGTGGTAGATGGATCATGGGTTAGAGACTCTTTGCCATCAGGCTAACCGTGGGTGGTTTGCGCGGTTTCCCGCTCCATGTAACGTAAATGCGGGTAAGTTCCTTCAAAAAGTACTCTAATAAGGTAAATATTTTCAAAAAGTGTTCCAATAAGGAATTTGTTTCAATCCGTAATTTAAAGTCAAGGAGCCTTTAATAAAAAGAAAGTAATAAGATTACATTAAGAAAAACAAATTAGAATAAAAAAAGTGGAAATTATTTTAAGGTTTTTATAAGTTTGGTAAATGTTTTTTCGTTTTGCACACAATCGTTTAGTGCTTATTAAATATATTCATCCCAGTTACATGATTTTATTTATACCGTACAAGGAATGGTAAGAACGGTAATAACGGGAAAGGAAAAGTTTTATTATGAAATTTGATCCAGGTAAAAGGACGCCATGTACCAGTCACCGTTAAAACGTAAATTACGCTTTTTAAAAGAAAATAAACTCTATTGATTTTAAATTATCGATTTTATACAGAATGTTTCTTAATCACTGGTATTTTTAAATATTATCTTTAGATTTCACGTCAGAAGTAAAGTTTAAAAAATATATACAATGGTGTTTTCAAAAATATATAAAAATCATGAAATATATCAAAATATATTTGGTTGTTGGGTAATTTATCATAATAGGAAACTACGTCTGAATTTCAGCATTTATGTAATATAGTGGTGATTACGAATTAACTTATAATATTAAAAACATATAAGATCCCTAAATAAGAAATAATATGAAAAAAAAGTCTGTCCTCTTACTCATTAATTTCTTCTTCATCACTACATCTCCCCTAAAAAAATGAAAGCAAAAATTATAAGCAGGAAATATTTTAAAGTGGTTTCAAGAAAATTAAAAGAATAAACATAAAATGTAATCTTGTACATAAAAAAGACAAAGTTTTCACTCCTACTTCTCTTGTAGTTAGAAAGCTAAATATAGTCCTCACTCTTAATTATTGTTGTTGTTACTAATGTGACTTGTCAATATCAGCACACCTGATATGAAGAACCAAGCGAATTTAAAGGTAGGGGGGGGGGAGGTCTTTTCTTCAGTGGTGTTATTTATGTCAAAAAATACGACTTCATCAACAGACACAGCCCGTTTCACAGGATAGGCCAATTCATTCATAAACCGATAATAATCTTGACATTAGCTAACGAACGATCGATCTCAAATTTCCTTGGTGCCCTTTTAGAGGTATTTATTTGTTGCGAAAACTTAGAGGATTTTGTGACTCCGACAGATTTAACATGTACCAGTCACTATTTAATACAAGGGAATGCTTCGGAAGGAGGCATTCGAACATGCGATCTCATGAACGCGAGCCTCAAACAGGCTTCCTCGACCTAACAGGTGGATAGTTTTTTAACTTTGGATATTGTTTCTCTTTTATTTTTCTAATCATGTGCATAAAATTTGCCACAAAGTAAGTGTTTCTTATGTCCGTAGGCATCGGCTAGGGTATAAAATTTTACCCCTTCATCATGCCGCATAGAGGCTACTGGCTATCAAAAGAAGGCAAGAACCCATTTATTGTCATTTGTAGTGAGATTTGTTGGAGCAAGTCACTTTCTCCTGCAAGACAATGCATCAATTCTCATTGAGAAATCTTCAAAGTGAAGGTTTTTTGTATAATACGATGTTTGTCATGAATATCATGCCTACACCTGAATCTCAGTTCCCCAAAGAAACCTATTCTCCCGAAGTCGAAATTTTTGATGGTTTTCCATTCATAGACCAACATAATCTTGCTGGCAACCATCAATAATTCCATCATGAACCATTACATGTTTGATGGTAACTAACATAAGTAACCATCACGCCAATATAGAAATTCCGACAGATTTGTGATGGTCCAACATAAGAATACCGACTTGTTTTGATGGTTTGTCATGTTAAACAATCAGAAATTTCCAACATAGTTTCTTGCAAATCAAATGTTGGAACGAACATGAACAACCATCATGCCAATGTAGGAATTCGGACGGATTTATGGTAGGTCAGTATACAAAAAAATTGTTTCAATGGTATATTCTCGAGAACCAACAAGAATTCGCATTAAACCATCATGGAAATGTATAGCTGGAACCATCCTGGAGCATCATGGATCATCGAGGATTGTTGGTCCATGAAGATCAAATTTCTCCTGATGGTTAACCATCATAGTATTAAAGTACAATTTTCTGTCATGGAATGATGGAAGTTTGCTGGCATATCAGAAACCATGAACACGCAATAAAAATTGTCGAATGATGGTGACCATCAAATGATATTGGACCATCACGAGTAATATTGAAAGTGACATAAACCATCATATTGATTATGCAGTACCACCAAGAATCTTGACTTGCTTGATCAAGAATTTTGAAACTTAACCAAATATCCAAAAAGAGCAGTGAAAGGAAGTCAGTCCTTGGACAACTTGAGATGATATTAATTTTTCTCTTGAAGGCTTAGAAAATGTTTCGCAACATTGTTTGTTTCAGGTCGTGCATGGTCGATATATTGGCATAAGTGATTTTATTACGACATTAGACACTTTCCCCTCTCTTTATTACTCATGCTATTTTTTTTCTTGGCAAGGACACGCAGGAGATGAGTTACTGTAAATGTTTGTTTCGATATAGACTCTCTTAATATTGATGTTTGTTTCTTATTGATTTTCTTCACGTCCAGATATGGCACAAAATCAAAATTGCTTTTCTTTCATGGCACATTAGTAATCAGTGACCCTACAAACTTATTAAAAGCTTTATAGTATCAAAACTCTTAGACTTTTATTCAGTTTTTTTATTCAGACTATTGTCCAGTTGTCTCCAGCAACAATAAGTTTTATCAAAATATGATTTCAAATAACATAATATTTTAGAGTACTTTTAAGAAAAATGTTTGTTCATACTTACTTCACGAATTTCAGAAATATCCCTAGAAACTTCGTAGAAGACGTCACTACAATAATTTAAAAAAATAATACATATTTATTTCTTTGTTGAATAATCCTTTAAATGTAAGTTACATTATTATCGCTCTTTTTTTATCTATATGTACAGTGAACAAATAAAAAAGATATCACTCTGAACAATTTTCATTCTAATGATCGTATTTTCACATACTAAAGTTCAATCTTCTGGTTTCTGTGGGCTAAACGTAAAAGTGCGGATAAACGTAGCTTCAATATTGTAACTATAAAGTTATTTTTTACTTTAAAAATAAAAATTTTGAACGAGATATTTTGAGTTAAGGAAATTGAATATCTTTTCTTATAAGGTTTGTAACCACAATTTCAGTATTTTAAAGACCTTACGAACTCTGTTTAGAAAGAGAGTATCGAGTCCAGGAGCGTACGCAAGGGGGGGGATGTTTAGGGGTTTAAACACCCCCCTTGAGCTCAGACAAAGTGAATTTACAAAATAATACAGACAGATATAGAAATTTCAATAGAAATTATGCTGGCTATTATTTTTTAAGACTATATATTTTTATTTGCCTTATGCCTACTTTTTTTCTCACGGTATTTCTCAGAATACTGAAAAAACATTTACTATAATAGGGTTGTACTTTTGAAATCAAATTAACGTGATACTGTTACGGGCGAACTCCGATTGCTGGTTCCTGTCTGTCCTGCCAGTGCCTGATAGTGGAATGCCAGCCAGTCGCGAGACTGGCTGGCATTCTCGAGGTCTGGAATCCTAGACGTTCTGTTGTCTTTGAGACAATTCGAGAATTTTGTAGATGCGGTAAAAAATATATGAAGGAGGGAACGGAGTACAGTGGTGTTAGTTAGTCAGACTAAGAGTTATCTCTGCCACTTGTCTTTCGGAGCTTGTTTCTAAATCTGTTTTGTTTTGGAGACACTGTGCCCGTTGAAGTTATTCATTCCAGCTCGAAACTTTGAGTTCGTAGCATAGCGGATATTTCTGTGCCAATATATATGTATATATTTTTGCTGTTCTTGGATCTTTATGATGTCAAAACGCAAGAATTTAACAATTTTAAATTACTTTGAGAAAAAATCCCGACCTGAAATTAGTGAGGTGACAGCATCTAGTACCAATGTAAGTTTTTCTGTTCAACAGAAATGTGATACTTCCGTTGAAGAAAACGTTTCTAGCATAACAGAATCTGATGAATGTGAAAGCGGCCCTCAAACAAAGTGTTACTTCCCACCCATATGACATTGGACTTTTTTCAGAAGATAAAACATGCGAGGATAAAAAACTAGATATACTTATAAATGCTTGGGAACCCAATCCAGCATTTGTTTTTCCTGAAAAAGGAAAAAGAAAATTGAAATTTCAGTACAAATGGCTTTATCTCTGGAAATGGCTTGCATATTCAGAGGTTAAGGGTGGTGCTTTTTGCAAATTTTGTGTACTTTTCGCCCCAAGTGGTGCTGGTTCTGGAAAGCAACCTTTAGGCCAACTGTGCTATGTAAAATTTGACAACTGGAAAAATGCTGTAGAGCGATTTTATGAACACGAGAAATGTCTTTATCACAAAAAATCAATCAAAACTGCTGGGACATTAAACGATATTTTACTTGGAAAGATAAAACCTGTGGATGAACAAGTTGAACGTGCAGCAAGCAGAACAAAATTAGAAAATAGAAAAAAACATTACTCCAATCATTGAGACCATCCTATTTTGTGGAAATCAAGGTCTCGCTCTAAGACGACATAAGGATTCGGGAATAATTGCTGAACAACTAGGTGAAGAGAACGACGGAAATTTTCGGGCATTGCTTCGTTTTCGGAGTAAGAACGATTCGACTCTTAAGAACATTTTAGAGTCAAGCAGAAAAAATGCTCAGTATACCAGCCCTCGATTTCAGAATGAAGTTATGGAGGTTTGCAATATTTTAATCTTACAAAAACTAGTCAGCAAGATTAATGATGCAACTTGCTTTTCCATTCTTGCAGATGAAGCAACTGATATTGCAGGTATAGAGCAATTATCGTTATGCGTTCGATATGTCGATAAAGAAAATTTTAACATCACCGGACAGTTTTTGCCATTCATTCCGGTGCATGACTTAACCGGAAAAGCAATAGCAACAACAATATTAGACCAATTACAGTCTATGAAGGTTGATATAAAAAAGTTACGTGGACAGGGGTACGATGGTGCTGCATCAATGAGTGGAAAAATTAATGGAGTACAAGCCCACGTAAGAAGTATTGTCCCATCAGCACTCTATGTACATTGCTCTGCTCATAGCCTTAATTTGGCTGTATCAAATGCATGCGAAATAACTGGCATTAGAAATTGCTTAGGGACAATTAAAACATTATACGACTTTTTAAATACGCCAAAAAGACAGTATGTCCTATCTTCAGCAATAGAGGAGATGGAAACCAGTTCTAAGAGGGAGAAAATTAAACAGCTATGTGCAACCCGTTGGATGGAAAGATCAGTAACCGCAGTGGTGGAACTTTTCGAGTCTATTGCCGAAACACTACAAAAAATATCAGAATGGAAGGCTACCCAGGCTAATTCTTTACTGTGCACAGTATCTAATTCGTAATATCTCTTTTGGGCATTTACAAAGTTTTCACCATAACAATCCATCTCTGTAGATACCTACAAAAAACAAACATAGATTTGATAAAGGCAGTGAGTCTTGCAGAAGATGTCATTAAAGATCTAAAATTAATGTGTGAAAATGCCACTGAAACATCCTTTGAAATATTTAACTGTTCTTCTCTTATGCTAACAAGCATTGGATCTTCCACTTCCATGTAAATCTCTAGAATAAATATTACTGTATAAATCAATAAATTTTTAGCGTGTTTGTATACTGGTTTAATTCCCTATTTGTTGGTAAGTTATTTTTTGGTTAAATTCATTGGTTTTATATGGATTATTCCCATTTATACGGTTATTATTTAGGTAGCTGTTACAGTATGTGTAGTTTTTTCTCGCTTGATTTATTCCTACTTTTTAATAAAAATTAAATATTTTACCTCTTATTTTTAAAAAAAATATATTCTTAAACTTAAAAAATAAAAACAAAATTTAACTAAACAATGCTGTCTAAATAAAAAGTCAAAATTGTCTAGCTGTCTAAATTAGGGAAATAATAGTGCTTTATTACATACTCGAATTTCTTTTAGTAATTTCTGAAAATTATGAACCCCCGCTTGAAAACATTCTGCGTACGCCACTGATCGAATCAGATGTATGTAGAAAATAAATATGACAAAAGTAACTGATAGTAATTGAATAGTATGTAGAGTGCCCTTTTATGGTATTAAATAAGTTTCCGTATGTATCGAAGTATCAGAATGCTATTTGCAAATCATCTTTATCTAAAAAAAACCAAGTAACCTAAATATTTGGCAGATTGAGGCAATTTTTTGAAAAAAGAATTCTACTATAGACAACATATTAATTCAGCATATTTTTTAAACATTACATAGCTCCATGTTTTTTAAATGCTACTTAACATTCAGCAATTCTATCAGTTCTAGAAAAAGAAATTTTGCAAATTATATGAAACCTTGTGAATGTGCACTAGAATTATTATACAATCTATAATTCTTTAGGTACTTTATTTTTTGTTTCTCTAAATTTTCTTACCTAGAAGACTTGGAAAACTATAAAAGATGTAAAAATGATTTGATTAAAAATGATCCCTAAAATTTTGTATATAGTTAAAATGAATTAAAAATGGTGTATCAGGAAGGAATGGAAATGGCGGAATGATATTTTTTGGGCACATGCATTATAGCACAAGTGACTAAATTTTCAGATATTTGAATGTATAGATTTTGAGAAATCAGTACTCAAATCATCCTCTGGCAGCAATAACAGTAGTTATTCTGCTAGAAATCGAGTCTGACAGAGATTGCATAGCATGGACGGGTACAACATTTCATACAGCTTCAACATTGTGCCACAATTCATCAACCGTAGTGACTGACGAGTTGTGGCGTGCCAGTACTTCGGCAACCATTGACCAGACGTTTTCAATTGGTGAGAGATCAGGGGAACGTGCTGGCCGGGGCAACAGGCGAACATGTTTTGTGTCAAGGAAGATCAGTGCAGGGCGGGCAACATGTGGTCGGGCACTTTCCTGCTTTAACGTAGCGTTATGGAAGCCTCGAAGATTAGGCATAGCAACTGGCCTTAACATATCAGAAATGTAACGGCTGCTGTTCAAAGTGCCGTCAGTGCGAGCAAGAGGTGAACGAGATGTGCATCCCATGGCCCCTCATACCATTATTCTAGATCAGTGTTTCTTAACCTTTTTGGTATAATGGACCCTTTTTCAAATTTTTTAAGAAGTCACAGACCACCCCCTGTAAAAAAAATTAGTGCAAAAACCATCAATTATTTTTATTTTACTTTATTTTTAATTGAAATAAAATTCGAAGGCTGCTTTGTGTTTTTAAAAATGTTAAACTTTTATATGGTTTGTGAATGTGGCTCCTCATATTGTGGAGGATATCTGGCATATCTAAGAGAAAAGAGCAAAGGGACGGTTTATAAAAAATGAGGGGTTGATAGAGGATTATAAAAATAGCAAATCGGATGTAATCAGGGGATTGCCCCGGAGGGTTCAAACGGAAAGCCGGTTGGTGCAGAATGTTAAAAATATAACAGGGATATTAGAGGGTCCGCACTGAATTTGGGGTATCTCAATCACCTAGTCTCAAATATGTATGTATTTTCATCTTTTAGAAAAAAAAGATCAGTGTTATTTAAATATTATTAATCCCATCGTCTTAAAAGTAGTCGGCGTACCCCCAAAATATGACTCATGGACCCCTAAGGGGTCCATGAACCACAGGCTAAGAAACCCTGCTCTAGATGATGGGACAGTATGACGATGTCGAACGCAAGCTGCCAATGGGCGTTCTCCTCGATGTCGCCAAACACTTTTGCGGCCATCATTATGCTGTATGCAGAACCTGGATTCCTCTGAAAAGACGACGTCATGCCATTCCTGCGTCCAGATTCGTTGTTGATCATATCATTGGAGGAGAAACTGTCTGTGATGCAGCTTCAAAGGCAGCCGAAGACATGATTGCCGTGCTGATAGTTCATGCTGTTGCAAACGTCGCCGAACTGTTCGTGCAGACACTTATTGTCTTGCAAATGACCCAATTTGTTGATTCAGGGTTCGTGACGTAGCTGCATGATCCTTTAAGGCTATGTGGATAACGTGTCTGTCTTCTCGATTGTTAGTGATGGGGAGCCACTGAGATCTTGCACGGTGTTCCCTATGACCGTCATGAACCCATCTATTCCACATTTTGCTAACAGTCATAGGATTTTGAGCAACGCGAGCAGTAATACTTCGGTATGATAAACCGCAATCCCGGTAGGTCACCATTCGACCTCGATCAAACTCAGACACGTGCTCAGACACATTTCTTCTTCTTACAAGAGGCACAGCAAAAACTTTTTTACCTAAGAATAACACTCAAATTCAATTTCTGTATGAGAAACTTACTGTCAAATCTTTTCTTTTATATACATTGTAGGGCACATCGCAAACGCCGTCTGCTTTGCATGTATGCGCTGATAAGCTAATAATTTGCATGCCACAACATGCTTTATCCATCCTGCAAATTTCATGAACATGGTGTGTAGGCTTCCTGGTGTAGCAAGTTTAATGGCCAGTAGTCTTAGTTATGTAAGTTTGATTTTGGTTGAAATCCTCGTATAAATGAAGTAAAACAACGTAAAAAACCCTAATAGTATCTGAAAATTTTTTTTTATTCAAATTTTAAAAATTTAGCAAATCATCAATAATTTATATATTAATTCAAATTTCCTTTTCAAAGGAGAGTAAGAAAAATCTTTGCTTTTTAAGAATTTTTTTTTATTATCTAGAAACCTTGAGATACTTTTCCTTTAACTATTAATAAATATACATCTCCGAGCAATTACGGAACACTTTCATTTTTTTTTATTCTCTGAACTTAGCAACGATATAAAATCAGGTATTGCTCTTTTGAATTAGCCTATAGGTTATCTGAAATTATTCATTTACAGTTCAGACAGTTATGGGAATATCGAGAATATTAGCTTCTTAGCCCCCCAATTAATGATCCTATCTTTTTAAAATTTTGCTTAACCCCCTCTGTTTTGAAGGTCAGGAATCCATATATATATATATATATATATATATATATATATATATATATATATATATATATATATATATATATATATATATATATATATACACCGAAGAGCCATTACACTATGGCCACCCTGCTAATAATCCTCCCCCGCAGGAAAAACTGTTGCCATGAATTGGTGAACCTGGTCTGCAACTATGTTTAAGTAGCTTACAGACGTCAGGGATTATTCTATGAGGATTATGGATCCTAATGTGCCCCATGAAAACAGTGATCCTGGGTAAGAAACCATTGAAAACCTGGGCGAACCCATTCTTATAGATGGAGGGTGGTCATAATGTAATAGCTCTTCGGTATATATATATATATATATATATATATATATATATATATATATATATATATATATATATATATATATATATATATATATATATATATATATATATATATATATATATATATATATATATATATATATATATATATATATATATATATATATACATATATATTGTTTATTCAGAAAAAGTACGTTTTGTGTCTGATTTTGTAACTTAATTAATAGTTAGCACTAATTAATTCGCATATTTAAAGTCACCCCAAGGAACTATTAGGATAGGTATTTAGTCCGTAAAAATTCGATCATTAAAACGAAAGTTATTCAGGATGATATCTTATTTATTTAGTGCACTGTACAAATTATGTCCTGATTCTTTAAAGACAGCAGAAAGCTGACTTACAATAAAGCTTTTATTTTGTGAATAATATACTATTTTCATGACTGCTAGGTGTTTCAACAATTGTTTATGACTTTTAAGCCTATTTCAAGCCAATGTTATCTTTTCAAACTCTCTATCACAGAAGCGTACACTATCTCCAAACCTTTATTTTATATATTATTAATGTGAAGAGATAAACGTCTTATAGAAAGAAAGAAATATTCAACTATGAATCTTTTAATCCAAATGGGATCAGAATGGGATCAATTTCTAGCTGCGTGAAATGATAATTTTATCAATATCAATTTGTGCTGTTGTAATTTCTGTAAAAGACATGAATATAAC
Organism: Parasteatoda tepidariorum; assembly: GCF_982258835.1. NCBI lineage: Eukaryota > Metazoa > Arthropoda > Arachnida > Araneae > Theridiidae > Parasteatoda > Parasteatoda tepidariorum. The sequence continues at coordinate 21,038,067 of NC_141764.1, read as the reverse complement.
TTATTATCAGTATCATATAGTTTTTCCGTTGCTATCTAAACCTTTCAACTTGCATTCATGAAAATTATTTTAATGAATTAAAATTATTAACTGCTTGGAGACATTTGCTATACAAAAACATAGCTATTTTTTGAGTTCACAACTTTCAATAAATACTTTTCACTCACTTAAACCATCAGAAGCTAGTAAATGATTAAAAAATTGTGCTGGTCAGAGATTTTTGTGAGTCCTAGAAAAATATCCTTGTTTTTAACTACATACACACAAATTAAACATACTTTCTTTCATATGAAAAATTTTTTTAGTTGAAAAATTATCTTTCGAATTTAAAACTTACAAGCACGCCGGTCCACAATTTTTAATCTGACATTCAGAAATTTCTTTTGACATTTCTGGTGTTATCGTCTCTGAAATGAACATAAATACTCTTTCATTATGTCCAACAATTGCATTTTAATTTAATCAAAAATGACTTTTAACAGTAATCATTGGCACTGATAAGAAATTATAGTTTAAAAATGAAATATATATATATATATATATATATATATATATATATATATATATATATATATATATATATATATATATATATATATATATATATATATATATGTACACTTTTTGAAAGTTTCATGTTTATCAACTTTGTGTGCTTGTAGAATATATTAATTTTCACTTAAATACAAACGTTTATTTATAAATTGAAGGTAATTTAATGTGGAATTTAATAATAAATGCAGTATTACAATATCTGTATTACAAAAAAAAGTTATGCAATTAATAGTAAGATCTATCTTAGATTTGCATTTTTTTAAAGTGATACTTACACAATCAATACTTAGTAGGATAACCCTTAATTTTTAAGACAGCTTCACAGCGTCTTTTCATCGAGTGAACGAGTGTTTGGAGTTCATCTTTCGTAATCAGGGATCTCCATCAGGGATCTTTTCCCATCAACGAACCATTTATTTTTCAGCAGGATTCAGCTCCATGCCTTCAGCAGGATACAGCAAAAGTATGCAAAGCATGCTTTCAAAATAAAGGCATAGATATATTACCATGGCCAGGAAACAGCCCTGATCTCAATCCAATTGAAAATTTGTGGCGACGTTTGAAAATTCTTGTACGAAGAAAACGTCCATCCAATAAAAGACAACTAAGTGAAGCTATAATTGATTCTTGGCACCATGTGATTACGAAAGATGAACTCCAAACACTCGTTCACTCGATGAAAAGACGCTGTGAAGCTGTCTTAAAAATTAAGGGTTATCCTACTAAGTATTGATTGTGTAAGTATCACTTTAAAAAAATGCAAATCTAAGATAGATCTTACTATTAATTACCTAACTTTTTTTGTAATACAGATATTGTAATACTGCATTTATTATTAAATTCCACATTAAATTACCTTCAATTTTATATATAAACGTTTGTATTTAAGTGAAAATTAATATATTCTACAAGCACACGAAATTGAAAAACATGAAACTTTCAAAAAATGTCCACACTTTTGGCCACCACTATTTAAACAAGGAAAACAAGGAAACACTGACATTTCTTAATATAATTAATTAAAAAGAAAAAAAACAGTGTATTAAAATTTTTGCAATTCTTCAAATGGATTTGAACATATTTGTCGTTTGTCCGATTAGTTACAATTTCAAAAAGTGTCCACACTTTTGGCCACCACTGTATATATACATATATATATATATATATATATATATATATATATATATATATATATATATATATATATATATATATATATATATATATATATATATATATATATATATATATATATATATATATATATATATATATATATATATATATATATATATATATATATATATATATATATATATATATATATATATATATATATTCCACATAATTCCAAATTCAATCTCATTAGCATGAAAGTTTAAAGTCGTAGACTTGTATTATCTTTTTGAATCGCTCTAGAAAAAAGCTCAAAAAATTGATCAAAATACAAAACTTCCATGTTTTTCTTTCTTTTGTTGCTTTTAGAAATTGCACTATGGCGCACAATTTTTGCTCCACATCACATTGTAAAAGACTTAATTCATATGTGTGGTTTATTTTCGTAAGTAAAACATACTCACGTTTAATGTTGAATCCTTTTTTGCTTTGTGACAGTCCATAGGCAGTCAAAGTAATATTTGTATAACATTCCTGAATGCACTCCTAAAGTTTAATTTAAAATAAAAAGATTACTTTCTAAAGAACCTGAGCAAAATTTTTTAGGTAACATAAAGAATGCGAAGCACCAACTTTTTTGTTTTATTTTCTCACCCATCCCTTCTATTTAGAACATTATTGGTTGAAATAGAAAATAAGAGATAATTCAGTGTCGGAAACAATTAGCCGTTAAAATGGACGATAACACTCATGAAAGTTAACACAATTATTTCATTTACTAGTTTTTTTCTAATATTTTTACTTCATTTTATGTGTCGTAATGAGATTAGGTATATAAAGTTCAAAAAATTATTGTTGTTGTTACTTATGTCACTTTATAACCGTCGTTAAACAGCCGACCCAATTTTCTGTTTACTTCTGCTAATGTCCAACTCCTTAGCCTTGCAATTTTGAATCCCATCAAGGAGACAAAGAAACTCTTGGATTAAGTATTGGGAGAAATTTTACCTCCGTTTCGGACGTTTTGATGAAACTAAATCACATTGCGTTCCATGGAGAGGAAAAGCTCACATGGTCAGCTGGACGGTCAGAGAATTGTCACCCATTTTCTGCCCAAAACAGAGGATATTTTACTTTAGCATTGTGGATGGCGCGAGACGGTTGCAGAATTCATATCAACCAACCATGGCTAGGATTTGGACCCAGTTCAAATCATTAACGCTTTTGTTGCTTATGCCACTAACGTATGAAACTTTTCATTTCATTTTATAACCGTCATTGAACAGCCGACTCAATTTTGGGTCAACGACTACTAATGTTCTGTAGTATGTATATAGCCTTGCAATTTTGAACAAATCTAAATGACAAGGAAACTCCTCGCTCAATACCCCCAGAGGTATGATTTGCTATGGAAACGTGGCTGACTTTGTGACTCGACAGATTTAATTTGGATCAGTCACCTTATACTACATGGGGAGAATCTACTACTGGCGAGAATCTATCCCACGACCTCTTGAAAATGGGCCTAGTGCCCTACGACGGTAAGTCTGATGGTAAAGGGACTCCAACCCATGATTCGTCTACCACTGACGACATTTCGCGTCAGTACTGTGTTCGGTACAAGCCGGAAGCGGAATCTACCAGCCATCGTTGGGATTCAAACCCGGTTCTCCTCATTGGAAGGCGAACGCTCCACTCCCTGAACCATCGTGACTCTACTTATGTAACTTTTCTTCTGTAACTGCCGGTGAACAGCCGATCCAATTTTGCAGCAAGTTTGCTTGAAATCAAGTGAATTTTTAAGGCAGAGAGTGCGTTTCTTGTTTTTGCAGCGGTACCATCTATGGCCAAGAAAACACACATAACAGCTAGTTTTACAAAGAAGATTCAATCACACTATATTTATTTATCTACAGATCGTATTTTTGATTTGAAGCAGAGAATGATCAATCTCCAGGTCTATATCCTCTATGTATTGATTTGTTATTGGAACTTGGAGGCAGATTTAAAGAGCACCAGTTACCACTTAATAGACGGGGATTCTTTAGGGGGAGGGATTAAAAATCGCGTTCTCATACTAACCAGGCTTTTTCGTCCACAAAAAAGTAATGAATAGTGATAAGGGTGAAAACCAATTCGAATCTTAATAGCGAAACTTTCTAGAATACCAAACCTGTTCCCTTACATCTTAAACATATGCACCAGTAATTTTTAAAGATTCGTTAAAGAGAAAGAAAGCTTATTGTTTACAATTGGTTATCCATAATTGGTTATTCAAAATAATAAAAATATAGCATTATTGAATAGGAAGTAAAGAAGAGATTCTTACTCTTTCATTTGTAGGTCCGTGACCTCCTCTTGCTTTCCATTTTTGTAAATAATCAATGCAGTTTGTGTCGTATGGATAAGGAAGCAGATTCTTTTCGATCTAAATATTTGTTAATTAGTCTCAACAGTGCAGTATAAAAAACGTATAACAATTGTGAACTTTGTGATTAAAGCACATTTTTACTGCTATTATTACATGATTTTAAGGTATTGTGTCTTTTTATTATGGGGACAGTTTAAAGGGGTATGTTTAGTTTGGCAATTATTTTATACTGAATCGAATAAAACGAGTCCCGAACCGTTATAGCTAAGAAGAAATCGAGATTTTATTTGTGGACATTGTAAATTTTTTCGTATACAGATTTATGCGTTTGATATTGTTCCGCAGGCAAGTGATGTTATTTATCCTATGTATTTTCAATACTAAACCTAATAAGACCAAAATAAATTCTAAATGCAAGTTAGTTTAAACATCTTTGAAAGTTTTTCGTGTACCCTTTCTAAATTTTTCGTACCGCTGTGTACCACTAATAAAAAAATGAATGTATTTTCTACTATAAAAAAATTGCACAAAAGATAAAAATCACAACTGGCTGTTGACACCACTAATTATTAACTGTTAACTCTGCAAAAAATAATCAATAGAAAAGTACATAATCGTAAATTTCCATGGCTAGCTTTGTTTTTTAATAAAATTATTTGAAATATTCGTTTGTTGCAAGATATTTCGCATAAGAACTCGTACCCCCGTTAAACTGTTCCCGTACCCCTGGGGGTACGTGTACCACACTTTGGGAAACACTGATATAGAGTGATGAGGAGCTGGTTTCTTGGTATTTCTTTATGCTGATTTAAAAAAGTCGAAAATTAAAACGATCTTTAATTTAAATTACCTTAAAGATTATATTATTAAAAAAACAATGAAATTATTTCTTTGGCGTTGGCAACAAAGTACTGAAACGGAAATAACATGTGAGGGCATTCATAGGCATCATCTCTAAAAAAATACAGTTTTACGAATTTTTTAATGATTTTTTAGCATGACCAATGAATTTTGTAACAAACTAAGCTAAATTTTCAGTAGAAATAAAAGTTTGAAAGCTAACTATTCATAATTTTTGATGTTCAAAACAATGATGATGAAAACAATAGGTGTTCAACCTTGTTTATATAAATCCGAGTCAGAAGAAATGATGGATTTTTCATTAAATCTTTAAGCAAAAAACCTTTGATTTCGGACTAGTGTTGACCATTTTTTATTCGTGACCGAAACTTTCTCGCTGATCTCTTATAGCTCGAGTTGGTGATCAGAAAAGTAAATACATGATTTCAAATCATAAATTCAAACTACAAATTCCTATGCGTTAATATAAATTTATTTTATCTGAAATATAGAATCAGAAATAAAATAATAAATTATAGATAAACAAGTAATAAACTCTCAATGAAGCACTTTCTTGATCAAACTGCTATCCAACAAACATGATTGACGTTATTTTTCAAATGTTTAAAGAAACAAAATCGCTTCAATTTAGTTAACATTAATAAACTGCTTCACATAAAAAAAAATCGTTTTTCCAACCACTCTTCAATGATTAAATGAAATCTTGAATGATTTTGAGATCAGGGCTGAAATTTTTATTTGAACCCACTTTCCAAATTTTAGAATTTTAGTACAGAAGATTTTGGAGTTATACGAGAAATATGTACACACTTGCAAATTGTTTCTTTAATCAATAGTGACAGTATTTCTAATTGTATACTACATTTAGAAGCTGAGGTTGAAAAACATGATTTAACAAGTCCTTTATCAGAATAAAAGTAAATAAATCGAAAAAGATTATACCTTTTTCAGGTTTCTTTGAGTAAATACTTTCTCGAAACTTCGAATTACGATTTACATACTTTTTAGTGTATAACAATAACTTCTCGTGGTTTCTCAATTGCACTACAGAAGTCGTTCCGTATACTCCTTTGTAAAACTGTAAAGTTTATCCCATTTGTCTGCGGTGTGAAGAGTTGATTATTATTATTATTATTGCTTGTTTGAAAATTAAACATAAAATTAATTATATCTACTCAGTTTTATGCAAAGATAATGAAATTTATTTTAATTACTTTTTTCAAGCGAAAAGTATACTTTTTTCCCATCTCCATTGAAAATCCTTGCTCGTAGGGATCTATTAACTGTCGAGAATTGTGAAATGAGATTTGTGCTTTAGTTTTATTGATAAATGGTGGATGTCTTGCTGGGTCAAGGTTCATTGTAAAGGCAAAATCTGAAAATTTACGAAACTTTTATTGCAACACCAACAAATAAATTTAAAAATTTATATATTCAAATGTTACAATTAATTTCTAAATTAATTATGACATATGAATATTAGTCTTTTTTTTAAGTAATACTATATAATTTTTTTTTCTATTTTGTTACAAAATTTTGAACATTAAGTTGGTTAAGTTTACAGTTTAAAAAAATAATCGTAGCAAAATTGCTCAGTTTGCCATAACGAATAACAGTTGGAAGAATCCCTTTAAAGATACTTCTCCAAAACCTCTTTGAAAAGAGAAGTCATTCGCACGAAATAATACATAAAAAAAGAGGATATGGATGAACTTTCTGGAAACGAAATATTACGTCCAAAGCAACACCTACAAAATACCATCTAGCGTGATATTTCGTCAAAAACAGATAACGAAATAAAATCGCACTGTGTCAAAATATCGATTTAGAAAGATTTCTGGTTGGCGTTCTAATTCGCTATGAAAGAGTAACTTTTCAAAATACTTGTAAATTTCAGACTTATATAAAGATTTTTGGAATTTAATAGGTAAAAATAATTTTAATTCCAGTATTAATTCTAATCCTACATCTCTAATCTAATCTACATTTCCAATCTACATTTTTTACGTGCATGAGCAGTATAAAATAGCTAAGTTTAATTTCTTACATATTGCACTGTTTTCAACGTATTCTTTTCAAATTTTAAGGCAAAAATTACTTAATTTTAAATTGCTTTAAGAATGTTGTTAAATTTTGTTGAATATTTTGAATGTTATAACAATAAAAGTAAGAATTTCTTTTTTTTATGAAAATCTCCATATCTCCATAAAAATCTAAGCTAGGCGTAAAAATTTTTTTACAATTATAGCATAAATTAACCAGAATAATTTTTAAAAGTTACAAAAAATTTAATACCACAATTTATGGCCCAGGTGATTAAAAACACTATTTTGAGCTTGTAATTTATTGTCGGTCCCTCTAACCTTTGAAAGTTAAAAACATCATTGATAAGTATGAGAAAGGGCATGATTTAAACATTTCTAAAGTTATGAAATGATTCTTGAATTATTTCGTGAAAAATATGAAAAAATATATTAGTGCTGAAATATTTCCATTATTTTGTCTCACCTTTTTATATGTACTATTCTACCAAAAGCGTGTAAATTAAATCCTTTTTTCTTTTAAAAAAGAAAGGGAAACTCTATTTAAAGACCTTGTGATAGTTTTTTAGTTATCATTAGATATTTTTGTCATATCCTTGAGATATTCCTTGAGATATTCCAATATTTTTGAGAGAAAAGAATGAAAAAGTAAAAAAACGCATTTCTAAAGAAAACATATTATTACTGCAATTTTATGTAAAAACATTGACACGTTAATCGCAGGATAGCATATGTTGTTTATATATTAATCGTATGAGATGAATTTGACATATATCACTACAGAAATTTTTTTTCTTTTTAGCTATTGCATAATATATTTCATTACCGATTTCAAAACTGTAATTGGCTTCTCTCAACAAGCTACTGTTATTTTATGTAAAATTTTTTGTCTATTTTTTAATGAAATGTACAAGTTTAAAAACATTCGATATAACAAAGGGTTGCATAAATGTTGCGACAAGTGTCTAGGGTAGTTAATGCATATCATCAGGAATAAAATTGTTTAATAACCTATGCCCTGCAAATTGTCGTACGTGGCTAGGACTGCTTCCTTATTATAAGCTAATTCTTTGTGTGTTTTTGAACAGTTTATAATAAGCCTAGCCACGCACAATGACATTTCGGGGCAAGAATTCTTCGAATAAAAAAGTTGATTAGCAAAGATATGTTTTTTTCCCTCAAAAACGTCTTTGGTAGAAGCTATATTTATAAAAAACACTATGCGCTGATTCCAGAAAATTGATAAAATTACTTACAAGCCCCGGCAGGTGCAGTTTCTGAGCTGGTGTTAGGCTTTCCAATCATAGAATTGAAAGTAAAACAGGAACTGACAATTGGGAACTCAGTTTTTGGACTAAACACCGAACGTGTAAAATGGCGCCTAAAAAGCAATATGATCATGTATGTAAAATTTAATTTTCAAATTTAGCGTTCAAGTACTATTACTTACGATTATCATACCTAAGTCACTTAAATATAAAGACTACTTTAATAAATAAACACAAATTACATTAGAAACAATTTTTTTAAAAAAAGGAAAGCATTCTCACTTTAGCCCGTTGTAAGTCAAGGGGTAATGGATGTTGAGGTTCCACAATTTCATGAGCAACGGCGTGACTATGACAAATTTGGTCCTGAAGCCTATACTTTCCAGACAAGATGGTACACATTGTTTTGAAGCTAGATGGGCTTTAAGCCTCCACTGGATCAAATCCCAATACCTTTGGATTTGCCTATTTTCATATGCCTTATAGATGTGTGTAAAAAATCCGAATTTAATCCATAAATTTAAAAAAAAAATTGAAATGTTAATGATTAACATTTAAGTGTTCTATCGGAAATTAATTAGTGAAAATAAAAGAACTGAAAAGTAATTCTATTAATCGCAATAACAAAATGAAATTATAAGTAATAATAATCAGTTATACTGATGGGTCTTGCGAGAATATTGTTAAAAAAATAGTGCAAATCTAATACAATTAACAATCTTTAATATGATCTTCAGTCCTTTTCATATAACGACTGACAGTTCATGTAAAACTGTTTAACAATGGGGTTATTTTGACCTTTTCTTGAATATGCACGTGAGCTTCGAAGCTTATTTTTTTATTTCTAGGTATACTACTTCAAAATTTCCTGCATTTCAGATGATTAGAGAACAAAATTACAGATATACCTAACTTGCTTCTAGATAAACTACTTTAAAATTTTACACATTTTTTCCGATTAGCAAAAATATTAATAATAATAATTATGGATATACCTGAAACAGCTAAAGGGGGTAAATTTGATTACTATAAAAAAAACGTTAATTTTTGAAGTTCAGTGCCTGTTTTTAACTTTGCCGAACTACAAACATTGTGAAGATAACGTGCAGAACAGAATTAAGTGTCCATGGAGTAGCAAAATTTGCCACGTGCAGCAGATTTTGGGAAAATATATGGTAGTTTCCATTTGATTACCGAAGTACACCTTAGTTGAGTTTCTATTTAATTATAATTTCGTTATTGCGTCTGAAGGAAACCCAAGATTATTAACAGCTATATTCGTTATTATTCTGGACCAGAATAAGAAGAAGTCATTGGGTGCCAAATCAGGGCAGTACGGCGGATGACCCATTAGTTCGATCTTTCGCTCCGTCAGAAATGCCTTTGTTTGAGTCGATGTGTGAGAGCTCGCATTGTCATGATGAAGAATGATTCGCCAGTTCTGCTTTTTTCGAATTTCTCCGATGACTTCTGGCAAACAAATGGTCGTGTACCATTCAGAATTGACCGTTCTGCGTTGCTCTAACGCCACTGTTGCCACATGATCGTTAATGCCGAAGAAACAGGCAATCATTTGTTTCCATGTGCCTCTTACTCGAACAACTTTTGTTGGTTTTGTCTCGTCTTGGAAGACCCATACAGTTGATTGCTGCTTTGTTTCCGGCTCATATGCATAGATCCATGATTCGTCACCTGTGTAGATGTTATACACAGCCTTTGATGTACCTTGAACGTATTTTTCCAACATTTCCTTGCACCAATCGACACGAGCCTTTTTTTGAGCGTTTGTCAGATTATGCGGGATCCAACGCGAACAATTTTTTTTGACGCTAATGTGTTCATGCAATATTTTATTGATGCTAGTCATACTAATGTCCAAAGACGCCTCTATCTCACGGTATGTCACATGACGTCTTGCATTATCAGTTCACGCACAGCATCGATCTTTTCTGGCACAACAACGGATTTCGGACGACCTGCACGGGATTCGTCCTGGATCGAGCATCGACCACGATTAAATTCGTTATACCAATTTTTTACAGTGCTGTAGGATGACGCTTTATCGCTGAATAAAGAGTTAAGTTCATGGAAGCACTCTTGTCTTGACAATCCACGTCGAAAGTTATGAAAAATAATGGCACGAAAATGTTCACGATTCAATTCCATTTTTTGAAAGAGAAGAACTTTTCAATTTACTATAAACAACACAAATGAAGCTATAATGGTAAATCGTCTACTGAATTTATGTTTAAAAATTTCAAACTTTCGATTAAAATTGTTTGCGGTCGCCTAGCAACACTTACTGTTGCCAAGGCCAGAAATATAAATAGCAACCCTCATATTACGTTCGAGTGACGTAACTATGGTTTCAACCGATACAAAATTCAAAGAAAAAAATGTTTTATGAATCGCAATCTCTATTTGTGCAATTTGAAAAAAAGGCAAATGATTTACAACCTAGAAAATGTGTTGTGCTTGAATCATGGAACAACACCTGAACTCCAGGCATTGTCATTCGTCTAAGTAAAACTTGCAAATGAATTTTCTCTTTGCAAAATATATAAAAAAAAATTCAAAAACCAAAGAAAAAATTGTTTGCTTCCTTTTATCATAGCGAATACATTCTTGTGTTTGTTGAAGGACTACAAATTAGAAAATTCAGTTCACAAAGTATAAAAAATGTGCCTTTCAGCATCACAAGGCACAGAATAAAAGGAATACTAGCTATGAGTATTTGTCGATATTTTGCCTATAAATAATGTGTCGATATTTTATAAATACTTTACCTTATTTAAAATTCGCAAGGACACCAAACTGTTTATTTTTACCCGTTCATAACATAACCTCGTCTTTCATCTCCACCGATTTTATCGCGTTGCCGCTTTGTATGTAGAGTGTGTTTGTATAGCATGTCTACTGTAAGAACTCCTCCTGCCACAAAGTCTGAGGCCAAGTTTTGCTATGGAAATTACAATAGCGCATTTCAGGGTAGGTAGCTTCTCTTCACTTTAGGGCTAACACAATAGACCCAAGAAGAAGATTTCTCTTTTCTCGCCGACCCAAACCTGCCACTAAAATCTGTTCTAAACAGAGACCTACATCCCACCCCTACTTAGAATAGTTATAGATAATCTAATCGTTACCATAGTCACCGCCACGGGTTCAAACTAATGACAAAGTTAGTTCTTACCTCAGACAAATTATACGTGGGAAGCATGTTGATTGCATTTTATTATTTCTAACAAACATTGCACTCCTTGTAAATAAAATAGGTTTGTCATGTTTTATGAGAATCCCCTTTCAGGACAGTTATTTTTCCCTCTCCGTTTCCATGATTTTGTTAAATCTAATTTTTTTTTGCCCTACGCTATTTCATTCTATTTATCTAAGGAAATGTACTGTCTTGGAAATAAAGCAAGACTTTGATAAACCATAGCACAGAAGAGGGGATAAGTATGGAATTATGGAGAGTAAGAAAATTGCATAGACATTTTTTCTATTAAGAAAGAGTATATAGGTTTTTATAGATCTCGTAGGCTTTTATTAATATTAGCCCTTCCAGCTTTTAAGTGCATTTTGTCCCAGAAAAGAGAATATTTACAGTTAATGTCTGATGCGATGGCTATCAGTAGTCTAATCAGAATTTAGGATTTAAAAATATCAGAATTTATGTACCGGCAGTCATCATCTTCACGAATATCATTCCCTGTTAATCCCAAAGTACAGCCAACGAACAAATCATTTGTCGTTTGAAGAAAAATGGTGTAGTTTTCAAAATCCATGGAATACAGCTCTTCATAAATTGACCTTGTGGGAAGCTTAAAAAAAGAAAGAAAAGTAGGAATTAGGACAAGAGAAAATTAAAAATGCTTTAGATAAATACCTTTAATAGTTTGTCGGTCTGTTTTTTAAAAAAAAATGCATTTGTAACACTCATTTGAAATATCAAATGAAAAAATTTCCTTAAATTAGGAAATTTTTTTTTGTAAAGTGAACAATACTTAAATAACAGAAACGTCAAAGCTGATGTCACTACTCTTATTAGTCCACTGAATTTATTTATTTTTATATTTTTTCTGGTGGTGCTGCACACGAATCCACTTCTTGAGATTGAAATATTTTTTTTGTGAAACACATTTTCCTCTAAGGAAAACCTGGAAAAATCTAGTTTTTTCGTTATACAGTTTTTTTGGTCTTTAATATATAAGCTTCTGCTAACAGTTTTGAAAGTTAGAGGAAATTTCCTGCCACAACTATACCTACAATGCATCCGTAGGGCCAATCAACGTAGAAAGAATAGAATATTGTTGCAATCACTGGTTACCCATTGGTCATAATGTTTTGCCAAAGATTGGTTTTCAATTCCTGTCTGATATATGTTTCTCAAGACGTCATAAAATTCTTTTCCTTCTTCAGTATTCATATTCATATTAAAGTCGCCACCAAAACAGTAATTATGAATAAGTTAATCGACAAAAAGACAAAAGATTCTTAAAAATATTATATAAAAACATTAAAAATGCTCGCTGGTAAAAAAAAAAGAAGTTCCAAAATGCTCGTCTGTTTTTTTTATTAATGATTATGTTATTGCCTTTTAAATTGCCACGAGCTCTGCATCATAAATGCTAGAGTTATTGGTGAGTCTGATGGAGGCCACCTCAATAGTCTCACCATCCAGTTTCACAATCATGCCAGAGCTGGTAGTTGCATAAGCTTTAGTTATGAGTATTAGCGAAGACCTTAGGATGGAATTTAATTTATCATTGATCCTATTAGTATTACGATACCAGACATTGGCGGCATATAAAATAATGCGTTCTGTGGACCGCAGGTAGATGGTTTTTAAGTATTTTTGGCTGAAGTCCCCAGGTCGCCCTGGCCACCCTTTTAATAAGATTATTAAAGTTTCCTACTCTCTCCTTGACCTGGTTAAGATGAGGTTTCCAGGTCAAGCCTTGGTCAAGTAAAATACCCAGGTATTTAAGAGTTTGGACCTGTTTAATTGAATATGTATGATTATTGCTCATTTTAATATTCGGTGGTCTTCCGATTTTCTTTCTACTCTTGGGAAATGTGATGCAATACGTCTTATTGTCACCAAATTTGAGTTTATAAGCATTAGCCCATTCCGAGAGTTCGGTAAGACAGCGGGTGGCTAGTTGGTCAAATCGATATAAAATTGGGTGTCTCAACAACATAACAAGATCATCCGCGAAAGCTATTAAGCGGCAATCATTAAAATCAACATCGATGAAATCATTAAAATTAATATGGTTAAAATGATGGAAAACAGTGTTGATATAAATAAGCCACAACACCGGCAGAGATTATATATATGTAGTCTAAAATCATTGCACTGCTTCAAGTGTCTTGTAGTGTCATTGCATAGTACACTCAAACTGTGGCTTTTTTATTTTCCTTGGTGACAAAGCTTCGAAAAACAGTGTCGCTAAACCACGGGCGGAAGAAAGTTTTCAAGTCAAATCCTTACCTCGATTTTTATATTTAAAATTTAAAGAAAGATGAGTTTTGAAAAACCTAGAGCAAACCATTTGTTTTTTAAGTGCCGAATAAAAAGTTTTCAAAATAAATATAATCACTTAACAAATTATTGCAGGATTAATTTTCCACTGCCTAGCTGCAATAACATATTTGCATTTAGATATTTTGAAAACTATTTTCCTCATCATTTAAAACGAAAAGGTTTAAATTACTTTACGCGAACTCGTTTTTTACAATGCTTTAAATACTATTTAACTTCCGTAGGTTTAAGACAATTTACTTCTAAGGTTTTTATTTTTTTCCCTTTTTCCGTCTAGGCAGACATGTTTATATAACTGCTTAAATATTTATTTGAATGTTATAGTAGTCACTCAGTCCTAAAAATAAAATTAGATAAAGAAATAAACTCATTTTTGCAAACTAATGATTTTTTGTAGCGTACTTGCATCCAGTTTCATCAAACCTTGCATCTATCCTATATATAAATATTTCAGATTACGTGATGCTCAAACCAAACTGTTCACTAAATCTGTGTTGTTCTCAGATAATATAATGGTAGACAAGCAGCACGTGAGAGAGATTAAATGAAAAGGAAAACGCCTGTGATATTCCTTTATAATTTCCAGACATAATTTATTTAAATTATAAACTTAATAAAGGGAAACTTATTTCGGTTCTCTTATACTTTGAATTTAAAAACAGTATATCTGCGACAAACATAGTATATACATGTTATATTTTTACTTTAATAAAAACCATTTAAATTTTAATATAAAGTGTTCCAGAAGTCTCTTAAAATTTTAAAGGAAGTATATTCTTAGTATCTTTTAATATTTCAAGTGTCCCAGTTTTTTTTTAGAAAACTTTTTTATTTCCAAATAAAATAAAACAAGAGTTATGTATATCAATTTTTAGATAAAATCATCTTTAACAAAAAGTTTTACGGAAAGTGGACTTCAAGTTTTTATTGAAATAAAGCCAAATTGAAATAAAATTAAAAGAAATGTCATTTATGCTTGCTAAATATACCGTGTATGCCAGCACAATTAATTAATTTTTTGATATGGAATTTTTTGGAACTTACTTCCTGAGAATTAGGGTCATATATTTCACCCCTGGAACAATATCTTTTATGAAAGCATTCACATAAATTCCGGTATTCCTTAAATTGAGATGGGCGTAGACATCTTTCATGAAATCTCGGATCTGAACAAATGGCGCGTGATTTAAATCTGAAAACCAAACAGTTATAATTTATTAGTCTCATTAAAAATGTATTTATTTATTGAATTCATGAAAGTGTGAAATTATGGAAATAACACCTGTTCCTCTAAGCAATCATCGTGACTGTAAGAAAATAATCAAATATTATCTCCGAAAAATGGATTTTTTTTAATCCATTAAAGCAAAGGCTCTCAAATTGTGGATCTATTTAATTAAGTTAACCAGCAAAATGTAAAAAATATTTATTATCAACTAACAACAGATCGAGTTCTTACTATACTGTGTTTCGCAGAGGAAAATTTATGGTGAACAATAAACACAGGAAGGCGGGTCAGCATAAAGTATCAAATAATGACTTTAAATAGCATGAAAATTAATAAAGCATTGCTAATCTTATCCCGTAATAAGACTTAACATATTTTTCAATTTTTACTTTAATTGTTTCCTATTAATTTATGTCAAAGAAAGAGTAATACAGTATATTTAGCATTTTAATAATTTATGGTTACTAAATACCAGCGTGAAACAGCGGTGTGTTTTTCAGCATCCTCAAAACACGCCTCACTTCTAAACAATAATTCGTGAAATTCACACTTATTTGCAATTACTTAGATCTATTAGGGAAACAGGTATTTATCAATAGTAGTATATATATGCGGGTCCTGGGCCACTTTCTCACACTTTCTCGCGCACGTTTAATAAAATCGTATAATTCAAAGAAAATTGATTAAAAAGGATTGAAAAACTTAATTTTTTATTAAATATATATAAAATTATAAAAACACCTTTTTCTTCTATTTTGGTCCTAGCACTTCATCACGCACACCTTGGCGCACGCTCGCGCACGTTTAATAAAATTGTATAATTCAAAGAAAAGTGATTAAAAAAGTAAATTTTTATATACTGCATTATAATATTTTAATTAAATATATATAAAATGATAAAAACACTTTTTTATAGAAAAAGTTCATTTTCCTAATAGATTGTGCCTGGCCCACGCTTTGGCGCACGAGTCTACTTGTTGATTTAATTGTTTTTATATTAAAGTATATATGTATTTTCCATCAATTAATCCTTCATAATAAAATACATAACCACCTTCATTTATTTCTTGAATTGCTTTGTCCGAAAGTTCTCCATGTTTCTTTTTCAGAAAATATTCTTTCACTTCATTTAGTTCCACAGTTATTTTCACAACTACACTATCACCATACTTTGTTTTTATTTTTCTTAATGATATCAGTTTATATTTCCCCGGTTTTAAATCTTTCAATTTGAATATCGGGCTGTCGCTTCTGAGACTATTGAATTCTCCCATTTATTAAGAAACATTTTCATAATGTCCTAATGCTCTTGTGTGAATTCCATCTTCTAATATGTATCTCTTATCATCTGATGCTGATAGAGATTTTTTATTTACTTGAACCGAAAATATGTTATGTTTAGTACTTCTAATTAAATTCATTGTTCGAAAATGATCGCTTTTATTAAATAAGCATTCTTTATAATCTTCGAAGGAGATTCTATTTTTAACCACACATTTTTTCACACCTTTAAATTTTTTAATTACTTTTTCTGATACTTTTAAGGCATACATTTTTGCTCTTAGTCCAATAAACTCAGTCATTATTTTACCAGAGTTTTCATCTTTCATTTTACCCAATACCTTCTTATTTATTCTTTCAAGGCCATATATATTATTTTCTTTATAATCTGATGTATCAAAATAATTAATCATACCTTTCATGTCATTATAAAAATCTGAAGTCCTGATATCATAAATATAGCTGTCTGTATCTTGATATAATAATGTAATATTTTCATTATATTTAGGTTTCATAACATCATAATGAAAGTCGTACATTAGATATTTAGATAAATCTAAAATACTCATTCCAACATAAATAGGTTTATCAAAGAGGACTTTGTTTTTGTTCATATGAATAGCAACTAAATTCTCTTCAAAAATGGTTCTTCCTTTAAAATTTGGTTTAGCAATGAGTTTTTGAGCCTTCTTTGCATTACAACACAGTTTTATATCTACTCTTTTTCTAATATTTTCCATAGTTTTTCCAAATACAGAATTATTCATCAGCTTATAGAAATCTTTTTCAAATTCATTAGTTGCTTTAGTCCTCATTTCAGTATTTTTATCTATATATTTCTTTAACCAATCAGATTGATTAAATTTTAATACTCTATGCACTTTTTTAAGTTTTAATTCCATTTTCAAACATTGTTTTAAATTTCTATAATGAATTACATAATTCTCTTTATCATATAAAGTTGTTAATAATTTACTTTGTTTTGAACCATCAGGTATTCTATTCTCAGGTGCTAAAGGTAAGTCAGAATGTTTATCATGTAATTCTTTAGGATATTCTAAATCGACTTCTAGTATGTAACCTTTTTCAGATATGTCAGAGGTTTCTAAAATAGCTTCTATATTATTTAGCTTTATCCATTCAAATCCATCGTATGGCAGATATTGACTCATGGCCCACCCGTATAAATTATTTGCATCTAGATACATTAAATAATTTGAATCTTTATTTGTATCGTAATCTTCCATATATTTATTATTTGCTTTTGCATATCTGTTGCAGCATTGAGATATTCCACCTCTAGTACCTTTCTCAAGCATTAGGATCATATCATAATCATTCAATAATTGTAGTTTTACTTTAGTTACTTTTAGCATTGAATCCCATGATAAGCCAGGAGATGTAAAATACCAAGCTGGATCTAATTTATAGATTTTTAAACAGACATCTCTAAAATTTTCAAATATATCTGAAAGTATCAAAACATCTGTTTTCACATAAAGGTCTGAATACTCACCCATATTTTTAATATTAAAAGTTTTCCAAACATTTTGGGCATGTTTATAATCTTCATCTGATATATCACATTCATTCAGTTTGTTATAAAATTCTTCTTTCGGTGGTAATTTATTTATTTTACATTTCACCCATGAATCCATATAGTCATAAGGATATACACCTTTTCTAACAACTAGATCAAATAATTCATTTTTAAAAAATTTAGACGTTTCTCTGTATTGCTCTTTCGATAAATTTTTGGACAAGCTATCTATGCTACTAGCCATAAATCTAAACGAGTCTACAAATCTTAATTTCAAAAATCCAATTTTTTTGCTAAATGATATGTATTTTTCTTCAGTATTTGGAATTAAATCAATATTTTTTTCATCATAACCAAGTCCTTTAACGAATAAATGAGCATCATATCCTGTTAAATTATGAATAAAAACTGGTACAAAGTTTGGATTTTTATAGTTTAAATTACATGATTCATGAGCTGGACCTCTATATTTACCGGTTAAATGATCATGATCTCTTACCTTTACTTTATCTATTATCTCACTTTTGCATATATGACATTTATTATTTTTTTCAAAATGTCTTTCCTCATCTTCACTCATTTGAATTGGTTTGATGTTCTTATAAATTTTTTCAATTTCTTCTGTTTCTTCTTTTAACATTTTACAAAATATATTTGCAGCATCTGGTCCCCTATAAATAACTGTATCTTTATAATACTGATGTTCATATTTTATATAATAACAAAAACTCATCGGTTCATACTTTTGATATTTCATAGTGTAAGAGTTTTCTTTATTTGGTTGGCAGTTATCAATTTTTCTTGTCAAACATTCAAAATCTGCATAAATTACGAATGGTATTCTCAATGAATGATTATATTTTGAAAATTCAATTAATTTATTTTTATCAGGCATCTGAATCTTTACAGCTTTATTATTTTTACAATCAACCATATGAGTTTCAAGTTTTTTTGTTGAATAAAAATAGGTTAAACACCTATCACACAAATAGATTTTACCTTTATGGTTATTTTGTTGGGAAACAACCAATTTACTTAAATTTTTAACCCAGCAATAATGATTTTCGAAATAAAAGAGATTGATATGTTTCTCTAACTTATTTTTTGTTATTTGTAATGTATAAACTGAACTATCATAACTGTAAACATTGATCGATACATTATTTAATTTTTCAAATTTTTGAATATCGCTCAGAGCCACTGGAAATTCGATTCCTTTAAAATTTAGTTCCTTTTCAAATTGTGTATATTTTGTAACTCTTTCCCCATGTTCCTCAACAGGATGCAAGGCAGATAATACAGCCCACATAAAACATTTATTGTCTTTATTTTGAACATTTATTATAGCTTTTTTATTCTTTATTTTCACTGGCAATTCTACGTATGATGAACCTCTAAGAGGATTATATTTATTAATTCTAAGTTCTAGTTTATAAATTTCAGATATGTGCCAGCCAGATCCTTTAGCCTCGAACTCTTCCATTTCTCTCAATAATTTATCAATTACTTCATCATAATATTGATTTAAATCAGTTGATTTCAATATTATCTCATTAACAGTTTTAAACGAAAATTCTTGAAACTCACATTCATTTCTTACAAATTGACAAAATAATTTGAAATTTACTTTCAGCTCTTGTACAATAACCAATTCTTTTAATTTATCAATAATCACACTTCGTAAAAATTTTAAAAATTCTGAAGCGTTTTTAAAACCAGGTTTATTTTCCAAAGAATACGTCTTTAATCTACCTTCATAAGCTGTTTCAATCTCTTTGATACCCTTTTGATAAAATTCATTTATATGACTTTCATTATGGTCTTCAAGATGAGTTTCTTTATAATAATGACCGCAAATATCACATTTAATTTGTTTTTCTCTTGGTTCCCTCGGTTGAGTAAATATATCATCATCAAAGGAAGTGAAAAGTTTTTTAAATCTACTTGAAAACTTATTATCAATTATAAAATTAATAAGATCTGATTTTTTTAGTTTATAATAGTTATGATAATTGTGTGATTTACAATATTCTCTCAACTCCTTAACTGTCGTCAATTTTAATTCTTGCTCCATTTATTAAGAAACATTTTTTTAAATATTTTTTCTTCATGAAAATAAATCCTTGTGGAACGGAAACAAAGCTAAAAATGAGTGTTTCATATGATAACTGCTTTCTAAATGTCTTTGTGAGAAAAAGTAAACTCTTTTCCACATTCACACATAATTTTTTTATACTTTCTCATAGAATCGCAACTTTTACAATAACTTTGAAGATAAAATTTATTTATTTTTTTAGATTTATAAAACTCATCAACTGATTTCGTAACTAAACAATTTCTACATTTCTTTTCAAGCTCCATTTATAAGGTAATATTTTTTTAAATAGTCTTTAAGAAACGAATTCCAAATTTCATCATAAATGTTTTGTTTTTTAGGACTACCTAACTTAATATTGTTCGAAATATTATAATATTCACATATCTTTTTCATAAAATATTTATAATTTAAACTCTTTTTAAAATACATATAATCTAAAAATTTTAAAAACATTTCATCTGCTTCAACTGTAAAAATCAAGTTCAATTTTCTTTTTAACTTTTTAAAAAAACTAATTCTGGAATTGTATCTCTGTTTTAAAAAAATATCAAACCTTTCGTATCGTAAAAATATACATCTTCTTCTGAATCGTAACTTATTTTTTTATTCTTAATTTGTTTAAATATCTCTGTATAAACATTTTCCATTTATTTAAAAAAATATTTAAATATGTGTTCTTTCTTTCTATTGCGCAATCACAGCCACCGAGATGGCTTTTATTGCTCAATTTCTATGAGAGCCATATAGATAGCTCTCTTACGTCACAGACCTTATTACGCAATCATTACTTCCCTTTGAAAAGCCACTGCGGTAGCTTCTGAACAGGAAGTTATCTTATGACATCATTTCCTTTTGAAAAGCCGCCGAAGTGGCTTTCAAACAGGAAATAAGGGTATACATATATTTATATATCCATTCTTAATTAGTATGAATTTTAATAATTTAAAAAGTACAATAATATATTAAATTTTATATATAATTATGAAATTTTAGGTGTAGAAGTATTTACTCATTAAAATTTTACACAACTAAAGAAAAATTATAAGAAATTTTTAATTGATAATAATATTGATTTCAAAATTATAGAATATAATAATTATGATTTTAAAATTATAGAATATATTTTATGTGAAATAATAAAGAATGGATATATACAATGTATAAAAAATACCTTCACTAAATGGCTAACACATCTTTATTTATCTCATTCCATCCAATCTTTCTTTTTATGAGGAAACATTTCGCAAGACATCAGCTTTTCCGAATCTTTTTTAAAACAATTAAGACTAAAGGAATTTTTCAAAAGTTAATTCAACAGATAGGAAGATCGAAGCTTTAAATTAATAAACTTAGAAAATAAAGTCTTATTATTTTTAGTTATCTAAAATAATAATAATAAATAAAGTAAAGTCTAAAATAATAATAAAAAATAAATAATAATAATAAATAAAATAATAATAATAAATAAATAATAATAATAATAATATAATTTTTTACTTTAAATAAGTCAGAAACTTTACGTTAAATAAGAAAATTTAAAATAAGAATAATTAGTATAAGAAAATTTAAAATAAGAAATATTTAAGTAATTCGTTTAATAAAACTATAAGTAATTCATTTTCAGAATAATAAAATACAATAAGAATTAAAAAACATGTAGGAAAAATACTTTGAAAATACAAAAAAAAAAAAAAAAAGAAAAGAATAATTTAATATAATAATCTTAAATATAATAACCTACTCCCTCGACGATTTGAACTCAAATGAACGAACACGGAAGTAAAATGATATCGAAACGCGTAGAAACTTCTAGAAGGAAACGACGTCATTTCGATGAATCATTTGTTGCTCGACTGATTTGAAATAAAAGCATTTATAGAAATGTTTGTTATGAGCAAATTAAAGATAGTTATTATTATGGATTGTTTGGAGATTTTAAATTAATAATAAAAAGTGGTTAGAAAATAAAGAATCTAAAGAGTTAATTTTATATTCATTATTTTATGAAATTAAAGGTAGAAGAATTAAAATATAATGGGATTTCTAAGGATTTAATTACAATGTTGGATTTCACCTGAATTTTCTAAAAAAGTAAACGATGTAGTAATTAATTATTATGCTAATAAATTTAATGATAATGATAAACTTCAAAAGAAATTAGATATAATAAAAATTAAAATGAATGACTTAAAAATAAAAAATGAAAAACACCTAAAACATCTCAACCTCATGTTTACAATAATAGAAAAGAATAAAAATGATTCTGATTATCATTATTATGTTATTAGAGGTTTATATAATAAAACTATACGAGATTTAAAATTTAGATAAAAATAGCTCATGAAATTCAATATAATCCGAATGCTATTAATTTATTTAACAGAATAAAAGAAAATATTATACTAAATTTAATCATTTAAAATTAAAAGATTATGATATGGAAAGATTTAAAAATGATATAATTCAATTGATTCCTAAATTAGAATAATATTTTTTTCATCTATCCAACTATTAAATTCTTCAGGGTAACCAACCCATTTCACTAATAATTTATTTCCTTTCCTTCTTATTATTTTTTCAATCTTATATGTTTCATTTTTCTTATTATATTTTACTAATTCTTTTTCATAATAAGTTCCTTTAATTTCTTCACCATTTAAATCTTTCACTCTATAAGTTATAGGATCTGTTTTCAATATTTCAGATATTATAAAAATTTCTTCTGTAAATGTAGGGGATGATAACCTCTGGTAAATGTTTCTT
The DNA here is from genome assembly GCF_982258835.1 of Parasteatoda tepidariorum. NCBI lineage: Eukaryota > Metazoa > Arthropoda > Arachnida > Araneae > Theridiidae > Parasteatoda > Parasteatoda tepidariorum. The sequence goes on along the minus strand of NC_141764.1, from coordinate 21,015,402 downwards.
TATATTTTGAAATTCTAACTTTATCGCCTATTTTAAACTTTGGTTTCTTTATTTCTTTTTTAGAAAATAAATTATTGTATACGATACTTTCATTTTCTGTCCGACTGGCTTGTGAGGGCGTCATTTTAATAGATCGATGATAAGAATTATTATAATTATAAACTAATTTATCTATTACTTCTAAGTATTTATTTGTATTATTTGCTGCCATATATTTTCTTATTTTTCCATTAATTGTTCGATTAAATCTTTCAACAATAGAACATTTTATTTCAACATTTTCAGTAGTAAACCAGTGAATATTATTATCTTTGAATAATTTTTGAGTATCTTTATTTATAAATTCCGTACCTTTATCCGTTTGTAGTTTCTCTGGAATTCGTTCTTTAAATATTAACTTGAAAGCATTTGATACTTCTTCGCTTGTTTTTCTTTTTATTGGAATAACCCAAGCATATTTACTAAACATATCAATAACTGTTAAAATATAATTAACTCCACTATTATATTTACTAAATGGTTTTATAAATAATAAATCGGCTTGCCATTGATCATCAATATGTGAAACGTAACATCTCCTTCTTCTAAATTTACGAATAATTGGTTTATGTCTAGTATAAACATCTTGTTCATGTAAAAAATCTGTAATTTGTTTTTGAGATAAAACTGTTTTTCTTTTTAATTCATTGATACCACAATAACCTTTTTCGGGATCATAATATACTGTTTCTATGACCCCGTTTTCTTTAAAAAAGTACTTTTTTTAGATCCACAAACTTCACATATACCTTTCCTCGTCAATCTTCCATTTTTAGAAGTTTCTTCATAAACATCTTTAGTATTAGTAAAATTTTTACATTTTAAACAATAAATCATACCCATACCAAATGTTCTTTTGGCTTTGATAATAGGTTTAACAATTCCTCTTTCTATTCTTTCCCTGATTGTAGGATTTGGAATTGTATTTAACTCTTCTATCATATTTTTATCACATACATCATTTCTAGTTTTAGTATCTTTATTTTTAAGGTAACAAACATCATGTTTATATGCTATTTCATCTACTCTGTTAATGGGCTTACTCCATTCTTTATATGTTAAATCATCGTTTAATCTTTTCTTTCCATGTAATAATTGTGTTCCAGGTCCTGTAAATTGATGTCCTGGTAAATGCATTTCAAAGGGTAAATTATTAATTGTTGAATTGATAAAGCCAGATCCTTTTTGACCACATTCTTTACAACAAAATTTGAACTTTCCGTCTTTACTTAATTTTCCAACTTTGAATATATTACTTTTACACGTCATTTATAGGTAATAAAAAATTATATGTATTTGTAGCCATTCAATTGAGTTTTTTTAACGTATTTCTCTAAAGGAAAATATTTCAAACTTTGAATAAAATCAGCCTCTTTCTTATGAATTTCTTCTTCAGTTAATGTATTAGCTTTAAACAAATTCAGTAGTTGTTTATAAAATTTGTAAGTATATTTATATTCTTCTTTTCTTTCGGATATATTTAAAGATCTGTCAACCACTTCAATAACACCAGCTCCTAAACTCAAAGCTGATAAAGGGATTAAAATAAAACCAGATAAGCCAGACGCACTAAATAAAAACTTACTCATAGATAGTGCGATACTAATCTTTTGATAGAAATTATAACTTTTTCTGTGAATAAAAATTCTTTTCTCTAAATATTCTTCCATTTATATATACATAAATTCTTTATTTCGGTACCTCATATTAGGATTGACTAAATCTAAAACTAAAAAATCATATGGTTTTTTGATACAGTTCTTATACATTTTATTAAATTCTTCTTTTGTTAATTGACCATCTATTTCTCGTATTATTTGTTTAATTTCTTTTTGTTTCATATCGAAAAATATAAAATAATCGCTGTTACTTCTGATGGTTATAGGTATTTTATAATAGTACTGACTTATATAGATAAGGGATGTATTTTTCTTTCTTCCTCGTATAAAAAATTCTTCTATAGATTGTTGATCTTTTTCACATATACAATCATCAAATACAACTAAATTCATATAGGAAGGATCCAAGTCATCTACGGTAATAAAATCATCTAGTTTGGAAGAAAACAAAACTTGATCTTTTTTAAATTTTTTATATTCTTTCAAAACTTCTTTTTTATTCTTTAAGCCTTTACATTTTTGAATATCTTCTAATTCTACATCTGTAAATTGAATGTATTTTTCTTGTAATTTTTCATACTTAGATTCAAATATGTCTTTTGCACACATGTAAAGTCTATCAAAGTGTAAATAGTCATAAATTAAATTGATTAATAAGTTCGATTTTCCACTGTTGGAAGCACCATTTATGATTAAATCTAAAGGGATGTATAGGCAATAGAGGATGTTGATTTGGATCTTTAAATTCATCCGGTTCATTATAGTCTTTAATTACAATTTTAGAATACATTTATTAATTAAAAAATAATCTACTACGAGTAAAAAATAATCTACTGCGAGTAAAAAACTATTATTAAAATAAAAATATTTTTTTTTTAAATAATTTATTCTTTTAATGGTTCATATAGCGGTACTCGTGTATTGTGACAAATTTCCGCAAGAAGTATACAAACTATCTTTTCTTTGTTTGAATTATAAAATTCTTCTGGTAATATATTACTTTTATTTTTTATTAAAAGACAGAAATCTATTTTAGAAACAAATTCTATTACAAAGTCTTTATCAATATCTTGATATTGTATAATATAATCCCAATTTACATAATCTTGAAATTTTCTTATAAGGTTCATTGATAATTTTTGATATCTAGATACAACATTCATATTTAAACGGTCAGAATAATTTTCTATAAATCTTAAATCCAATTTTTGGAATCTTGATATTTCATACCAAGTCACTTTATCTAAATGTCTCTCAATAAAACGGATAGATAAGGTTTGGTATCTACATATTTTTTCCCAATCTACATCAGAGGCATGTTTTTCAATAAAAGGTTCATTGAGTTTTTGATATTGAGAAATAATATACCAATCATTTGGCATCGTTCAATTAAAACTTCAGATAATTCAGAAAATTGAAACACACATTCCCATTTTAAATAATCTGCTAAACTTATAATTACATCTTCTGAAAGTTTCTTTCTAGAAAAGTCGTTCCAATTAATTTCATTGGCCATTTATTAAGAAGAAAAATTTATCTTTTCAATATGTAAATAAGGCTTTAATTTACAACCTCCTCCTGTTAGCACTGATAATGTTAAAACTTCATTTAACTTTCCATACGCAAACATAGTTATTGAATCTTCATTAACATTTATCTCTTTATCAAGAAGTACTTCTTTCACTTTTTCTAAACGTATTTTTGGCTTTTCATTCATTTTGTCACAGGCTAAAAAGATGGTAATTTTCATATACATGTTTTGTGATAATTTCAAGTTTGAATCTAAAAGTTTTGAAGTAGTTTCGTTGAATTCAAAAGTCTTGTAACCCACACCTGTAAACTGAACAAGTCTATCTGTGGTAGCGCAAAAAGTTTTATTATCAACGTAATATTTATTAGCAACGTCAGTATCATTTATGGGCCATTTTACACTCGATATTCTTTCGTTGTGAGCATAATAACTTCTATTAATTTTATCCCACAGTATACAATAATAATCAAGATGTTTTTTGGTAACCACATCGCCTTCTTTTTCAGGTTCTTTTACATTTGATATGATTTTATTTTTAGCATCAAAATTATTTTCATCATGTATTAAACTTTTGTCTTTTAATTCATCGACATATTTTTTAGTTGAAGCATCATTGTCCTCTAGAGGAGTAGCTATATTTCTAATACATTTATTTTTAGCATTAAAATAACCGTTATTACGAATCAAACACTTATTTTTTAAATCATCTACATATTTTTTAGTTGAAGAGTCATTATCTTCCTGAGGATGTAAAACATTTTTTAATAGTTTACTTTCCATATCATAATTACCATCATTCGTTAATTTAAATCCTACACCTGGTGGTCCTAAAGGTCCTTCTTTTATTTCATTGTCGTAAAGTGGATAATAAGCAGTCATTTATTAAAATAGAAAAAATCCTTTATGTTTTCAGAGTTTTAATCATTTTTATATCCTGAGTTGACATATTCAAGGAGCATTTGTTTCTTTCTTTCAAAATAAAGTAAAAAACATAATTTTTAGTAGTATTATTTCTCAATCTCCAATTGAATTCAATCATTAAATTACTCAAGTTCGTATAATTTTCATGGTTTGCCAAGTTGAAACAAATTATAGGATACTTACTGAAATTTGAATAGTTTATCATACAACCAGTTTCAGAATTTATATTATTCATTCCTGATTCTAAAAGAGCATAATATAATCGATTATAATCATTTTTATTAAAGTCCATCATATAACTTACAGTGGGAACTTTAATGTTATTAATCATTAACCAACATTCTATCATATCCAAGTGATCAAACATCATATTATTTTGATTCATGTTTTCATTTCTATCTTCATATTGAGGAATGACATATAAACTCAAAACTTCATCAGATGTAGCAGGAATAGAATAAGACCCACTGGAATTTTTATAAAATACATTTGATTTGATAATGTTATAATGATCCCAATTTATTTCTATAGGAGTATTTGATAATTTTAATTCATTGAATTTTACAGATGCGGAATTTTTAAATCTAACATAAGGTAACCAAAGTGATAAATCTTCAACAAGAACCTTAAAATCTGGATTTTGAATATCTGTATACAACATATTTTTACTATCATTTCTCTGAATTTCTATTTTAACTTGGAAACCTGTCATTACTTTTTTATATTCGTTAAAGAAATCAAATATATACTTTAAAGGAATCCATATTTTTACTGTTTGACTATTTTTAGTAAATTTACATCTTTTTGAAAATCCTTCATTAAAACTTTCATTTAGTTTAAGGTTTTTAAAAAAATCAGTTATTTTGGTAGTATCTATCAGAGTTCCATTATATTTTAAATTGTTTCTATCTACAGAATCAGTTGTATCTACATAAAAGAACATGTTAGTAGCTTCCGATGTTGAATAATCAGGGGTGAAGTGTATCCCTAATACTTGATTCATAATGGCTTTATAATTTATAGTGGATTCAACTTCAGTATTTCCTATAATCAACCTGTTTGAATTAATGAGACCTCCTCCATTCACTAGAGTAACATTTTCATTACTTATTACACCTCCATCTCCTTTTACAATTTTTAATTCTTGTTGCAGATATCCCGCAGAATATAAAATATTAGCATTTGTATCATTGATAAAGAAATTATATGTAGCATTTTCATGAATATTATTTCTATTTTCACTTTTTAATTCTCTATATTCAAAACTTTCAACGTCGTTATTATAATAATAACTAGTGTCTTTCAAATCGTAAATTTTATCCATTTATTTAGGAATAAAAAATTTCAATCCAGTACCATGTTTTTTATTTTTAGAAAATATTTCATTCAATTTTTCTCTTACAAATTCCTTAGATTTATCTTCTACAATTGGACTTATAAAGTCTGAAAAGAAGCCTCTTCCTTGTATTTTTTTACTCTTTCTGTACAATCTTTGTTTATTCATTTATTTAGCAATAAATTTGTACTGTACTTCTTGTTTATTTAAATCAATTAGTTCACCTCTATGATTTGTAATTCTCATTCTAATTCGATTAATAGAATCAGATTTAACCGGAAAAAATATTAGTTTATCAAATTCTTTAGCATATAAACTTCCAGGAGGATTTGATGATGTAAAAGAATAAATAACTTGAGATTGAAACTGATTTATATAAGCACCATCCACTATATCACAGTGAATATAAATATTATCATTACCATTAGCTATATCCGCAATAAATTTACCTTCTTGCTCTTCCTCTTCATATATTTCAGGTTCAAAGCCTAAAATTTTGTACAATTCACTTTTAGATAAATCAATTTTATAATTCTTCTCGAGTTTAATACTAAACCTTTGTCTTTCTTCTATTATTCCAAATAATATAGGTGAATCATTTCCAAAATATTTTACCATATAACGATTCAAACCTCTTATATTGTAATGACCATGAGGAATAATGAAATCTGTCCATTTGACTCCATCAAAATATGAAAATTTATTGTTTTTCTCCGTAATATTATTCCATGAAATATACATTGAAAAAGACTGAAGAGCTATCTCTGTAAAATGAAAAGGTCTCGAATACTCAATGGTGAAATCTTCAGATTTATCTATGTTTTTCGAATCTAATATAATATACTTCATTTCTAAAGAACAATTTTTTCATTTAATTTACTAGGTTCTTGAGTAAATGAATATAAAACTTCAATAGGAGATTTATTTTTATTTCTTTCAGTTATATATTTCATACAATAGAAACCACATCTTACAGAACTCGGACTTTGTAAAAAACTATCGTTATATCTAATTTCTTTTCCTAAAGTATTTAAATAACTTAGTATGTTTTGAGGAAGAAAATCATTTTTTATTATTCTATTGTTATATTTATATTCTCCAAAAGGATCAAAATATTCAACAAAATTATATTTTGGATCATTATAATAACAAACCCAATGAGTTCCAGGACCTGTAGATACATCTAAATTTATAATTCCGTTTTCAAATTTTCTTATCTTTTTATGTAACATATCTATAGTAAATATACCTCTAAATCCTTTTTCATTTTTCATATTGTTTTCAATCATTTTGTTGGATATTCCCATGGCTGATAGACTCCCTTTCCACAAGTTTTTTTTTTTTTTACCTGATCCAGAAATTTTGTCCAATACTTTTTTAGTACCCCAACCAGCTGCTCCACTAGCTGCTCCTAATGCTAAAGTAGAAAGTAAAGGTACTAAAAATGGTAAAAACCCTCCATTCTTTTTCAGTTGAGTCTTTGATATTTTAATTCTTTTACCTTTATCAATTTGGTTAATTTGTGCAGCTGTTAAATGTAAATCAAAATTGGGTGTTTTACTTTTATCTATTTGTAAACTAAGTTCTTCACCATTTTTATAAGCTGATTTCAATTTAGAAATCTGACTGTCGCTCAAGTATACTTTTTTTACAATATAATTACTCATTTATATACTAAGAAATTTTCCATAGTATTCCTTTACCTGATCGTTTGTCATAGTTCCCTCTCTTAAAAGTAAATCCAACAAATCTACAGTTTTATTATACAATTTTTTACTTTTAGAACCTTTACAAATTTTATCTGTCAGATCAACTAAGATATTCAGTTTATCTTCTAAACCTTTTCCTGTGTAATGTCTACCTTGTTTAATAGCTGATAAAGCTTCTAAATATCTTTTCATCATATTCATTTTATAATCAGCATTATCAATCCTTTTCTGATACTCATCTTTGTTGTTTGTTAAATTTCTATTTTTGGTTTCATTTCCTTTTTCTCTTTTAAATTGATCTCTTTTTGCTTTTGCCCTTTTAATAACTTCTTCAATATCTTCATCAGTTTTATTCCACATTATTGAAGGTAATTCAAATTCTAATTCTTCTAATAATTCTTTATCTAAATTTTTGTCTATATCTATTTTTAAAAACATACTTCCTACATCTTCAGTATAATCTTCCTCTGACTGATTCTCTATCTGAGGTAAAGATCTATAGGTCTCATTCATAGTGAAAGATAAATTATCAACAGCATCTTTTATACCTAGCAAGTTTTGTTGTCTAGAAGTTTCTAGTTTTTCCATTTGATGAAGTACAGGTTCGTGAAAATCGGCTAATGATTTTTGTATTCCTATATCTTCTTCTAATTTTATTTCATTATTTTTCCTAATTTCTGATTGTAGTTTAACTAATCTTAGATCATTTTTTAATTGCTCTAACAACTTTTTATTTCTCTCTTTTTCAATACTTTCCATTTATAGGTAGTAAAATGTTTCTTAATAAATGGAAGAATTCAATAGTCTCAGAAGCGACAGCCCGATATTCAAATTGAAAGATTTAAAACCGGGGAAATATAAACTGATATCATTAAGAAAAATAAAAACAAAGTATGGTGATAGTGTAGTTGTGAAAATAACTGTGGAACTAAATGAAGTGAAAGAATATTTTCTGAAAAAGAAACATGGAGAACTTTCGGACAAAGCAATTCAAGAAATAAATGAAGGTGGTTATGTATTTTATTATGAAGGATTAATTGATGGAAAATACATATATACTTTAATATAAAAACAATTAAATCAACAAGTAGACTCGTGCGCCAAAGCGTGGGCCAGGCACAATCTATTAGGAAAATGAACTTTTTCTATAAAAAAGTGTTTTTATCATTTTATATATATTTAATTAAAATATTATAATGCAGTATATAAAAATTTACTTTTTTAATCACTTTTCTTTGAATTATACAATTTTATTAAACGTGCGCGAGCGTGCGCCAAGGTGTGCGTGATGAAGTGCTAGGACCAAAATAGAAGAAAAAGGTGTTTTTATAATTTTATATATATTTAATAAAAAATTAAGTTTTTCAATCCTTTTTAATCAATTTTCTTTGAATTATACGATTTTATTAAACGTGCGCGAGAAAGTGAGAGAAAGTGGCCCAGGACCCGCATATATATACTACTATTGATAAATACCTGTTTCCCTAATAGATCTAAGTAATTGCAAATATATATAAATATTTTTACCCGATTATAGTTTATCCCGCTTATCATGCGTTATCCAAGTTAGAGGGTCAAAAACTAATAAATGAATTGAAAAAAAGTTTTGCTCTAGCTGCAAACATATTTACGATGAAAAAAAAAAAAGACGAATAACCACGTATGTTAACTTCATTTTTTTTGTTAATCTATTTACATTACATACATTTTTTATATACAAACTGGGCATACTAATTGCATTTATTATTTGTTGAAACACTATTTTCTTCTCAGCAAGAACAAACTTTCGACATTTATTAAAGATTGCTGTTTATCTAAATTAGTGTGAATACTATGGTGCTTCTATTAAATGGGGAAAAAATTCTTTTTTTTCGCTCGAATCTCTCACAGAAAACCATTCTTGGAAAGTTTTAGCCCAAAAAATCAATAATTATACCCCACCCTAGAGTGCCGAAGTGTTTTTTTAAACAATCAAAATAAAAAATAAAAAAAAAATAAATAAAAAAAAACATAATTTTTTTCAATTATTATGTTTTTTTATGGACAAAAATTCGAATGAGTGCATGTAGAATCACAAATCTGGGCTCTTATAAACGATAATGTTTTCAGCTTCATATTTGTTCATTGACACGCATTTTGTAAAACTAATAGACTAAACGACGCAATTGTTTTTTTTTCTGAATGATACTCCAGTAAAATTAATTTTTTAAGAGTGTTGAAATAATGTGAAATCTGCTCAAAAAAATGACTATCGTAAAAATAGTCTAAGCAACTGAGCTGATATTCACGCTCTAGGATTCAATCTTAATTATTCGAATGGGTGACCTCAATTATGCTCTAATTGAAAAATATACTTTTCCTAAATTAAATAAACTTTTTTTCGACGGATTTGGATTTCTGACCCAAAAATATGGGGGGCAGCCGAATTGTGGGAAATATTGTCCCAATAACTTGATCAGGAGAGTGGACCAAAGATCAATTAGGAGAAATAAAAAATAAAAAGTTAAAAAAAGATTTTTATGACCGATTTAGTCGCGACAAGGAATTAATGACTTTTGGATTTGTATTGCATTAAAAAGTTAGTCGTTACATTGATTGCTAAAAGAGAGTGAAATATTTACATTAGCTTTTAATGTAATGCAATAAAAATAAAATAATTAGTTCAATTTAATTGAAATTCGACTAATAATGATTAAGAAATTTTAAAAGCTAGGAAATATGTACTGCCAATTGTGGCATTCCATGAACTTATCAACAATGGTTGATAATTAAGGTGATTTTCCAATTCAGGCTTTCGACGGAAATTCCTGTTTTTCATGTTTGGTGATATCAAATAATTTAACTTGGCGAAAAATTTAATTTATTCGCCAAATACAATGCACCATAATATTTTACATTCAGATATTTCTTTTTTGTTTCAGTTATGATAAAAGTAAATTAAATTTAATGGTTGTCTTACCCATAATAATTACATATGGTGAAAGAAGGTAGCTCAACTTCCTCATTGTTTGTGACTGTAACACTGACAACAGTTTCATATTGCCAATATAGTTGCATAAATTCCCATGTCTGGAGAACAAATCCAATGACGCAAACAACGAAAAACAAAGTGCGCAATACTTTCAGTTGAATGTTGTTTGCAGACACTATTTTCGGAATGCTCGAGATCATTGAATCTTGGAGTAATTTTGATGAGTATTTCTGAAACGACTCTTCATCCTTTCTATTCTGCTTTCGCAGAAAGCTGAAGAATCTAAATTGAAAATACCAGTAATTACAATTTATTAATTTAATTGAATGATTTATCGATTATCAATTAATAATTTAATTGGATAATTAATTGATAATCAACTCATATTCAGTTAACTGAAATTACACGAAGCATTAAATAGTAATAAATAGTTCAGTAAGTTACTCTCAAGAAGAATTTTACATAACTTTTCGTACATTTTATGAAAAGAAGTTTAAATAGTCCAAAATTCAGTGTCATAAAAAAGTAATGTTAATATTTGAGACATAATGTTTAAAATAATTAATTATTAAGTATATTATTACTTGTATATTAATACTGAAAGATTAGCCCTAATGATTGATTAAGCATTCTGATTGATTTTACTTGCTGGCAGATAACAAAAATGCAGGACATTAGTTATTTATTACCTTTCATACTGCTGTGGGGTAACTATCACTAAGATTATTAAACATCAATTTACTAGTATTTAAAGCATGCTAACTCGATTCAATCACGGGTACTTGATCAATAATGGGGTACCTTTAGTGATCAATAGAGGTTTTTCTTTTGATAGAAAAAGGTTGATTTAGTCAAAAGCTGTTTTCCCTACATTGGTGACCTATGCCCTCCCACTTTGAATAGTTGACTTGCTATTTGTGACTGTGTCATCGTCCTCCTGTAACTGTTGCTTCTCAGACTCATTTAGACACAACGGGATCCTGCACACACTAGACTTGCAATAGCAACACAGTAGAGACCACACACGCAACCGTGAACTTAATACGGCTCTCACGACAAACTCTCAAAATCCAGTGAACTTAACACAGCTCTTCGTGTCTTTAGCAACTACTGGTATCCGTTCATCGAAGTGGGTGTTACTTTTGAAGTAGGAGAGTTCATATCACGTCCGGGTCACCAATGTGGGGAAAGAGCATTCGACTACCTTCATCCATCAAATGGTACTCCAAGATTGAATCGAGTTATCATGTCTTATATACAAGTGAAAAGCTTGTCAGTCTTTTGTTTCACCTTCAAATGTGTCTTGTATAGTTTTTGTTGACTAAAGCTTGCGTCTGTTAAAATTTGGTGACGAAGTCTGGAAAACTGCCTACGCCAAATCAGCGATCTCAGTTTCACTACTGAAATATAATTCCATCTTTCCTCTCGCAAGAACCATTTTTACATTGTATTGTTCGATAACAACATGCTCTTGCTCATATTATTTGTCTTCGGCGAATTATCTGTCAAACCAGTTTCACATTGTAATTATTTAAGGTAGTATACAAGCCTTCCAATGTTGCTGATTTAAGTTTAATTGTTTTAGCTGATGGTCATTCTTGCTCTAATTTTTCCATGAAGCTATTATGTGTTTTTACAAACGAAATTCTTATTACCTTCTATTTTTTAACTAAATCATCCATATTTAAGGTAACATAAAATCGTTTCTCTAATAAGCTAAACACTTCAGAATTATAGAGACACTACTATTAGTAGAATGCAAGGAATTTCAACTATTTCTTTAATGTTTATTTAATTTTATTTCAGTTTTATGTGTTTAAAGAAATTTAAAAAAAAAACGGTGGTGAAGGTCTAAATTTTTTTGTCTAATTTTTCCTTGCTATCGACTGATCGAGAAGTACCGAATTAAATTCTTACCAAACTGAATTGATGATCAAGAATCGTACTACAGGTCTCCAAAATATTGATTATTCAAAGAAATTACCCATTTCTTTCTCTCCAAAATATTTTATTTTATAAATTGAAAAAGCACAGTTTCTAAATCAAAATATGAAGCCATGGAATATCTTCTTCTATATCTAAACAGGTGCAATATATTAGAGTGGTTGGTATTCCAAGCATAACAGAAGGGAAATCACACAAGTATTTTATTCTAAAAAAATAAGCTAAATATTTTTGAGAACAAAAATTCTACTAGAATATGCTACTTTAGTGTGCTATGTTTAATTAATTAGTATAAAATAATAAAAGACCCTCATAATTAAATAGCAAGTTAGTTAAAAGCACTTGTAATAGAGGGGACAAATAAAATCCCACATTTTTGACATGCACTGTTATTTGTGCTAAATTCTATGATTTGGACCATCTTAAACATCACATTTTTCAAGGTAAAATGAATTATTATAAGATTTTTAAAATTGCAAACAAATTTTTTCAAGTCAAAATAATGCAACGTAACAGAGAGGACATGGAATGTAACAGAGGCAGCATCTTACAAATTTGATGAAAAGTTAAAGGGTAATATCACTGTTATAAGTGACTCTTTGGTTATTTAAAATTGGAGTTGGCAGCACTGCTATAATTGAAACCTGTCGTTATGATTGAAACCATCGTTTTAGTTATATTTGAAAGTTTTTATTTTACCAGACCATGTTTAAAAAAAAAAAAAAAAAAACAAGTGCCTTGTTTGTTTCTTTTTCAATTTCAGTTATTTGGGCAACAAAATTAACTACCCAATTTTTTCCCTTGAAAAATAATCTATTGCCACTTCAAAAGAATCCCAGTGTTTTAAATGGTGACTGGTGTACATTAAATATGTCAGGTCACAGAGTCCTCCACGTTCCCAAAATAAATTAATACCTTTGAGAGAGGAGATACCTTGTCTTTTGGATTGGGTTCAATTGAGCAATTGTTGCAAGTAGCTATATTTGGTAATTCCATGTAATTACTAGGCAAACAACTGTGTTTTTAATAGAAAATTCACATTTTTGTGAAAAGTACATACATATTTTGTATGGTGTTTTACCTACGCATAAAATATGGATAGGTCGTAGTACAGCAAAACTTAGATTTGCCTATTTTTATGTTTGGATGCATCTGCTTTGATACTTGATATGCTTCCATCAAGGTGCACATTTTGCTTAGTAAACTTTCTGTCAATTTTCTTTGACAATCATGCACTCAGCTCTACCAGAAGTCTGGTAGGAGAGTTTATCAGATGAGTAGAAATTTATTAAAAAATTTTTTTGTTTCACCAGAAACTTTGTTACTAGGCTATTTCTTTTGTTTTAGTATTAAGGTTACAGAGTATGCATAGAACAGTACAAAATTTTCTTGGAGATACAGGTAATGCACGGTTTGTTTTTTTAAGAGCTTCCCCAATGCCTAAGGAACATTATGAAGAGAACATCCTTCCTGAATTTCCACTGCTTGTATCAGTGCTTTTTTATTTTTCCTTTGTCTTCTTTTTTTTTCAATTTATCCATTTCTCTGTTAAGTTCTTTTTTCGAAATATTTCTGTTATCATAAATTTTCGTTTTATATTCTTCGTTATTCTTTATATTCTTCCTTATATATTCGTTTTATATTCTTCTTACAAATGCTTTCCTTTTGGAACATTTTATTTCTATATTCTCTCATTAATTCTGTTGCTGTTTTCCCCATATTGCTTACTCACTTAAAAAGGGTTTAACTATGAACTAAACACACTATTACATAAAAATGGCGCAGCTTTACATAAAAAGTGTGCTCTAATAGTGGAGGAGCTGGTTTAAACTAGTTGAATCAGGATGCATTACAACTTGTTTTCATTCTTCGAGTTCTTCTTTAATATTCAACCTATCTATCAATTTTGAGTAGCTGAGCGGACATTTTGTTTTGTCCTCTCTGCTACATCCCCTCTATTATATGAGAAACTTTAAAAAAAAAATTCAAAAATATAACATAATATGATTGTACTGATAGATTTTATTGTAAAAACCAAATGTTAAGTTAAAAGGTTTTTCGTGTGATGAATAAAATAAACTTAAAAGAATAATTATAACAGAGGGGACAAATATGTATTAGGAGTACAAATTAGTTCTTTCCGTTTTAAAAAGATGGCTCTGCTGTTATGAATGTTTCATAGTGACAGCTGGTTTCGGTAGTTTCAGAATCAATATATCTGTCAATAATATTCAGTTTATATCGCTTTGAGTTTCACACAAAAACCCTGTTTTTTACTTTGTTTAATATGTCAACTTTTGTGGTAACTAAGCAGCATTTGCTGGAGGTTTTATGTTTCCGCTTTAATTGGAAGAAAAGTGCAGCTGAAGGGCATCGAATGCTTGTAGAAGTTTATAGTGACAATGCTCCAACTGATAAATCATGTAGAGAATGATTTCGACGTTTCAAGAATGGTGAATGAAGAATGGTGAATAGTGTTGTATACTATGAGCTGCTACAACCAGATGATTCCATTACAGGCGATCGGTATAGGCTAAATTGATTCGTTTGAGCCGTGCATTGCGAGAGAAACGGTCGGAATACGAGCAAAGACATGACGAAGTTATTCGTCTGCTTAATAACGGTCGACCTGATGTCGCAAAAGTCGTAAAAAATTATTTGGAAACGCTCAAGTGGTATATTTTAGCACACCCGCTGTATTAGCTGGACATTGCTCCTTCTTATTACTGGTTGTTCCGATGGATGCAGCACGATTGGGCAGGTCACCAGTTCACTTCTTTCGCAGAAATCGAAAATTGGCTCCTAACTTGGATAGCCTCAAAAGACGAGACAGTTTTTCGAGATGGAATTCGAAAATTGCCTGAGAGGTGGGAAAAAGTAGTAGCCAACAATGGACAAAACTTTAATTAATCTGTTCATTCATTTTGTTCTGAAATAATTGCATTTTTGATCACAAAAAATGGACTGAACTAATTTGTACTCCCAAAATTTAAGATAAATTTTAACTTAAAAAATAAGAAAAAAGTTTTTTCATCATAATCACTGCATATTTAAACTCAAGAACAATTTATTTTACAATATAAATCAAATTATATGTAAAATCACAATATTTTTAATTACTTGTTCTTCTTTAAAATAGACAGTTGTTTTGGTAGAATAAGTCAAAATCATGAATTCTCTCTATTTATGATAAATTTTACTATAATCATGCATAACTTCAAAAACTAACTTTTGAATTCATAAATTACAACAAATTTCCTTTTAAATAATACTAATTACAAGGACGTTGCTTAAACTTTAAAAATCCACTACTAGTTTCAGTTGGCATGGAACTCAACTTTTACTTCCTTACTATTAAAAAGTAGCAACCAGTATTTCCACTATTTAAGCGCCATAATAAACAATATAAATATTGACTCAATATATATGGCAGTGCAAATGAAAATTATCTATAAATTTTTGAGCTTTCATAAGTCCCTTTTAGATTTTTTTTATAAAATTAAATAAACATTTAGTAATTGTCATATTTAAAAAAATTTTAAATATGCATAAATATAAAAAAAAAAATAAAAATATTTTTAAAATCAAAATACAAAACCTCTTTTGTAGTATATTGTTTTTCCTCACTCATTTTGTAACGCAGCAGGTACTTTACTAGAATATAAGCAAAATTACCATGAATAAAATTTTTGAAAACCGTGCGTTACATTTCCTGTATCCCTTCAAAACTTCTAGAACATTAAATTATGTTGATTGTAATCAAATACGGAAAAAAATTTCTTTATCTTTTTAAAACCATTCTTGAATTCATAATTGAATGAGTCTGGAAAAAAATTAATTTATTATGGAATGTCATTGGTATAGGTACGTGAAAAAATGATGCAGTGCATAAATACTATAGGTAGTATAATAAAAAAAAAGTAAGAAATGCATTTTTTCTTCTCTCCCCCTCCCCCCCCCAAAGACAAATTATCTCTGCCCAAAAGTCCCGTATTGCATTTTGTTAAAGAAAACTGCAGAATTCATAAGAAAAATTTCTGCAGATGTTTTTTGTTCAGTTTGTTTGTTCAATATTTCTATCTATGTCTTACCATTGAGTTTCTGTTTTAGTTTTTAGTATCTTTTTTTAAAATCAAAGTTAAAAACAAAAGTGGAACTACGATATTGATTTTTTTATTAAGCAGTCAAATATTGCTAAAAATTTAATTCAACAGGTTCAAATCAAAGTTTCGAATTAGTTGCTCTTAATAATCAAAAATATTTAATTTAAATTTTTGAATCCTTTTATATCAACTATTGATTGTTTTTCATTTAATTCTTAACTTTCTTTTAAAAACGTTTCATCATCTTTAGAAATATCAATAAAATTATTATGCATGATTCTTTTTCGCGTGTTACTTTAACATTGGAATAACATTCTATCAATATGTTTCAACATAATTCATGATCATAACGATGTAGGTATTATTGAATTTCTAAAATAAGATTAGTGTAATTTAAAAATGAAACTTAAGTAAGCTAAAATAAGATAATTAATTGCTGTTAATACTGTAATTAAAAAATAATTTTGATATCTTAATCAATGCAAAAAAAAATTGGCGAACAATTATTTTTTATTATGACAGAAAAATTCTTCAGAAACCCAAATAGATACAGAGTATGTGTTTGAAAAAAACTATTACGCATTTAAAAGCAGTATTCAACTGTATTTGATAGTAAAATGCTCTACAGAAAAATCATATTAATTTTTTAATCGATTTTCTTGATAAAACAAACTGAAAGACAATTTCGCAATAAATTTCATTAATAATATTGGAATTTTACATGATGTGAAAAAACAGTTTTATAATTTAAAAAATGTAGCTCCACCCTTTTTGTACACAAACCCTGAAATTGCATCAATTTATTTAATTCTTCCTAAACTTCAATTTTTTTCCACAAAAAAGAGGCAAAGCTAAAAAAATTTCTTCTAAAATATATAATTACTAGAGGGCTGCGCCCCCTGCTCGCTAACGCTAGCCAACCACCGAAAATTGTTACGCAATCTTATATGGTTTGCTTCGCAAACCAAGCTCGCTTCGCTCGCTACTAACTTAATTACATTGCAAATGCACAAAATTCTAAAGATTCAAAACAATCATTCAAATCCATATAACAACTTTTTTTAAAAAAAAATTACATCTAAGTTGTAAATACTAAGTAGTATTTACATTAATAGTACTTCTCACATTAGTAGTACTTCTCACTTCTGCCTAGCTTATGCTCACCCTGGTTATTTCAGTTTCCGTTTTTAAAAACGCTATATGTTGAACCATCTCAGCTAGATTTGGCATGTGACATTTTTCGTGGCAATCATTGGTCGATTTTCTAGCGGTGCCATTCGGGGAGTTGTAAAGAGGCTTTTTTTTGTCGCCGTGTAAGAGAAATATATATATAGATTGCAGCTTAATCATAAACCTTTGATTTATTGGTTAATCGAAGTCAAAAATACGATTACTTAACTTTTAAAAATAATTATATATACTTAAGAAAATAATTAAAGCAATACAAATTGTCTGACACAATGAGAAGAAATAAAAAGGAACTAATTTTCTTCGTTGACGATATTTATTCATAGATAAATCTTATATCACTCTTTTTTTAAATTTTTTTATTTGAATTTTAATATAAATTTTAAGATTTATGTTTGTACAATATAAGCTTTCGCCATTTTTTTGTTGTCATCTACCAGAAAATAAAGAAACACAAATCTCGTGACTGGAAAAATTTGACATCAATCTAATTAATTTGAATTGGGTATACTATAGCCTACGTCACAGGCTGTGTTATTCCTACTAAATTTAACCCATGAACGGCATTTTCTGCGAACCTAACTTCAAGCCACAAATAAACAATCGAAGTGTTTGATCGTTTAAATACCTGCTCGCCAGATTTTATTGCATTATAAGGAAAAGTAATTGATATTCGATTTTTGATTAATAATTGATTTATGCGGATAGTGGCATAGAATTTAGCATTGCGTCATGGTAAATGTTATTCCTACTAAGTGGAAGTAGTTGTGTTTTTTTTATATTATACCCAATTGACTAATAAATTTTATAGCTAAGAATTTAAAATATTTGTTATTGATAAAGTAACATCCAATAGAAAAGAGTTTATGGTGAACTAAATCTTTTAACAATGAAGTTTATAGTAACATTTCTTTGGTTATCAAAAACATTTATTTTAATAGACATATGAATAATGCATTTCTCCCAAAGAGTTAGCATTTATTCTAGGCCTTAAAAAATAAAATGTTAAATTTGTACCAAGATTAAACACTTTTTGAAAAGTGTAGGTATGATGCGAATTAATATATAATTAAACACTAAATCCTTGTCTTTTATAATATTTATGCTCTTTCTATCATTCTGAAGAGCAGAGTAATAGTTATTATGTTTGAATATGAGCAAAATTGTCTAAATCATATTTAATTGTCGAAAGTTAACTTTTTTTACAAACTTGCACTTGCAATATTCGTCCCCTTTAAACATTTTGGTTATTCATATTAAAATTTGTTATTCTAATTAAAGTCTAATGCTGGAAATAAATTAATAAATACGGTATAAAGTGTTTTACCTTCTCAAAGATTTTGAATCCATAACAAATGAGTGTTGGAAAAAATTCTTTATGGAATGCCGGGAAGCATGCTATCAGATTATACGAAACCTGTCAAATGTTTAATGACAAAAAGAGTAAACGCGATTTTTCTTCGCCAAATTCAGCCCACTTATTTTATTTCGTTAAAAAAAGAATTAAAAAAACCCAGCAAAGAGTTTAAAATTGAATATTTTATTCAAAATGCACAAAAATTGAAGAAGAACAAAAACTCTCTGATGATCATTTTCGAATAACCAGATATATAATTTGTCAGTATAATTTGTTTCAAAATATTTGATAGAAATCTTCAATGAAAAATGTGAACTATAATTACGTTCTATTTTTACTAAGTAATAACATGTAGCTATTAGCTGCAGCCATTGTGGTCTCAAAAAAAGCGTGCGTGAGTCAGTTATGCTTTTAATACCATATCGAAATTTTTACCTTAATCACTTTGTAATAATTGTTCGTTATTCACTGAATTTTATTGTTTTACTTTTAATTGCATAAAAAATTTAATAATATAATTACTTGCGAAACTTTTTTTCTCAGCATTATCTAACATAATAAATGATTTGCGTGAGTTACAACAATAAATTTTTTAATACAAACCTGTAATTGCTTTTAGTGTTTTTATTAAAATCAATTCTGAAGCTGGTACTTACTCATCCGAAGCTTGCTGCCAAGTTTCGACATCGCAAACGCATCGACAAAGCGTAAGTAATACATCAGTCAATTATTTTTTTAAGGCCCAGATTAAATACTAACGTTTCGGGAGAAATGCATTACATGTCTGTCAATAAAAAAAAATTTTGATAACGAAATAAATTTTACTAAACACTTTATTTTTTTGATTGTAAGAAGATTCACTCCACCATAACACTTTGGCGATTGGATGTTACTTCGTCAATAACAAATATTTTAAATTTTTAATTTCAAAATTTATTTGTCGATTCAGATTAATTCGATGGACGAAACTTTTTTTCCGCCACGAGATTTACGTTTCTTTATTTTCAAGTAGATAACAATATAAAAGTGTCGAACGATTATATTAACCAATATAAATCTCAAAATTTATATTAAAATTTAAATTTAATAAAGTGCGATAAAAGTTTTATCTATTAATAAATATCATTAACGAAGAAAATTAGTTCTTTTTTATTTCTTCTCATTGTGCCGGACAATATTTATTGCTTTAATTATTTTATTTTAAGTATATACAATTATTTTTGAAATTTAAGTAATCGTATTTTTGGTGTCTATTAACATATTGACAAAAGGTGTTTGATAAAGCTACTATAATTATATATTATGGAATAAAAAAAAAATTTCCCTCTTTTTTTGTGGAAAAGAAAAAAAAATTTTAAGAGAAAAAAAAGATAAATTAAATACAATTTCAGGGTTTCTGCACAAAAAGAACAAGTGTGGAGCTACTTTTTTTAAATTATGTAACACTTCTTTGCCCACTATATAAAATTCCATTATTATTAATGACATTTATTGCTAAATTGTCTTTCAGTTTGTTCTATTCAGAAAATCAGTTAAAAAATTATTTTAAGTATTGGACAGGGTATTTCACTATCAAATACAGTTGAATACTGCTATTAACTGCGTATGATTTTTGTTTCGAAAACATATTTTGCATCTATTTGGGTTTCTGATGAATTTTTCTATTGTAAGAAACAGTTATTATTCTCCTACATTATTTTGCATTCATTAATATATCAAATTTATTTTTTAAATACAGTATTCAAAGCAATTAATTATCTTTTTTACCACGTTTATATTAACTTGAATTCGTGTATGTCTGTTCGGGTGGAATTTTGTAATCGATTTTAAATTAACTTCCCGACTATCTACAGACTTCAAATATGGCACATAGTTCAGAATTGGATGACAATGCATGAAAATGAAGAGAAAGAAGACAAACAAAGTAAAATAAAATTAAAATAAAATAAAAATTAATATTTTCGCAATTGTCTTTTGTTGTCGATTCGATTATTCCAAATCAGTGTCACTTGTCAGTTGAAAAGTTTTGTGTACAGTGAGTGAAAAAAATTGAGATTTTGGAAGTGAGTAGGACAAAAATCAAAATAAAAAATAATATTTTTAAAAACTACGTTTTTGTAGTGGAGAATAATAATTAAAAAATGAAAATTTGAAAAACGAAAAACGTGGGGTGCATGAAATACATAACAGTACATATACACATACTCATTTTCTTACTCTGCATGCACATCCACACCTATATACACAAACATATACCACATCCACATACACATGCATATACACAAACATATTCCACATTCAGATACAATTACAATTACAGGTATACATACACATATTCTCATGAGCACACATGCACACACTAATATAACATTACAGTTATGCATTTCATGTACCCACTCCACGTTTTTCGTTTTTCAAATTTTTATTTTTAATTACTATTCTCCACTACAAAAACGTGGTTTTTAAAAATATTATTTTTAATTTTAATTTTTTTTTAAATTTCTCAAGAGTACGTATAAGGAATTTTGTTGAGTAATCTTAGCTCTAGACCAGTTGTTCCCGAACTTTTTTTTGTTTTGTAGCCATGTTTTTCGGTTTTGAGTAGACACCCTGCTTACCTTATATTTATTTTTTGTAAATTCGCCAACATCAACTTCAAATGTATTTTTGACAGCTGGTATAGTGCTACTCCCTGCTACAGATTTAAATTTCTAACTGTAGTGAAGTGTAGTGTGCAAAACTTAAGAAAAAAATTAATTTTATACATTTATTAATTAAATTCAAACTAATTTAATTATTAATTTAATTTAAATAATTTGCAAGTAGAATAAAATTGTGCATTATAAAAACCGGTACTCCTCTACTAATATTATAATTGCGAAAATAAGTTTGTATACAAAACTGTAGTTGTAGTATTATCGGTCTGTTAGCCACGTTTTCACGTTAAAGTTAAGTAACAAATCTTCGTGATCTTGTGCGCCGAGAAAATAGGAGGTTTAGCTAGCTAAAGAGTTGACACAGGCTAGGCTACAATTTACTTCTGAAAAATATTTTTTTTGTTACATAATAAAACCTTACACGCAGAGAAAGTAAAAACGTAGGAGGGCGGAGCTGCAGGCAACTGCTAGTTTTTAATAATTCTGTTTCATATATCAAAAAATAATCCAAATAACTTTAATTTCAGTAAAGTTTTTACTTCATAGCTACTTTTATAAATTATGTAGAATGTAGATAGATGTATGTTTTTATATTATAAGGTAATATAATGTTAGTAAATAGTAGGTAGCATCAGTGTATATCATATATGGCAGTACTTTTACTTTCGTTACTTGTACCGTCGGTACAAGTAAAAAGTACGTACTTTTACTTGTACTTCGTTACCTTTTAAATTTTAGTTCTTCTACTTGTACTTTCGTTACTTTTTTAGGGAAAAAGTACAAGTATTTGAAACGGAATTGTCGAATGAAATCGTTACTTTTTTCTGAAACTCGGTAAGCTTTCTAAAAAAAAAGGGATAAAAATTAAATTAAAAAAATTATTATGTTTTTTTAATTGCATCTTGTACCTTGCATTTTAATTGTACCTTGCACCAAATTTAATTGGTCGGAAGAAAAAGCTAGGGAGTAAGCTACAAAAAATTGTCCAAGCTGAACACCCTGCTATAACTAATAACGTAACAGAAAAAAAACCCAGGGATTTTAAATTTTCTAAAGCTAAAAATATCATGTCAATCGCCAGTGAGAGAAGAATTTATGGCATACATGAGCTTAAATGTCGAAACGAAAAGCATATCAATTTTAAATCGATATCCAATCGTAAAAAAATTATATTTGAAATATAATACTACAGTACCTTCTAGTGCTCCCGTGGAGAGCTTAATCAGCGTGGCTAAGCACGTTCTGAAAAATTCTCGCAGCAGACTCAGTGACACCACTTTCGAAATGCAATTATTTTGCAAAATGAATAAAAATATTAATTAGCAAGTTATTTTCATTCATTTTCGAGTTTTATGCATTTATTTAATACATTTTAAATCAAAAATGTTGGATTTTGTTATTACGTTTTTCAATTTTCTTTTTGAACTCACTAATAATACATGTTTGTCTTAATACATTTTTTACTAAAATTATGTTTATGTCCGACCTTGTCAAACAACGCCCAGTCAAATCTCCTAGAATTTCAGAACTATTTGTGCTATTGAAAACTATTATAATTACTATTTTAACTCTTGAAAACTCGAAGGTATTAATTTAGCCATTGATACTAAAAATCCTTTACAAATTTTAATTATTCCGTTAGGCAGAAATGTTCGGAAAATGATTTTCTCGCATGATTTCAGCATTAGCCATAGTTGCAAATAAAACTGTAGACTGTTCTGTTTCAACTTATACTGCACATTCAATTATTTTTTACCAGCTCAAAGATCACAAAGCTATCTGAAACCCTGTGTTTGCTTTGTTTTTGTTTGTGCTTTTAAAACGCATTTCTATAGAGTAAAACAATTTTAAATCAATGGTAATTTAAATAAATAAAAATAATAAACAAAAAATTAAAATCAATAGATAAAATTTCTTTTTCGTACAAATCCATAAAAAGTTTGATATTAAAATTACATTTGATTTTAAAATTACATTATACGTTTATATTATAAAATCATATTACAATGTTCTTCCGAATTTAAAAATAAATTAATGTCCATAACTTTCAAAATTAAAAATAATTAAATAAATAACAACAATTTTGCAAAAACATTAAAGAACATAAGAATATTATTCAATAAAATTTTAGGTTACTCTGATTTTTCTAGAAATGTACTTTTAAATCGTTACTTTTTTTTTTTAGTACTTGTACTTTTACTTGTATTTTTCGCTCGTTACTTTCTAAAATACGAACTTTTTGCTTTTTACTCGTTACTTTTTTTAAAAATACTTGTACTTTTACTTGTTACTTTTTAAATGTAACACATATTTGGTGTATATTGATTGTTCCATTCATGAAATGCCAAAATAGTCACGACCTGCCTATATGCGATCCACTATCGTTGACCCTCATTTTTATTTCTCGGACCCCCAATTTTTTTTCACTTGACATGGACCCCTTGCAGGTTGTTGTCGATCCCTGGGGGTCGTTATAGACCACTTTGGGAATTACTGCTCTACACTTTCAATTCTCTAAACATTCTGAAAATATCAGTTTAATTCAAACAAATTTATTTAAAGCATATCATAACAGTTATTTTATGCTTTTTCCTTAGAAATAGCAAGCAAGCAGTTTTTGTTGTAATATAAATATAAGTGAATAGAGTTACACTCAATTTATTATTCCATTCAAAACCATCGAAAAAATTTCCTGAATTTTAAATTGAACAATTTAAATATGGAAAAATAACTTAAGACTTGTATTATTTAATAATATGAGTATATATGAATGGTTTTAATTCATTAAACTCACAAATTACACTTTCAAAAGTTATTATAAGTAATGCAATTAAATGGGGTGACTGTATGAGGATATCAGCTAAAAAAAAAATAAGCAATTCCTTTTTATTTATAGCGCATGTGTTATGAAATTAAAAATGGTGGAAAAATTTTTTATTGATAAAGAGCAAGCAGTAGAGAAATAGGGTAAAAAAAAGCAAATCAACTTTCTTTTTCTTTCTAAAAAAGGCTGTAAATTTGATCAACAGTACATCAGTTTACGAGTCCTTAATGGAAGAACAAAATTTTCTAGGACGAAAAACATAAAAAAATTTATTCAGACTTCAATAATCAAGTTTTAAAAAATATTTTAACAATGGTTATCATGACATGTCATCTTTCATATTTTCGGTTTCGGCAATATTTTCGGTTTCTGCATGGAAGTACTTATAGATCTACAAGCAACAAGGAAATTTATTTCGCACATAAAGAGTTAAAAAGCTTCAATTTTATAAAAAAAATTGGAAAAAAAGGAATTAACTAATACTAGTCAAAATTACACTTAGCTACATTTTGAATATTGATGATGAAATCATATTCCAAATGATGTACTTTCCAAATCAGAGATATAACTTATAATGAAGATAATGATAATGGCATAGATTAAATAAAAGAAAAAAGATTGCCACTGTGCAAGATTGAAAACAATAGAAAATTAAAAGATTTTAATAGCCATTATACGCTATGTATGTGCAGTGATAATAATCACTAGATAAATAAAAATGTAATAATAAAAAAATAAAGAAACATAAACTTCACAATATTGTTTTCAAATGTAATTTTTTTATTTTATTTATTACTAGTTTTTTTTTCCTATAAGAAAAATATGAATGATATTGTTTTAATAATCTTTATAAGTGAAGAAGGTGAGAACGAAACGCAGTTATTATTTAAATATAAGTTGTAAAAAGGTAAAATCATTCTGTAAACAAGCCTTTCTTTCCACAAGTATTCAGAAAAGATAGTTGAAGAGTGAACTACTTAATAGGTTTCATCAATCAAACTGTCAATACCCTGACTGACCACATAGAGTGTGAAAAATTCTCTTAACAGCAAACGGAAAAAAAGGGGGTAGGCATTCCCTTTGTCTGACCCTCGCCCTTTTAAGGTACATCTCTGGTAAATATGCTTGCCGTTTTAAGAGTAAAACTATTTCAAGCAAGCTCCACCGAGAGGGTTAAAAGAATTATGTAATGAATATAATCCATAGATAGAGCTTGTATCTAATACACAATCATTTAAAACCTTTCCCATAAAGAAAGTAATAATATTGATCTAATTATCTCAGAAAATGTGATGATGTGTCTTTAGTAACTTGAAAAATTCATCAGTCCCACGTTGATGCTAAGACCTATTAATATTTAAATCTATTGTCCAGAAAGATATAAAAACCCTCGTGAACCTTGGTTTTACGTTGTTTGTACGTTTCTCTAACTGATCATTTTTTTCTGCACAAAATAGGCATATTTTTAATGAGACATGAATATAAGATTTTGTAACAATCTTTGTATTACTACCGATGAGAGGAAATTTCTCTCTTGAGTCAATATCAGAAACATGGAGGGATGAGCAAAAGCACAGAAAGTGTGGTTACCGAAAGTATGGGAGCTTAAATTGTGATATTTGAGAGTGGACTTTATTCCAGCAAGCTACAGCAACTGAATCTTGGAACAGTCCAAACATTTCAGGAACTAAACAATTCGTTTCCTTGAACCTGCAGGATCCTTGTAAAGCAAAAATAAATGTTCTAGTTGCTCTGGATCTAATGTTTTTAGCGTTGGATAGTGTCGATCATTACAATTGGATTTAATTAAGCGTCTAAGGGTTAATTGCGTCTTGGTAGCCAAAGGGAACATTTTCCGTTAGAAATAAAATTGCGTGGCTTAAGAAAGTCATGTCTCCCGAAGTCGATGACACGTATATCGACAGCAACTCATATCCCCATACATTTCAGTTCCTTGAATACTTCGTTTCAATATCAATATCTGCTCCCGATGATTTCAGCAACTTCTCCCGACGATAGTGACAGAAAAAAAGGAGATGAGTAAAATATATCGGATGATATCCTTAAAACTCATCACGAGTTTTAAAGCATTAAACATTCTGAAACCCTTGCGAATAAATAGTTTGTCTAAAGTAAGAACTTCCCCAGTCATTCGTCTGAACAAATGGCGGTGACTATGGTAACGAGATATAATTATTTCAAGTATGCTCATTGCTTTTTGGCTTGCATCGGCAAAATAAAGAGATTCTTTTTCTTCGGTCTATTGTGTTAACCCTAGAGTGTTTATCAGAGGAAAAGCTACCCTTCCTGAAATGCGCCATTCCTGTTTCCATATTACCACCTGCACCACCTTAGACTTTAAGGAGGGAGTAGTTCTTACCGTAGACAAACTATATAGCATGAAGTAAATTTGAAAAGAATAGTAAATAATGCGAGAGACATTATTTAAATCATATCTAAAGGAAAAAAAGCATATAAACGTTACACATTTTTTTCTAGTAGAATATATATATATAGTATATATATATATATATATATATATATATATATATATATATATATATATATATATATATATATATATATATATATATATATATATATATATATATATATATATATATATATATATATATATATATATATATATATATATATATTTTTTATATACATACTGGGTATACTAATTGTATTTATTTTTTGTTAAAACGCTATTTTCTTATCAGCAAGAACAAACTTTCGACATTTATTAAAGATTGTTGTTTACTTTATCTAAATTAGTGTGAATACTATGGTGCTTCTATTAAATGGGGAAAAAATTCTTTTTTTTCCTCGAATCTTTCACAGAAAACCAATAAACTGAACCAGTGTTTCCCAAGTATGGTATACGTACCCCTAAGGGTACGGGAACATGCGAAATATCTTGCAACAAACGAAATTTTTCAATTTTTTTTTATTTGAAAGCAAAACTAGCCTTGAAAATTTACGATTACCTATTTTTCTTTTGGCTATTTTTCTTACAGATCTGACAGTTAGTAATTAGTGATGTCAACAGCCAGTTGTGACAATTTTTTTAACGTAAAAAATACATTAATTTTTTTTATTAGTGGTACACAGCGTTACGAAAAAATTATAAACGGTAGTCAAAAGTCATAAGTTTGGGAAAAACTGGACTAAACGATACAATTGTTTTTTTTTTTTTTTAAAAATTGCTCCATGGAAAATTGATTTTTAAGAGTGTTGAAATAATGTGAACTCTGCCCCAAAAATTTACTATCTTAGCAATAATCTATGCAAATGAGCGGATGTTCACGTTCTAGGATTCAATCTTAATTAATCGAATGGGTGGCCTCAATTACGCTCTAATTGAAAACTATACTTTTCCTAAATTAATATATCTTTTTTTTTAACGGATTTGGATTTCTGACCCAAAAATATAGGGGCAGCCGCATTGTGGGAAATATTGTCCCAATAGCTCGATCAGGTGGGTGGACTTAAGATCAATTAGAAGAAATAAAAAATAAAAAGTTAAAAGTAGAATTTTATAACCGATTCAGTCGTGACATGGAATTAATGAGTTTTAGATTTGTTCTGAAATAAAAATTTTGCCGTTACATTGATTGTTAAGAAGAAAATAAAGTATTTATATTAGCTTTTAATATAATGTGATAAAAATAAAATAATTAGTTTAATTTTTATTGAAATTCGACTGAGAATCTAATATACATAATTCTCTTACGTGGCTCCCAAATTTTGGCTGTATTTCTTTTCTGCCGGTGGCAACGTTTGCTTTGTTTTGTTTACGTTACTACACTCATGTCCATAAATTAAGGATAATTCAGAATCACACGGAAATCAAACTCTAAAATTAAAATTTCACCTGTAGAATTATCACACACATCCTGAAGAAGAATATTCAAATTACAGGATACCACTAGATGACGCTGGTAGTATGTCACAATGACATGAGTGTAAGAGAGGGGTAAATAAGGAATGGTGGCAAAGAAGTAAAATTGTTCACAAGCGCTTTAAAAGCCTTTCAGTGCCATAACCGCATAGTTATGGCACAAAGGAAGCATTTGGATGATTTTTTACGTGGCAGAATCATCGGACGACTGGAATGTGGACGTACCCACCTGGAAGTATCCGAGGAACTTGGAATCACCCAGAGTGTCATCTCCAGGCTTTGGCAACGATTCCAAGATGATGGTAATGTGAGTAGACGTTATAGCACAGGTCGCCCCTGAGTTACAACGCCGAATGAAGACCGGTATTTGGCAGTTACTGCCAAAAGAAACAGACGGAGCACAGCATCAGACCTGTCTCGTCAGCTCTCTTCAGCTACCAATACGACAGTTTCAAGGCAGACCGTGTACAGACGCTTAGGGCACATTGGTCTATATGCTCGTAGGCCTGTCAGATGTGTCTGCCACTTACCGCAACTCACTATCACCTGCGATTAGCCTGGAGTAGAGTGCATGCATTGTGGACACCGCAACAGTGGTCTTGTGTGATGTTTTCTGACGAGTCCAGGTTTAGTTTGCAGTCTGATTCTCGCCGGACTTTCATATGGAGAGCGCTAGGTACCCGTTACCACCAAGACAACACCATTGAACGACACCGTTAAGGTGGTGCAGGATGGCTCGTTTGGGGAAGAATTATTCTTGGTTCGAGAACTGACCTGCATGTTCAGAGTGTAACGATGACAGGCCACATCTATAGGGATGTCATTCTGGAACAACATGTACGTTTGTTTCGTGGCGCCATGGGTGCTGAATTTCTGTTTATGGACGATAACGCCCGTCCTCACCGTGCAAAATTTGTGGACGAATGCTTTCAATCGGAGGATATCACCCGTATGGATTGGCCAGCATACTTACCGGATTTGAATCCAATGGAGCATGTGTAGGATATGCTTGGCCGACGAATTGCCGCCCGTGAACCCCCTCCCACCTGTCTACCGGACTTTCGGAGGGCATTGCTTGATGAGTGGTGTAATATTCCCCAAGATCAGATTGATAATTTGATACTCAGCATGCCTAGGCGTTGTACGGCCTGTATTGCATCGTCCGGGAGACATACTCTGTATTGACCATCATACTAACCATGTTATACTGTTTTTTTGTAAATAGGTTCTTTTTTGAAATTTGCTCCAGGTAGTAGAAACCGTAATTTTTATTAATCATGTCAAACATATAGCATCGTTTTTGCTCCTTACCTTTTGTTTAATACATAGACTTTACAAATAAGTCAAATTTGTTTGGCTTCTGTCTCTTTCTGTGCCTGAACTTCATTATCCTTAATTTATGGACATGAGTGTATTTCTCTTTCACGGCGAATCGACCAATAATTGCCGCTAAACATTTCACATGCCAAATCTAGTTGAGGTAGTCAACATATAGCACTTTTGAAAACGGAAACAGAAATAACCAGAGAGCATCATCTGCGGTAATCTCATACTATTAAGCTAGGCAGAAGTGAGTAGTCTTTGTCCATAGATCTCTATTTTAGTATTTTGTCGAAAGCGCTTTTTTTCACGAATTTATATATTACGAGTTTATTTTATGATTTTTGAGGTAAGGTTTAATAGGTTTATCGAATAGGTTTAACGAATTAGGTTTAACGAATTACATGTCCCTTATTTGAATTCAAATTTATTTTAATGACTCAATATTTACTAAAAAGATGTAATTTTTTAAAAAAAAAAAAATATTTTATGTGGATTTGAATGATTGTTTTGAATTCTTAGAATTTTGTGCATTTGCAATGTACCTAAGTTAGTAGCGAGCGAAGCGAGTTTGGTTTTCGAAGCAAACGATCTAACATTGCGTAGCAATTTTTGGGGGTTGGCGAGCGTTAGCGAGCAGGGGGCGCAACCCACTAGTGATTAAGAAATATTAAAAGCTAGGAAATATGTACTGCCTCATGTGGCCTCACATGAACTTATCAGCAACAATGGTTGATAATTAAAATGGTTTCCCATTTCAGGCGTTAGGCAAAAACTGATTCCAAAGGAACTCTCTTTAGTATTCCCGTTCATGGTGGTTATTTCATGTTTTGTGATATTAATTAATTTGATTTCAAAATGTAATTTGTTTGCCAAATACAAAACACCATGATATTTTGAATTAACATACTTTTTTTTAGTAATAACAAAAGTAAATTAAATGGTTGCCTTACCCATAATAATTACATATGGTGAAAGAGGGTAGCTCAACTTCCTCATTGTTTGTGACTGTAACACTGACAACAGTTTCCTATTTTCAATATAGTTGCATAAATTCCCAAGTCTGGAGAACAAATCCAATGATGCAAACAACGAAAAATAAAGTGCGCAATACTTTCAGTTGAATGTTGTTTGCAGACACTATCTTCGGAATGATAGAGATCATTGAATCTTGAAGTAATTTTGATGAGTATTGCTGAAAAGACACTTCATCTCCTGTATTCTGCTTTCGCAGAAAGGTAAATAATCTAAATTGAAAATACCAGTAATTACAATTTATTAATTTAATTGAATAATTTATCGAATATCAATTAATAATTTAATTGAATAGTTAATTGATAATCAATTAATAATCAGTTAATTGAAATTACACGAAGCATTAAATAGTAATAAATAGTTCAGCAAGATATCTCAAAAAGAATTTTACATAACTTTTCATACATCTTATGAAAAGAAGTGTAAATAGTTCAGAATTCAGTGTCATGAAAAAGTAATTTTAATATTTTAAACATAATGTTTAAAATAATTAATTATTAAGTATATTATTACTTGTATATTAATACTGAAATATTAGCCCAAATGATTGATTAAGCATACTGATTGATTTTACTGGCTAGCAGATAACAAAAATGCAGAACGTAAGTTGTTTATTACATTTCCTACTGTTGTAAGGTAACTATCACTAAGATTATTAAACATCAATTCACTAGTATATAAAACATGCTAACTCGATTCATTCACGGGGATCTTGATCAATAATGGGGCACCTTTAGTGATCAATATTAGGTTATCTTTTGATAGATAAAGGTTGATAAAGTCAAAAGCTCTTTTCCCCACATGGGTGACCTGCGCCCCCCCCCACACACTTTGAATAGATGACTTGCTATTTGTGGCTGCGCCATCGTCCTCCAGTAACTGTTGCTTCTCAGACTCATTTACACACAACGGGATCCTTCACACACTAAACTATCCCTTATGAAAATTTAAGGTATATTTAAGGTTGATTTGAGGATTTTTTGAGGTATTAAGGTTGTTTTGAGGTATATTTAAGGTTGCAGAGAAAACAGCAATAAAAATTATACCTCGTAAAGGTTGTAATTAAGGTGTACGAGGTTGATTTATATATACTTCAGCTTGTTTTGAGGTTGTTTAAAATTCACTTCAAATTATCCAGTCTGATAAGGAGATTTTTAAGGTATACCAGGTTTATTTTCTTACACTTGTAACAAAAGGGGTATTTTTGAGGTATAAAAATTTTTACCTTATTTCAACTAACGATAAAAAGGTATTTATTGAGGTATATGAAGTCATTTTATTTATACCTAAGCTTATTTTGAGGCTGTTTTAAATTCACTTCAAATCATCCAGACTGATAAGATGATTTTTAAGGTATACGAGGTTGTTTTTCTTACACTTGTAACAAATGTGATATTTATGAGGTATAAAAAAATCAACCTCATTTCAACTAACGAAAGTGAGGTATTTACGAGGTATAAAAAATATACCTTTTTTCTACTAACGATATTGAGGTATTTATGAGGTATAAAAAAATATACCTTATGTAAATATACCTAAAATATACCTTATATAAATATACCGGCAAATGGCGTGTGTGTTAACAATCGAAAGCCTATTCGAAATTCGGTAAGTGTGCTTGACATTTATTAATTTAGCTTTATCACTTTTAATCAAATATGCTTCAATTTTCAAACTTAAATTTTATTATTTTTGTTTTAACGACGCGTCCTGATCTTAAATAATTTAAGTTGGAGGATATTCTTAGAGGCTATCGTTGTAGGCTTAGCAATAAGAGAGAATAACCGAAATATTTCTCGTCGCTGTTTAGGGTAAGATTACTGGTGAATTGTTACAGCAGGTTATGCACAGTATATTTTATTGCTTATAGTTCATTCAAATATAACTATTCTATTTCTTTTGCTTAAATGTATATGTTTTAACGCAGCAGTATGCACGCTGATTAATTGAGAAAAATGTTCACAATTTCTCTTATAAATAAATCATTGAAAATTGAAAGATTTTTAAAATAGCAATTTTGTTTTGAAATTCCACTATAGCCGTATGCTTATCGTTTGGATATTTGTTGCAAAGTTTATATTATTGTATATATATATATATATATATATATATATATTTATATATATATATATATATATATATATATATATATATATATATATATATATATATATATATATATATATATATATATATATATATATATATATATATATATATATATATATATATATATATATATATATATATATATATATATATATATATATTTTTATATATATATATATATATATATATATATATATATATATATATATATATATATATATATATATATATATATATATATATATATATATTTTTTTTTTTTTTTTTTTTTTTTTTTCTTCTTCTTCGATCAAATGTTTTTTTAATTTTATTATATTCGATTCAAGCTATAAGCAATATTTTACATCTTCGCGATTTTTGTTAACTGTTTTATTATTGTACTTTTAAACCTAAACCGCGTTTTAATTCACGCCGGTAAGTTTGATTTCCTTTTACATTTTGCTTTTATTTCATGATTTTTTTCAAAATAAGGTTTTTTGCGATATCGACACATATAAAGAATAATTTTTATCTTAGGATAATTATTCTTTATTCAGAAATATCGCATTATTTATGGCAATTAGATGTGTCTTGACAACGACTATTTGCTTATACCATTCTTGTTTCTCTACCATTTAGTTTTTTATTTTTATTTTATTCATGTTTTTCATGTTAATTTGTGTTTATTTAGGGTAATAATTTCTGCTGCATTTGCGCGATTAATACTCTTTTTATGTTTTTATGCTTCTTTCTCCTAGATACAAATTTTCCCCTGTTGCTTATGCACGCGGTTATTTGTTAAAGAGATATTTTTCTTCCAAATTTTGTATATTTTTTTATATAATTTTTTGGTCCCCTGCTGATTCAGGTTAGCACCCTGCTTCAGTTTAATCAAATTGCTAATAATTCCAATGATAATTTTAAATGTAAGGATAATCGATGATTAACCTGCAAATCGCTCGTCAGTGCTAATTCTTCTTTAAATTCCCCTCTTTGAAAGGCTACCAACTGTATTTATAAAATTAAATGTTTAATTTGTGATGTTATATATATTGGACAAACCTCCCAACCCCTTCACAAAAGAATTAATTTACATAGGTCTTTAACAAATAAGTTTAACTGTAATAATAACAATAGCCTTGAAATTAAACATTTTTCTGAACACGGGTTTAAAAATATTTCAATAGAGGTTCTGGATTTCGTAAAAAACCCTAAAAAACGTCTTGAGGCTGAAAATAAATATATGATTATTAATGAATCTATTTTTCCTTACGGTCTAATTACTAACTTCAATTTTAAATCTTTTGATAATAATGAGTGTATTTATAATATTTTCAAGCTTTTTAAAAACTACAATAATAATAATAGAGGAAAAAGAGGTAACAGTAAAAATAAAAATAAAATTAAATATAACTTAAAAGATTTTGTTAATGATTGCATTAATTGTTATGATGAACCCAATGCTATTAAATCTATTAAAACTAAAATTCTAGGGGTTAAACTTAATTTTCACAACAAACTTTTAAATTTTTTAAAGTTAGATCAAGTAAAAATTAATTCAAATCAATATTTTTCTAATTTTTTAAACTTAGTAGAAGATCTAGCTAGATATAGGCTTAAGAATAATTATAAGCACAAGGATTTACCCAAACCAGATTATTTTGTTTTAGATTTTACCAATAAAATTTTTAATAATCTTAACATAAATGCCATTATGGGTAAAAATAAAAACCTTCTTCCTATCCAACTTAATTGCAAACCAACTTTCAGATACACTAAGAGTCTAAAAAATTTAATCTGTAATTATAGGAATATAGCTACAGATAATTTCAACTATGTATGTAATTGTGATGATATTAAAGATACTCCTTTTTTTGATAACTTCCATAAACACGTTATTACAGGGGATTTAGATATTATTGACAACGATAATATTAAAAAATTTATGTCTTTAGGTTCAAAATTTAGACCATCTTTTCCAACTTCAAAAAACAAAGTTATTTCCATTTTTATTAAAAATCTCGATGATTTTATTTTAAAATTATCTTACCAACATAATTTCCCAATTGAAGGTTTCTTTGAATGGAGAGAGAATATCATTGAAGATTTTAAAATCAATATTAAAAGGGACAAATTAGTTTTTCAAAAGGATTTAATTTTTAACTCTGTTTTAAGACAAGATATTAAAAATATTCAAAATAAATTTTGTATAACCACTGTTGATAAAGCTAGTAATAATTTTGCAATTATTTGAAAATTTTTTTACAAACAACTTCTTTCCAATGAACTTAATAGCAATATTACCTACAAAAAACTTAACACCAACAGTGATATTATTATTAATAAAATTAATGCTATCTATAAAAGACTTAAAATTAAACCAAATAATATTAACAATTTTCCTTTTCTTTTTGCCAATCCAAAATTCCATAAGACTCCAACCAAATTCAGGTTTATTGCAAGTGGCGTTAATAGTAACATGAAAAAAATCGGTATTTACTTTGAGAACATTCTTAAAAAAGTTTATAACAAAATTAATAAACTTACTAAAAATAATAACTATTTAAATTGGAATATTAAAAATAGCATTCAGGTTTTAAATACACTAAAAACTTTAAAAAATGTAGATTCAATTCACTGTTTTGATTTCGAAAACCTCTATACTTCCCTTCCAACTAATAAAATTCATGGTGACCTTCTTCAAATTCATAGCATGTTTAATCTCAGTGATATTATTAATGAAGATAACTGGAACTTTCTAGTACATATTAACCTTAACAACAATTATATTCTTTTCAATGACCACCTTTTTCAACAAATTAATGGTATTCCCATGGGAAATAATTTCAGTACTAACATCTGCAATATTTTTCTTTTTCTACAAGAATATAGATTTGTAAAATCACATGTTAATCTTCCAATTGATTCTCTCTTTCTCAGATTCATTGATGATCTATTAGTTATTAATTTTAATGATTTCGATATTCTAGCAAAACATATTTATCCAAATGAATTAATTCTTAATAAAACAAATAATAGTAATTCTTCAGCAAATTTTTTAGATTTGACTCTTAATATTAATGCAGATAAAAATATTACATTTAAACTTTTTGACAAAAGAAATGAATTTAAATTTCCAGTTAAAAAATGCATAGATTTCAACTCTAACTTAGCCAATAAGGTTTTTTATAATATTATTGCCA
Organism: Parasteatoda tepidariorum; assembly: GCF_982258835.1. Lineage (NCBI taxonomy): Eukaryota > Metazoa > Arthropoda > Arachnida > Araneae > Theridiidae > Parasteatoda > Parasteatoda tepidariorum. Next base: position 20,979,650 of record NC_141764.1, on the reverse strand, counting down.
ATCAAATTCATAGATTTTACAGGAATAATTCTAACTATAACGAGTTTTTATTAGATACTGATATATATAAAAACGATTTAATTAATAGCCATTTTCCTAGTTCATTTCTTAATTTCTATTTTAAAAAAATCTTAAAAAACTTGGTACATTAATTTTTAATTTTTATTTAATTTTTCTGTTTTAAGAATAAGCTCTGATTTTTTCAAGGTAGGAACTAACTATGATAAACTATTCCTAAAGCCACTGGACGGAATAGTTTGGATGTATGACCTTTTATACTGGATTAGTTAAATATTTTTTAGTTACTTTTTAATATTTGTAGCCTCTTAAAATTAATTTAATTTTAATTGTCCAGTATAATAAACAGTTTATTTATTTATTTAATTATTTTTATTTTTGTATAAGTGGAATGGGCTCTGGTTCGTAAAGAACCACCCCAAATAAATGCAGGTGATACGTGTATACTTTAAAATTATGTAAGGTTGTATGAATGAAGAATAAAACCTATAAACGGTTTTCTATTCCTGTATGCAGGCTCTGATTTTTAAATAAGTCACCCTATGAAAGATGGATATGTGTATTCTGTAAAATTATGTTAGATTTTATGAATGAAGGATAAGTCTATAAATGACTTTCTATCCTGACAGACTGACTTTTAAATTAATTTCCCTTTTAATGATTTTTTTATTTTTTTATTTTTTATTTTTATTTTTTATTTATTTATTTTTTTATTTATTTATTTATTTATTTTTTTTTTTTTTTTTTTTTAAGGCTGCTAATTTATTCAATCCGTTAAACATTTTAATTATTATTTCAATTTTATTACCTTTTTACTAATTGTTTCTCATAGATGGCAGCACTAATATTTTACCTAAACATTTTTTTCTTCTTCTTCGATCAAATGTTTTTTTAATTTTATTATATTCGATTCAAGCTATAAGCAATATTTTACATCTTCGCGATTTTTGTTAACTGTTTTATTATTGTACTTTTAAACCTAAACCGCGTTTTAATTCACGCCGGTAAGTTTGATTTCCTTTTACATTTTGCTTTTATTTCATGATTTTTTTCAAAATAAGGTTTTTTGCGATATCGACACATATAAAGAATAATTTTTATCTTAGGATAATTATTCTTTATTCAGAAATATTGCATTATTTATGGCAATTAGATGTGTCTTGACAACGACTATTTGCTTATACCATTCTTGTTTCTCTACCATTTAGTTTTTTATTTTTATTTTATTCATGTTTTTCATGTTAATTTGTATATATATATATATATATATATATATATATATATATATATATATATATATATATATATATATATACAGTATACGCTATAACTCGAAGTACGATAACTCGAATATTACTATAACTCGATTTTTTCATGAGGTCCCGATCCTTTTATCTTCAATTTCATGTTAATTATTCTCGATTACTCGAATTTTACTCCCTTTAACTTTTAAAGCAAGAAAAAAAACCTAGGAGCTGATATCTTGCCCCTTCCTTCGCAACACACACACAATGTCTTTCGCACTCCTCATGGAGAAGCTAAAGCTGTCCCTCTTGAAGTATATGAACAGTGGTTAAATGAAACGTTACCAAATTTACTTCAAGGATACAGTTAAAATGATGTTTTCAATATTGATGAAATTGGCTTATTTTTTAAATGTCTTCCAAATAAGAATATGATGTTTAAGGATAAAAACTGCTCAGGGGGTAAAATGAGAAAGGAACGTTTGATTGTCCTAGTTGGAGGAAATGCGCCTGGGACAGAGAAATTGCCCTTATTTGCTATAGGAAAATATTGAAATCCCCGATGTTTCAAGAATATAAAAACGTATCCTTTGGATTACAAGTCTAACAAAGAGTTTGGATGACATCAGTTTTATTTGAAGAATATGTAAGAAAATTGGATTGGAAATTCTTCGCTAAAAAAGAAAAGTGATGCTCTTTATGGTTAAATGCACAGCGCATAGTGATCCACCTAATTTGAAAGCAGTAAACTTGCAGTTTCTCCCGCCAAACACAACAACAAAGTTGCAGCCGATGGACCAGGGTATCATAAAGTGCTTCGAACAGTCTTATCGTAAATGGCTTGTCAGAAAAATGATCTTAAATATTGTAAGCATTTAGAAGATTTGTATTTAATAAGCATTAATTAAATAATCCGTCAGTAATTTGAAAGTCCAAAACCGAAACTAACGGTAAGTCGAACTTCCGATATGTCGAAGTTTTTCATCAGTCCTATCAGATTCGAGTTATCGCGAATTCACTATATATTTACATAGCTTATCCACAGTTCCCTGATATTACTGAGATGGCCTAGGCTGTAAATAGCACATGCGCAGCGGCGCAGAAGAAGAGACTAGCAAGCTACTGCTCAGCCTTCCCCTAAGATATAGTTCTGAATTTATACCTAAAAGAAAAAGTAATCTCTCCTAATAAACTGCAGAATTTATGTAATTGTTGATAACAATAGTTTGCTAGATATTTGATGATTGAACACTAGTAATTGTATTAGTTTTCAATGTCTAGTTTCTTCTTCATGTTTGATCACAAAACTGCTATTTTCACTACATGTTATTTTCTCGCATTTTACCCACTTTAATTATTTACTAAGCAGATTGTTTTCAGAATCAGCGTCAAAAATTTTAAAAAAAGCTGTTAATTTCATGAAGTCTGACAAAAAGTTTAAAAATATAGACTAGGTTTATTGAGTTTAAAGATTTTTAAAAAAGAAAGGGAAGGAAATCTAATTACTAAACTTACAAGTACCATAATGTTACAGATGTATAGAAAAATAAAAAGTGTTAAAATTGCATAATAAGATTGGAATTATACAGGGTGTTTGTAAAGTCCCGGAACCATTTTGATGTTTAATAACTCATAAAATGATAAAGACGGATTAAAATTAATAACATTAATGGTTAGATAGACTCAAAAAGTTTCATGACCCTCGTCAATGAACTTCCACGTTTGCCCCCTTCGTCGCACGGAGAATATCAAGTCGATAGTCAATTTCACGAGAGGTAGCTTTCTTTTTTACGGAAAAGACAGTCTCATCAGTCGTACACTTAGACATGTTGGAAAACTTCGTATTTCCACAACTAGAAGAGCCTCAGCCACATGTCTTTTTGCAACAAGATGGTGCACCACCTCATTGGGGTATCATTGTTCGTAGTTCTTTGAATGACCATTTTCCAGGAAGATGGATTAGGCGAGGAGGTCCAATTCTTTGGCCACCCAGATCACCTGATATAACGCCACTGAACTTTTTTCTTTGTGGATTTATAAAGGACAATGTTTACAGGAGGATCGTGTTGAACATTGATGACCTAAAAGCCAGAATTACAACAGCAATACCCTCTGTGGATGCCAAACATGCTTGCCGCTACCTGGCGTGAAATTGACTATCGACTTGATATTCTCTGTGCGACGAAGGGGGCACACGTGGAAGTTCATTGACAAGGTTCGTGAAACTTTTTGAGTCTATCTAACCATTTATGTTGATGGTAATACTGTCTTAATGGTAATACTGATGGTAATACTGCCATTATGTTAATGGTAATACTGTCTTCAGTGTATTTAATTTTGGGGCTGTGATACCTGTCATGCTTTTTAGCAACGAGGATTGAATAGAAATGACAGAAGAGTAATACTATTTATCTGAAAAAGAAAATTAATTTCATTTAGTTAATTTAAATCCTAAAAAAATAACAATTTCTAATAATTTAATATTTTAATACCTGCTACTATTATTGTAAATATGACTTCTTGCTAATTGATTTTTTTTTCTTTTAGATTCTAATAATTACAAGTTTCAACCGGTAGACGGAAACAGTATTTAAAATAATTTTGTTGATTTGTAAAAAATGAAATTTTAGTTTTAAATAAAAGTAATTTGAATTTCAACTGACAAATTATTTAAATTGGTAGTTTTATAGCTTTAAAAATTCAATTCCTTAGACAACTATCTTCTAAAAATACGAGTAGGAGTTCCCATAAATAATTTTTACTAACTGTAGAATTTGGATAAGTGTTATTTTAAGATGATTTAATTCAATCTATTAAAATTACTGAAGAATTATGCATTTGAAACTTTCTTTTATAGCTTAACAAAAGAAGCAATTACTGCCGAAGATTTAATATTAAAAACTTCAGATTAATAAATGAAGATCTCTAATAGTGAAAAAAATGTAATAGTATACATTATTCTTCATATAATATATATAATATCTTTATATATATTATATTTTTTTATATAGCGAGTCTAAAAATTAATAAACTAGGTGGTCCGTATTACACCTCACCTTCGTAAGTACTTATAAACAGCTTTAGGTTGAGCTACATAAACCTGAAGTGTAAAATGTCGCATGTTTGGTTGATAAATTAATACTTCTAAAAATACAAAAATATATAGTAGAGGTTACGAAATAATAACTTTAGGTAGAACATGGAACACATGGCGTTAATAAAAAATAACCTTTCCAAGTGTTGAAAATACACTTCAGGTTGATTTATAACAACCAGAAGTGTAAAATGGCACACCTTAGGTTGAAAAAAACATACCTCTACAAGCATAAAATTATATACCCTAGGTAGAAAAATAATTACCTGAGGTAGAACAAAATACACCTGAGTCATTCTTTATAATACCTAAGTATTCTATAGAATGACAAATGCTAGTTTCTCATTAGGCATTCTATAGAATGCCTAGGAAATGTGTGAAATATAGATCGCTTTATACATTGCTGGCTAGATTTAGGCATTATATACAATGCATAGGCATTCTGTATGATGTCGGATTTCAAACTTTGCCGGTACCGTAAACCGGGGCGAGTCTACCCATTTTTCCAGTTTGTCAACTTTCAAGTGGTCAAACTTTTGTAAATATTAAAGAAAAAAGGCTTTTAATAGGTGTTTCGGAATCGCTATTTATCCCTCTTTAAAGCTGTGAAATCAATTTTAGAAAATATTAACAGTTACGCTGTTACTGTATATTTTTATAGAACTGCTGACAAATCTCTCGTATGGGGCGAGTCTACCCATTCTACTAAAATGAATGTTAACATTGTAAATAATCAAATTTTACTTTTAAATTGTTATTTTAGTTACTATATAGGATATTTATGAAGTAAAATTCATAACTTTATTATATATTCCATTTTTTTATTCATAAAATAACACAAATTGAGTATTTGATCGATTATCACATTTTGATCACAGTTTTGTTTTTATAATCATTAACATTATAAAATAAAAAAATTTTCTGATTATTGTAGATAAAAATAAATTAAAATTAATATTGTTATTGCTTGGCTTTTATCCTTTGGATAGCTTTTTCCATCTCAGGTGGCATTTTTTGTAACATTTGAATCCATTTGTTTTGCGAATATATTTTCGAACCATCTGTAATAATAAATAATAATTTATTTAACTTGCATTAAATAAAAAAAGTTAATTTTGTAATATAAAAATTGAAAAAATAGGTAAAATAAACATATTTTATATTTACATTTATATTTAACCTATAAATTTTCTTATTAATGATAAGTTTATCAATGCAGAATTAAAATAATATACTCAAATTCATTTAAAATGACTTAATTTTAATATAAACAAAGTTCTAAATTATATTATTATGCTTTATTAAAACTAAATACGAATGGGTAGACTCGCCCCGCGAATTCTGGCTTTTTGTTTACAACAGCAAAACTTGCACTCTTTTTGTTTTTTTTCATATAAAATTAATGTAATCTTAGTCTTAGATAAGTTTAGTACTTAACCAAAGTGAAAATAGTAGTAATAATAATATACTTACGGAGCACCAACTAAAAGTTTGCTGATTTTCAATACAAATCTCTCAAAAGACGTTTGAACAGGTCGGTTAAAAAGACACCAAATAAATAAAAACGGATCAAACTACTACAGCGCCATCTTCCTTAGAGTCTGAAATAAGTCCTCAGTCGGTAAAAGTTTTTTTATTTGCAATTTAAAATAGGGAAAATTAAATAAAACTAAAATGGGAAGACTCGGCCCTGGATGGGTAGACTCGCCCCGGTTTACGGTAACATATACAAAAGATTCTATTGACATAAACACATTTTCCTATGGAATTCACCACTCTCGCTTTGTAAATGTTTTATACTCTCAGTATAGCTATATGCGTTTGAAATATTTGAATAAAATAGTATTTGAGCAATTTATGAGCAATTTTATTATTTCTAGTATAATTAGGCTAATTGATAAGTATAGTTATTAGATTTGAATATTAGCAAAATTGTTTAAATCACATATAAATGTCGAAAATTAACTTGTTTTAAATACTTGCAATATTCGTCTCCTTTAAACCTTTCAGTTATTTAATACGATATGTATGCTTTTTCTGTCATTTTGAGGCACAGAGTAGTTATAATATTTGAACCAGCGGGTGACCGAGCTCCGCTCGGAGAAAACATGTATCGAAGCTAACTCGAAGATTTAAATTTTCAATTGTGATTTATCAAAACAATACATGCCATAAGAAAATTTGGGAAACCATTGGTGAAAAGATAACCGGTTAAAGTGCACCATTGTAAACTATCTAAACAAAGTTAGAGTTTGGAAAGGGAACTATTCTATACAAAGGTAAAGTTTGAAAAGTCATAGGAAATAAAATGTAATTGATAACAAGAAATTATACAATTAAAGAAATGGTACAAAGTGAGCAGTGTAAAGATTGAAGTGTGTTGAAGTTCAATATTTTTGACAAATTTATTTAGAAAAACCAAACATATATACATACATAAGAAACATATTATAAACCTATAACAGCATAAACATAATAAACATTAATCATCGATTGCGAAGTCTTCCATGTTGTCCAGGTAGTTTCTTGTCGGAGAGGCAGGTGCGGTTCTCAGGAGGCAGCAGGACCTTCAACGCACTTTGACGCTTGACTCTTGAAAACGCGACGTAGAGCATTCCGTGCACGAAGATCGTCGTGAGGAGAAGCACGCCGACGAATTCGAATGTTTGGCCTTGTGACTTGTGTATCGTAATGGCGAATGCTGGAGTAACTGGGAATTGGTGCCGTTGCATAATTGCGCCAAGCTGTGATTTGCTGGAGTCGAGCGTGATCCTTGGATCCTTGGTACTTGTCGGCCTGCGTGTTCACCGGTGATGATCTTAGCCTTGATGATGTTGTTGCAAAGTTCGGTGGCAATCAATCGTGTTCCGTTGCACATTCCTTCAGAGACGTCCAAGTTTCGCTGCGCTGCTTGACTGCTCTTGTCGGGCGCAACGGCGTTATCATCGGGTCTTGGATATTTAAAGCGTGCATATTGGGTGAAGATGTGAAAGATGCGGCTTCAGATGGTCCCGATATGTTCAATTGGTCACTGTTCACAACGAATTCGTAAATTTGCTTCCGTTCATCCGCTTCTTGAAAATTCTTGTCCAGGAAAAGGCGTCGATGAGAGAGGTATTGTCGAGCATAAAAGAGGATGTAAACTCCGCAGGAAGACGCGTCATCTTGGTGGTTGTAAGCGTTGCGAGGTTTCACGATGCATCCTTTCAGCTTTTCATTCGTAACAACGGTATTCAAAACGTGTCGCAGTATTTTTCTCAAAACAGCATCGATGGGCAGCGGGTTGTCGACTGGATCGCAGACTAATAGTTGACGTTCTCCATAGCTTGCTTCGTAAATTCCTAGCATCCAGTGCTCGTCTCTATCCATTTGAGCTCTCTTGTGAATGGGAATGAGTAGCACGTCGAATCCTTGTTGAACGCCGTATAGATAGTTGGAAGCCTTGTTCTGGTCGCTGATATCGTTGAGAAGAGCCATTCCTTCATAAGCGCTATCCGCTGTTGTAACGTAGAAGCGTGCGACAAATTCAGGGTGAAGTACGGCAACTTTGACGGTCGGGTAAGCTTGTTCGGCGTAATGGAGAAGCATTCTGACAATGACGGTATCTTCTAGTTGTCCATTTGCGGGTAGAATTGAGTTGATCGCTTGTTGTTCCAAAATTCCGGCTCCTTGAAGAATTTCATGTAGAGGTGCGTTCTGCATGTTGAAAATGTAGCTTGAAATCTGATGAATGTTGAAATGTCGGACTTTGTTGACGGTGATTTGTTTTACCTTAATTTTGTGATTTAAAAATAATCGTGTGGTCATCAAACTTTATTAGTTCGCCATATTGACTATAGATGGCAGCACGTTACCGCTTGAAACTTATTAGGCAATAGACAAAGAAAATTTAAGTGCTGCCATCTATAGCCATTATGGCGAACTAATAAAGTTTGAAAATATCCTATCTGTAACTCCGAACTGCTCGACCGTAGCGCTTCAAAACCGGCGCCAATCGATTCCTCGTGGCCAAAAACCCCAGATCCCCAAGTTTACCGGAGTTTATTAATTCTGGGGCGATTTTCGACTTGGCAACCATTCCTCGTATTATAGTATAAGATATTAGCAAAATTGTCTAAATCAGATTTGAACGTCGAAAATTAAGTTCTTTTACATACTTTCAATATTCGTCCCCCTTAAACCTTTCAGTTATTCTTATTCTTAATAAAAAATTTCATTCTTATTAAAATCTAGTTCTTGAAATAAATTAATAAATATAAGTATAAATTTTTTTACCTTCTCACTGGTTTTGAATCCATAATAGATGAGTGTAGGAAAAAAATATCTAAATGCAGGGAAGCATGCTATTGGAATATCCAAAAACTGAAGAATGTTTAATGAGAAAAAAATAGTAAACGCTGTTTCTCTTCGCCAAATTTAACCTGCTCATTGTATTTCATTAAAAAAAGAAATTAAAAAAGCAAACAAAATGGAGTTTAGAATTGAATATTATATTCAGAATACAGAAAAATCGAAAAAGAATAAAATTTCTCAGCTGTTTATTTTTGAAATTATCTAGATAAAAATAACCTGTTATTAATAATTTGCCCCTATAATTAGTTTCTAAATATTTGAAAGAGCTCTTCAGTAAAAAAAGTGAACTATAGTTATATTGCATTTTTACTAAGCAATAACATGTTGCTATTTGTCACAGTCATCATGGTCACGAAAAAATGGGTGCGTGCGTCAGTTATGCCTTTAATATGATATCGAAATTTTTTACCTTAATCACTTTGTTTTAAATTTTCGTTATTCACTGAATTATATTATTTTACTTCCCTTTGAAGACGTTAATTGCATTAAAAATTTAATGATATAATTGCATTTGAAACTTCTTTTCTCAGCATGCATCTAACATAATAAATGACTTGCGTGAGTTAGAACAATAAATTTTTCAATGCGAAAATATCTGAAATTGTTCTCATGGTATTTAACTAATTGTCCAATCATTAAAGTAAAGATTGGAATTGTAAGGGATATTTTATTAAAAACGAAACGTAACCTATAATTGCTATTGGTATTTTTGCTACAATCATTTCTGAAGCTGGCCCTTACTTACCGGAAGATTATTGCTAAATTTCGACATGACTACACCAACAACGCATCGACAAAGCGTCAGTAATACGTCAGCCATTTATTTTTTATTTTATTTTATTTTATAACCGTCGTTGAACAGCCGACCCAATTTAATGGGTTTACGACTACTAATGTTCAACTCCGTAGCCTTGTAATTTTGAACCAATCCAGAAGACAAGGAAACTCCTGGATCAGTACCCCCAGAGGTATTGATTTGTTATGGGAACATGGAGGACATTGAGACTCGACAGATTTAACGTGCATCAGTCACCATTTACTATAAGGGGAGTCTTCGGCTGGCGAGGATCGAACCCACGCAGCCATTTATTTGCTTAACCTTGATAAATTTTAATTTTTATTGCACACAAATAAAATGAAATATATATAAAAAAGTAATAATTTTAAAGTTTTTTTCGCAAAGATACATGAACTTCCTTATTTTGAAAAAATCGCATGCTTTTTTGCGTTGTCATTAAACAATAAAAACGCGTGATTTTTTTGTTTTTGTTTACTCAGCTAATTTGCCTGATTAAAGGATTTTATATTTTATTCTGAGCAATTTGATTTACCATCAAGTATAAGAAAATACTAAAAATACATCAAAAGTACTGAAACGCACTAACTGAATACTAAAAGTACATCCATCCATAGTTACATCCATTTCCTAAACTACAATAGTCTGCTGATTCAACTATTTTGTTTTAAGTTATTTATTCAAAGTTTAGTGTTTTAATAATTCTTTTCAACGTTTCTTTTTCAGTTTTCCAGTATACTTCTTATACTTTTTTTTAATGTATTTCAGACCTAAGCATTATATAATACTTCTATCAATCAGTTACAGGCATAGCCTATTTGTTCAGTTGGATAAAACATTATACCTAAATTTTTGAGTGAAATGTTTGCGTTTATCTAGATTGAAAACTTCATACAAACCTGCTTATCTATATAACTATAATTACTAATTACTTAAGCCCTCACCAAAATATTCTGTAGATGAACCGAAGCAGCAAACATAGTCAAAAATTAAGGACCATGGCTTATTTCACAAAAACACAATGTTTCTTCTAATTGTAACTGAACATATAGGCTATGCCTGTAACTGATTAATAGAAATATTATGCAATGCCTAGGTCTAAAATACGTTAAAAAAAAGTAGAAGAAAAAAACAACGGGCAAACTGAAAAAGAAACGTTGAAAAAATTTATAAAAACACTAAACTTTGAATAAATGATTTAAAGCAAAACACTTGAATCTGCAGACTATTGCAGCCTAGGAAATGGATGTAACACTTTTTATATTCAGCTAGTGCGTTTCAGTACTTCTGATGTATTTTTAGTATCTTCTTATACTTGATGTCAAAGCAAATAGCTTAGAATAAAATATAAAATAGGTCTTATATATATGTAGGGTAGAGTCGGGTAGCCCCGCCCAGCGGGTACCCCCGCCCACTGTCAATTTCATATGTATAGAATATTTTTTCAAGTCAATGGGCCATCGGACATTAATTGCTATATTAAAAAAAGATTATTTTCAGAGTTTCAAGAATTTATGCAGCTGTTAATATGGTAAACAATAGTTTTGAAAATATATTGAATACAGTAGTCATGAAATTACGAAAAATTGGTTGAATGTTTCAATTAAACTTCATTTTAATGCTAAAAAATAATTTTTTCTATACAAACAGCATCAAAGTATGTAGTCTTAAGTTTAATCATATATAGTCTTAAGTTTAATTGTTATACACTCCTCAAAATTGAAATTGCAACACCAAGAAATAATGCACGTAGCGTCATGCAAATTGCAGGAGCGATAGTAGTGAGACGGATATGCAAATAGTTAAATTTGTGCACGCATCTGATCACGTGGTGCGCATATTCGGGCTATAAAGGCCAGCAACTTTCCCTTCTCATAAACGGCATCTGAGGTTTTGCGTAGCAATTGAGACTTTCGAAAAAGCGTAGAAAATGCCTCTGAGACGTCGGCGAGCTCAATACCATCAGTTAAAGACCGGGGAACGTGGCCGTATTATCGAACTCCATGAACTTGGTTTGTCGCTGCGTGCAATAGCAACTCGTGTTGGGCACAGCGTGAGTACCATCCAACGTTGTGTCACACGATGGATTCAGGAAGGTGTACGCGCACGCCGAAGAGGAAGTGGTGCGCACAGGTGCACGTCAGAGCGCACAGACCGGCGTATTCGCCAGTTGACTATTCGAGACCCTTTCTCCACGGCACGTGCCATCCGAAGCCGGTTGCCTTCAGGAGCTGGTGGATCTGTGTCCACCCAAACCATACGCAACAGATTGCATGAAGTACAGTTACGTGCACGGGTACCAGCAACATGGGTCCCGTTGACCGCTTTACACAGGGCTAGACGCCTGGCGTGGTGTCATCGTACCTGGACCATCCAATGGCATCGGGTATTGTTCACGGATGAATCTCGTTTCCGTCTGTGGAGAAATGACGGCCGTCGACGGGTATGGCGGAGAGCCGAAAAACGCTATGAACCAGCCCATTACGCCGAGCGTCACAACGGTCTTACACCGGGCATCATGGTTTGGAGTGGCATAATGTTCGATCGCAGAACGCCCCTGGTACACATTCACGGCAGTTTGACAGCGGACCGCTTCGTCACACAAGTTGTGTATCCCGTTGTTCTACCCTTGTTGCAGGGCGCACCCAACACGGTATTCCAGCAAGACTATGCCAGGCCGCATGTCGCACGGCGAACTCTTAACAGCCTGACTGGATTTGACATCCTTCCTTGGCGGCAGCCTCTCCAGATCTGAATCCCATAGAACGCCTATGGGATCTCATTGGACGTGGCATGAACAGAGGACCAATGGCGCAAACCATCGATGATCTGCGCACAGCAGTGGATGTGGCTTGGCAAAGGTTACCTCAGGCAACCATCAATGGAGTCATTGATAGCATGCCTCGCCGGATTGAGGCCTGTATAGCTGCCCGAGATGGCCACAGTAGATATTGAATAAATTGCTTTACAATGATTTTATTAGTCTGTTTTTTTAATCATTTGCATATCAATCTTACTACTATCGCTCCTAAAATTTGCATGACGCTACGTGCATTATTTCTTGGTGTTGCAATTTCACTTTTGAGGAGTATATATATATATATATATATGAGGAGTATATATATATATATATATATATATATATATATAAATGGTTTTAAAATGATTATTTTTTTTATATTTCATTTTATTCGTATGTAATAGAAATTAAAAATTACCGAGATAAAGCAAATAAATGGCTGATATATTACTGTCACTTTGTCGATGTGTTGTTGGTGTGGCGATGTCGAAACTTGGCATCAAATTTCGGATTTGTAAGTACCAGCTTCAGAAATGATTGTAACAAAAATGCTAAAAGCAATTATAGGTTACTCCTCATTTTCAATATCATATTCCTTACATTCCAGTTTTTACTTTAATGATTGTGCAATTAGCTAAACACAATACGAGCAATTTTAGATATTTTTGTATTGTAAAATTTATCGTTGTAACTCACGCAAGTAATTTATTATGTTAGATGTTGAGAAAGAAATATTTCGCATGCAAATATATCATTAAAATTTTAACTCTAGTTAAACTTTTCAAATGAAAATAATATAATAGAATTCAGAGAATAACGAGCAATTATTAGAAAGTGATTAAATTAAAAATTTCGATTTCCTATAGAAAACTTAACTGACACAGGCACACAGTTTTTTGTTGACCATTATAGCTGTAACAAATAGCGATATGTTATTGCTTAGCAAAAATATAATGTAATTATAGTTCAAATTTTTTACTAAAGAATTCTGTCAAATATTTTGAAAAAAATCATATTGACAAATTATATAACTGGTTGTTTTTTTAAGATAATCTCAAACAATCACCAAAGAGTTTTTATTTTTCTTCGATTTTTGTGTATTTTGAATAAAATGATCAATTCTAAACTCTTATTTGTTTGTTTTTCAACTCTTTTTTTAACGAAATTCAATAAGTAGGCTGAATTTGACGAAGAAAAATCACGTTTAATATATTTTTTCATTAAACATTCGACAGGTTTTGTATACTCTGATAGCATTCTTCTCGGTATTCCATAAAGATATTTTTTCCAACACTTATTTGTTATGGATTCAAAACCGCTGAGAAGGTAAAACAATTTATACCATATTTATTAATTTATTTCCAGCACTTGACTTTAATAAGAATAGCAATTTTTAATAAGAATAAGAATAACCAAAAGGTTTGAAGGGGACGAATATGGCAAATATGTAAAACAAGTTAATTTTCGAAATTTAAATGTGATTTGGACAATTTTGCTCATATTCAAACATAACAACTAGTACTCTGCTCTTCAGAATGACAGAAAAAGCATAAATACTGTGAAAAGCAAGAATTTTGTGCTTAATTACATTTTAATTCTCATCATACCTACACTTTTCGATTAAAGAAACGTGTTTTATCTTGGTACAAATTCAACTTCTTAATTTTTTGAAGCCTACATTTAAAACTAACGTTTTGGAGGGAATCGCATTGCATATCTGTCTATAAAAATAAGTTTTTTTGATAACGAAATAAATTTTACTATAAACTTCATGTTTTAGATTGCAGAAGATTTAGAAGTAGATAACAATTAAAAATGGCGAAAGATTGCATTGACAAATGAGTCGTTCAGAAGTCAATGCGGTTAAGTCCAAAACACAACAATTGAGAAAATTAATGTTTTTTGATACATTAGTTTTTAAAATTCCTGGTTTATTAATTTAATTAGAAAAGTGTATAAACTCTTTTTTCGAGGTTTAAACTCTGCAAAAAAACAAGATATGTACAGGATGTGTAAATAAAAACGTAAGTATTTATTGAAATAATGACAGCATCTCAAAAATTTTAGGACTTATACCTTTTGGCAGCTGAAAAAGATAAGAAATTTATGTCTTCTAGTGTAAACGAACTTCGATTTTTCTCAATCATCACTAGATACAGTGACTAATAGAAAATAAACTGTTTGGATTATTTCAAAAATTGTTTTTTACTTCAAAACTAAAGTGGCACTTTTCTTTGTTTTAGGAAATGAAAAAAAAAATTAAAAAAATAAAAAATACCATATTTTAAAAAAAATACTACAAAAAATACCATACCCCTTTTTTTGGTGAAAAAAAATACCGTAGTATTAAAAATACTACGTCTGGCAACTCTGGTTACTATGAATTTCTTGTTTTTCAGTGTTACCAACAAATATTGAAAGAAGAAGAAGAATTTAATTTTTATTTCAAAAATTATGTAAAAAAATATTGATAAAAGGTGGACTTATTCACAATGGCTTCTGAAATTATTATAAAATATATTCAGAAGCTATTAAAAAAAGGGCTGTCTGACCTAGAAAAAAGTAACCAACGAGTAAATCCTTTAATAACTAAGAAGATTATTATTTATTTCATCAAAATTTCCAAAAATCAGAAAATATCAAAAAATGGACTTAACCGCATTGGCTTCTGAGCGGCTCAAATATAAATCATAAAATTTATATTAAAATTTGAATAAAAAAATTTAATAAAGAGGGATAAAAGATAAATCTATGAATATCTAATCTATGAAAATCTAAAGGATAAATCTATGAAAAAATATAGTCAACGAAGAAAATTAGTTGTTTTTTATTTCTTCTCATTGTGTCAGATTATTTGTATTGCCTTAAAAATTTTTTGAGTATACATAATTACTTTTGAAATTAAAGTAATCGTATTTTTGGCTTCGATTAACATATTAACAAAAGGTCGTTGATAAAGCAACAATAATTATATATTTTAGAAGATAATAATTTTTTTTCCATATTCAATTGAAATCAAAATAATTTTATGTTCTAGAAGTTTTGAAAGGATACCGGAAATGTAATGTTCGGTTTTCAGACAGTTTTATTCTTGGTAATTTTGCTTATATTCTTGTAAAGTAACTTCTGCGTTATGAGATAATTGAGAAAAAACAATATACTACAAAAAAGGTTTTGTAATTTGATTTTATAAATATTTTTATTTTTGTTATATTCATGCATGTTTTGAATTTTTTAAATGTGGCAATCACAAAATATTTATGTAATTTTCTAAAAAATATCTAAAAAGGACTTGTGAACTCTCAAAAATTTATGGATTACTTTCATTTGCACAGTGCTATAGATAGAGTTAATAATTTATCTTGTTTATCATGGTGCTTTAATAATAGAAATACTGGTTGCTACTTTTTAACAGTAAGGTAGCAAAAGCATGTTGCAACTACTCTATTATATTGCACCCGTTTAGATATAGAAGAAGATATTCCATGATTTCATATTTCGATTTAGAAACTGTGTATTTTCAATTTATAAAATAAAATATTTCCGAGTGAAAGGGGTGGGTAATTTCCTTGAATACTCAATATTTTGGAGACCAATAGCATGATTCTTGATCATCAACTCAGTTTGATGAGTAAGAATATAATTCGGAACTTCTCAGTCAGCCGATAGCAAGCAAAAATTTGCCAATAAATGTAGACCTCCACCAACGTTTTTTTTCTTTTTTTTTTTGCTTCTCTAAAGTCATAAAAATTAAATTAAATAGAATAAACATTGAAGAAATAGTTGAAATTCCTAGCATTTGGCTACTTGTAGAGTACCTACAATTCTAAAGTGCTTATTTTATTAGAGTAATAATTTTATGTTACCTAAAATATGGTCGATTAAATTAGAAAACGGAAGGTAATAAGAATATCGTTTGTAAAAATATATAACAGCTTAATGGAAAAATTAGAGCAAGAAGAACGATCAGTTAAGGCAATTAAACTTAAATCAGCAACATTGGAAAGCGTGTATACTACCTTAAATAATTGCGTTGCGAAACTGTTCGGCAGAAAATTCGTCAAAGACAAAGGATATGAACTAGAGCATGTTGTTATCGAGGAATATAATGTAATATGATGTTAAAATGGTCCTTGCTAGAGTAAAGATTGAATTTTATTTCATTAGTGAAACTGAGATCACTGATATGGCGTAGACCTCGTCATCAAATTTTAATAGACGCACGCTTTAGTCACCCAAAACTAAACAAGGCGCATTTGAAGGTGAAACAAAAGACTGATTAGCTTTTTGGATGAAATTTAAGAGTATTCTCAACGATAAAGAAATGGATATTGAAGACAATTTCATTTTCTTTATCAAGCAATTATGTTTAAAATATTAAAATCACTTTTTTATGACATTACATTTTGAATTATTAATACTTCTTTTCATAAAATGTACGAAAAGTTATGTTAAATTCTTCTTGAGATATCTTACTGAACTATTTATTACTATTTAATACTTCGTGTAATTTCAATGAACTGATTATGAGTTGATTATCAACTAATTATCCAATGAAATTAATTGATAATTCATAAATTGTTCACTTAAATTAATAAATTGTAATTTCTGGTATTTTCAATTTAGATTCTTCAGCTTTGTGCGAAAGCAGAATAGAAGAGATGAAGTGTCGTTTCAGCAATACTCATCAAAATTACTTCAAGATTCAATGATCTCGAGCATTCCGAAGATAGTGTCTGCAAACAACATTCAACTGAAAGTATTGCGCACTTTGTTCTTCGTTGTTTGCGTCATTGGATTTGTTCTCCAGACTTGGGAATTTATGCAACTATATCGGAAATATGAAACTGTTGTCAGTGTTGCAGTCTCAAGCAGTGAGGAAGTTGAGCTACCTTCCTTCACCATATGTAATTATTATGGGTAAGGCAACTATTTAATTTACTTTTGTTATTACTAAAACAACAAAGAAATATCTTAATGTAAAATATCATGGTGCATTGTATTTGGCAAACAAATTACATTTTGAAATCAAATTAATTATTATCACCAAACGTGAAATAACCACCATAACCAGGAATACTAAGGAGAGTTCCTTTGGAATCAGTTTTCATCTAAAGCCTGAAATGGGAAACCATCTTAATTATCAACCATTTCTGATAAGTTCATTTGATGCCACTATAGGCAGTATATATTTTCTAGCTTTTAAAATTTCTTAATCATTCTTAGTCGAATTTTAATTAAATTAAACTGATTATTTCATTTTTATGACATTATATTTAAAGCTAATGCATTCTTGAGAAATGGCGGAATTTGGAAAAAGTAAAATTATCATTAAGTGATCCAAACTTTGGTTCATTCTCCTGATCAAGCAATTGGGACCATATTTCCCACATTGCGGCTGCCCGCTATATTTTTGGGTTACAAATCCAAATCCGTCAAGTGGTCATCCACTCAAATTTGAGGTCACCCATTCGAATAATTAAGATTGAATCTTAGAAAGTGACGATCCGCTCATTTGCTCAATATTTTTAAGATAGTCATTTTTTGCGGAGTGTTCTTTATTATTTCAACACTCTTAAAAATTAATTTTACTAGAGCATTATCCATAAGAAAAATCAATTGTGTCTTTTCAGTTTATTGGTTTCGTTTACCAAATGCGTTTCAATAAGAAAAGATAAAGTTTAAAACATTATCTTTTAAATGAGCCCAGATTTGTTATTGTTCAACCACTCATTCGAATTTTTGGCGAACAATATACAACTTGTTGAGAAATAACATGCTTTCTTTTCTTTTTTTCAAAAGAAAACCTTGTCACTTTAGGATGGGGTATAAATATTCTTTTGTTGAGCTAAAACTTTCCAAGTAATAACTATTCTAATAATAGTCAGCTTTTTTATGGTTTACCGTGAAAGTTAATAGCTACCCCTAGTTAATAGAAGCAACATAGTATTCAAAGTAATTTAGATAAAGTAAACAGCAATCCTTAAAAAATTTTGAAAATTTGTTCTTGCTGAGAAGAAAATGGTGTTCGAACAAATAATAAATGTGATAAGTATGTCCAGCATGTTTATAAAATATGTAAAGTAAATAGATCAAAAATATTAAGTAAATATATGTGATTAATCGTTTTCTTTTTTCATTGTAAATATTTTTGCAGATAGAGCAAAACCTTTTTTCTATTAATTTGTTAATATTTTAACCCTTTAGCCTGGATAGCGCATGAAGCGAGAAAAAGTAAAATCGGAGTAAAAGAAAATATAAGCATACTTTTGTAAAACTTCGCACTTACGAGATGAACTACTAGAAAAAATGTGTAATCTTTATATGCTTTTTGCTTTTAGATATGATTTAAATAATATCTCCCGTAACACTTACTGTTCCTTTCAAATTTGCTTCATGGTTTATAGTTTGCCCACAGTAAGAACTCCCCCCGCTTTAAAGTCTAAGGCCGTCAGCTGCTATGGAAGCAAGAATGAATCATTTCTGGAAGCGTAGCTTCTCTTAACTTTAGGACTAACAGAATAGAACGAAGAAAAATAATCTCTTTATTTTGCCGATCATAGGCAATAAACAATGAGCCCACACCCCTACTTGAAATAGTTATATCTCGTTACCATAGTCACCGCCATGTATCCAGACGAATGGCTAGGGCAGTTCTTACTTTAGACAAACTATTTATTCGCAAACGTTTCAGAATTTTTAATGTTTTAAAAGTCGTGACCAGTGTTAAAGATATCCTCCGATATATTTTGCTCATCTTCATTTTTTTTCTCGTCCCTATCATCAGGAGCAGATATTGATATTGAAATGAGATATTTTAGGACCTGAAAAGTGAGGGGATATGTGTTGCTGTTGATATACGTGTCATCGATATTTGAAGATCTTCAGTCACGCAATTTTATTAAGAAGAGTCAATTTTCCCGTTGGATATCAAGACACAATTAACCCCACGACGCTTAATTAAATCCAGTTGCAATAATCGACACTATCCAACGCTGAATAAAATTGTATCCAGAGAAACCAGAACATTTATTTTGGCTTCAGAAGAATCTCGCAGGTTTAAGAAAACTCATTATTAAGTTCTTAAAATGTTTGGAATGTTCCAAGGTTCAATTGCTGTAGCTTGCTTGAATAAAATCCACTCTCAAATTTTACAATTCAAGCTCCCATACTTTCTGTAATCACACTTCCCGTGCTTTGACCATCTCACGATGTTTCTTATATTGGACTCAAGAGAGAAATTTCTTCTCATAGATAATAATATAGGATACAAAGATTGTTAAAAAAAGCTTATAAACAAGTCCCTTTAAAAAATGTGCTTATTTTGCACAGAAAAAATTTTCTTGATGTGTTTGAAAACGTACAAAGAGGAATTTTCTCAAAAAAAGTGACCTTAAATCCGGGGTTAATTAAACATTATCGATACATACAATTTTTACGAACCAGCAGAAAATGACGTATAATGCGAGGTAACAAACGAAACAGAAAACGTAAAACCGAGGTTCACGAGGGTTTTTATATCTTTCTGGACAATATATTTAAATATTAATAGGTCTTAGCATCAACGTGGGACTAATCAATTTCTCAAGCTACTAAACACACATCATCTCATTTTCTGAGATAATTAGAATAATATTATTACTTTCTTTATGGGGAAAGATTTTAAATGATTGCGTGTTAGATACAAGCTCTATCTATGGATTATATTTATTACATAATTCTTTTAACATTACATATATCTATATTCTGACTCTCTTATTTCAAGTCAAAATATATTTTGATATTTTCTAATTACAATATGCAGTCACATAGTTTCTGAAAAAAATCTGTAAGATTATCAGAATTATAAAATCTTAAATGTAAAATCCTAAATTTAAAAAAAAAAATGCTGAAAAAAAGGATTTATTTATTCATATTTAAAAATTTATCAGTATTTGATTTTGTAATTTAAAGAATCTGTTAAAAATCTGTTGATCATTGATAAAAATCAGTTTCCCTTAGATTTAAGTAACTGCAAATAAGTGTGAATTTCACGAATTATTGCTTAAAAGTGAGCCGTGTTTTGAAAATTTACCCATTAATGCAGAAAAAGACAGCAGTGTTTCAAGCTGGTATTTAGTAACCTTAAATTATTAAAACGCTAAATATATTGTATTACTCTTACTTTGACCTAAATTCATACAAAATAATAAAAGTCAGAGAAATATGTTGAATGAAAATTATGCGTCAAAGGGTTTAGCATTTCTTTATTAATTTTCATGCAATTTAAAGTCATTATTTGATATTTTATGCTGACCCACGTTCCGATGTCTATTGTTTACCATAAATGTTCCTTTGAGAAACACAGCATACTATGAACTCGATCTGTTATTAGTTGATAATAAATATTCCACACATTTTGCTGGTTAACTTAATTAAATAGGTCCACAATTTGAGGGCCTTTGCTCTAAAGGATTAAAAAAAATTCTG
This sequence comes from Parasteatoda tepidariorum, assembly GCF_982258835.1. NCBI lineage: Eukaryota > Metazoa > Arthropoda > Arachnida > Araneae > Theridiidae > Parasteatoda > Parasteatoda tepidariorum. The sequence goes on along the minus strand of NC_141764.1, from coordinate 20,958,876 downwards.
TTTATCGGAGAAAATATTCAATTTGCCGGTTTCTCAAAACAATGATGATTGTTTTGAGAAACCGGCATTATTTCCATAATTCCTCACTTTCATGAATTGAATAAATAAATAAATAAATTTTAACTAAACTAATAAATTATAACTGTTTGGTTTTTAGATTGAAGTCATTATACATTGTGGTGATCCGAGATTTTATGAAAGATGTCAAAAATTATCTGAATTTGAGGAGTACCAGAATTTATGTGAATGTTTTCCTCTAAGGTATTGTTACAAGGGAAAAATAGATAGATCTAAATCTCAGGAAGTAAGTTCCAAAAAATTCCTTATCAAAGATTCAATTAATTATGCTGGCATAAACGGTATATTTTGTAAATGTAAATGCCATTTCTTTTAATTTTTTTCCAGTTTGGCTTTATTTCAATCGAAACTTGAAATCCACTTAAAGTAAAACTTTTGGTTAAAGATGATTTTATCTAAAATTTGATACATAGGATTTTTGTTTCATTTTATTTGGAAATGGAGAAGTTTTCTAGAAAAAAAACTTGGATACTTGAAATATTAAAAGATATTAAGAATATACTTTCTTTAAAATTTTAAGAGACTTCTGGAATTCGTTATATTAAAATTTAAAGAGTTTTTATTAAAGTAATGATACTATAACGTGCATATATGTTTTTTGTAGTAATGGAATAAGGTTTTTAAATTCAAAGTATAAGAGAATTGAAATAAGTCTCCCTTTATTAACTTTTAAAGTTTATAATTTAAATAAATTATGTCTGGAGATTATAAAGGAATATCGCCGGCGTTTTCCTTTCCATTCAATCTCTCTCACGTGCTGCTTGCCTACCATGATAATAACTGTTGCTAACGCAGATTTAGAGAACAGTTTGGTTTGAGCATCACGTAATCTGAAGTATTTATATATAGGATAGATGCAAGGTTTGATAAAACTGGATGCAAGCACGCTACAAAAAAAAATAAATAGTTTGCAAAAACATAGTTTCTTCTTTATATAATTTTATTTTTAGGACTGAGTGACTACTATAACATTCAAATAAATATTTAACCAGTTATATACACGTGGCTGTCTAGAAGGCTGAAAAATAATATTAAAGAGAATGATGTGCTGCAGGGAAAAATAAAAACCTTAGTAGTAAATTGTCTTAAACCTACGGAAGTTAACTAATATTTAAAGCTTAGTAAAAAGTGAGTTCACTTAAAGTAATAGTAAACCTATTTCGTTTTAAATGATGAAGAAAATAATTTTCAAAATATCTAAATACAAATATGTCATTGCAGCTAGGCAGTGGAAAAGTAATACTGGAATAATTTGTTTAAATAATAAGTCATTGCAAATATGTCATTGCAGCTAGGCAGTGGAAAAGTAACCTTGCCATAATTTGTTTAAATAATTATATTCATTTTGAAAATTTTTCATTCAGCACTTAAAAAATAAATGGTTTGCTATAGGATTTTAAAAAATCACCTTTCTCTAAATTTTAAAACAGAAATTGAGGTCAGGATTTGACTTGACCCGTGGTTTCACCCTCTCTTTCACCCGTGGTTTAACGACACTGTTTTTCGAAGCCTTGTCAACAAGGAAAATAAAAAAAATTCATAGTTTAAGTGCCTTACGCTTGAAGCAATGCGATGATTTGAAAAAATTAGGAAAAAAATTACCACAATCACTGCCTGATTCGCAGTTTTTGCAAATTTTTGTGAACCTAAATAATGCAGAGTTAGAGTCAGTTTTTAAATATTAATTAATTAGACCACAAACGCTTTTCATTTTCACAAAATTGTGGCTTTTCTCAGTGTTGAACCATTTTCAAAATAAGTTTAGATAATGCAGACTTTAGATAGGCTAAACATGACCTAACAATAAGTCATGGGTAGCAATTGAAAACTCACAGCAGTTATACAAAGAACCTATTATTTGCAAAAAAACGTCCTTTCAAATTGCGACGGAGCCTTATAAAAACAGCCTTAAGAAGCCTCTCGACCGAAATCAACCTTCGAGGGGTAGAAACGAATAAACTCAAGGAAGTATATATTATGTTCTGCTCAACTTCCCATGTTAAAACCGTTCGAATTGTTTTTATTTTCTATGCAGGGAACTAAACATTGCAGAATAATTTAAAAAATATCATATGGAGATATCGACTATACCTTTGAACGAAAAAAAAATTTAGTCTTGGATTTAAACCAACTGAGATAAAGCATAATTGAAATTTCGGAAAATAATATAGCAAGTTGAGCTCAAATCCGTTTTACATGTAAAAAAAAAATAATTAGTAAAAAATATAAATAAATAAATTTAACAAATATTTCAATAAATCATAAATTAAAGAAATCATAAATTTAATATCTTTTCACAATTTGGTGATAAGAAAAGATGATTAATCAGACATTAAGGTTAAGCGAAACATACACTAAACAGGTTTGTCGTTATTTAGCTATTTAAGTGTCGCTTTTCATAGATATGTCAGGATTAGCAAAAGTTGGGGCATTAGTAAAAGTACAAGATAAATAATTCCTTTTTGCTTAGAATTAACCATAGATATATGTCCCCGGAAAGTCCCCATATTAGTCCCTGGAATTAAGTTTTGGCTTCTTTCAAATCATTTTAGTTTAATTTTTGGTGGATAGAAATATACCGGAATACTTTTGTGAGAACCAGATTATGCTATTTATACATTTCATTAAATTTCAACCAATTAAATTCTTCTTCTGAAAAGACTTAGGTTCAAGTTTTGAGCTATAAAGTAAAGTTTGCGCAATCACAGAAATAAATATTTCTTTCCTAAGTAACCAGATGTTGGAATTAATAAAAACATAAAGCAGGTAAAGTAAAAAAAGCAAGCAAAAATAAAGTAAGTTAGAAAGCAAAATTTTCCTCTATTTTATATTTGCTCTAAGCAACAAAAATAGTCTCATACCCTAAAATTACTTAAATACGAAACAAAAACTACTGCTTATGTATTTCTAAAAAATCTATTGCTAAAATGACTTTTTCAGGCACTTCTCGCTTAATATTCAATAATCTATTTGGTTGCTTTAATTTTTAAGCAATCAAAATCTAGATTAAGATTCGAAACATTTTGATGCGAATAAAAATGTTATTGTTAAGAAAAAATAATAATCTGACAAAGTAATAAAATTGGAAACAAAAGAAATAGTTAAATTTGGAAGTTTAGTTGATTCGCTTTTCTAATAATTAGATTTAAAGTTTCTTCTATGGTAATTCAGACTCATAATCTTTGGATTAATCTTTACACATAATAAAATAATGTGCGTGTGCTTGTGTGTGAATACCGGATTGTGGGTAAACGGAGGACTCTAAGAATACTAAATTTAGCACGAAGCTGAAATATTACAATTGCAAACTTTCTACAAAGCCTGATTTTCAATCAAATTCGGAGACATTGAAGAAATTGAATTTTTTCGTTGGCGTAGAAGAAGCCATTGTTTTAAAATAATCCATAGTTTCAATTTAAGTACCAAATATACTCTTATTTAATTACAATTATTTTAAAGTTAATATGGTTCCGATTAAAGCTGCATCAATATCGTGCATTTTTCTGATAGATTCATTACGGCCGCTTGAAGATTAAAAATACAGGAGAAAGACTGTGGTAAATTTTAAATATCATGAGTGGCCTTGAGCAACGGCACCATGCCAGATAATACTGAATAATGCAGTTAGCCTTTATTCTGATGGGATGAATTTCTGAAAATTTGAAAATAACTCCATAGAGAAGAGCAAGAAATAAACCATAAATATTATGAAATAAAAATTTCTGTGTATGTCCGACTGTTTGTGTTTATATACCAGACTGCAGGTACAGCGTAAGCTCTCAGAATACGAGATTCCGAATGAAACTAAATGAGTAAAATTGTAAACAAATTAAGAAGATATTTGATGTGTTCGTTCGTGATGTTAGATGATGCTCATCCATTTAATTATTAGTTAAAACATACATAACCACACAAAAATTATAGTTTTGGATAATTATGTATTTGCTAATCTGCAATCTGAGTGCTATGTGTAATTTAAGGAATTATATGAGGAAATATCATATTCTTTATCTAAGCCATCGTTGTCAAATTTTGAGTATACCTTACAAAAATTTGTATGTACTATAGTTTGTGTTTTCTTTTATTCATCAATTTTTTTTAGTTTTGATTTGAGTTTTCTTTTTTTTTCACTTTAGTTGATTCTTATTTTTGTTTAATGTAATTTTGATTCGCATCGAAATCATGCAGAAATGAGAAATCGAAATCCAATGAGTAAAGCTCTTAGGAATTTGGAATTTATGGGTTGAGATATTCTAGGGGGTTACTGTTTTTTGTTACGTTGAACAAACATAAAATTATGGAACAAATTCAAAATCGAAACTTAAGTTACATGCAAATTAAGAAAGAAAAACCCAAAGTCTTGGTTGTAGTAAAGCTAAAACAATTATGATTATTAGGTTAAGGGGCATACTCTTTCTTCAGGAGCTGGGAATAAATTGCAGAGAGGGTTAGAAGAACTCACGTGAGTGTTGTTAAAAGTGTTAATGAATAAGAAACTAGGAAGATTGACAAAAATTTAAAAATATGAAAAAACTTAAATTTATGTATTTGGAAAAGGTTCAAGAAAAATTACGGATATTAAGGGAGAGCTCTCCCCTCTAGGGTGGAATTAAATAATTCTATGTATATATTACTAGATCCTGCAAGAGAATTTCTTCAAATTTAAAACACCTGAAAATTGTTCTCCTCTAGCTTTCTCCGCTGGCATCATTCCGAATGCTAACGTTATTTATTTCATATTGTTAATTATTTAATTATTCCATTCTTTCTACGTTTATTGGCTTTACGGACGCATTGTAGGTATAGTAGTGGTAGGAAATTTCCTCTAACTTTAAAAACTGCCAGCAGAAGATTATGTATCAAAAAACTTAAAAATGTATAAGCAAAAAAAACTGGATTTTTCCAGGTTTTTCTTGGAAAAAAATATGCTTCACAGAAAAAAATTTCGGCGGTAAGAAGCGGATTCGTGCGTAGAATAAGTATAAAAATAAATCAATTCAGTGGACTAATAAGAGTAATGACATCAGCTTAGACGTTTCTGTTATTTAGGTATTGTTTAGTTTTAAAATATTATTTTCCTAATTTAAAGAAATTTTTTCATTTCATATTTCAAAGAGTTATAAATGCTTTTTTTTTCAAACTAACAGCTTAAAAACAGACCGACAAACTATTAAAGGTATTTATCTAAAGTATTTTTAAAGTATTATCTCCTGTCCTAAATCTTACTTTTATTTTTATTTTTAAGTTTCCCACAAGGTCAATTTATGAAGAGCTGTATTCCATGGATTTTGAAAACTACACCATTTTTCTTCAAACGATAGGAGATTTGCTTCCTGACTGTACTTTGGGATTAACGGGGAACAATATTCGTGAAGAAGAAGATTGCTGGTACATAAATTTCTGATATTTTTAAATCAAAATTCTGATTAGACTACTGATAACCATCGCATCAAACATTAACTGTAAATATTCTCTTTACTGGGACAAAATGCTCTTAAAAGCAGGAAGGGATAATATTAGTAAAAACCTACGCGATCTATAAAAACCATCATACTCTTTCCTAATAAAAAAAATGTCTACGCAATTTTCCTTCTCTCCATACTTCCATACTTGTAACCTCTTCTCTACTATGGCTTCTCAAAGTCTTGCTTTATTCCCAAGGCAGTACAATTTCTTCAGAAAATAGAATAAAATAGCGTGGAGAAAAATTAGATTTAGCAAAGTCATCTAAACGGAGAGGAAAAAATAACAGTCGAGAAAGGGGAAATCTCATAAAAATGAGAGGCCTAGCTTATTTACAAAGCGTGCAATGTTTGCTAAAAATAATAAAATACAATCAGCATGTTTCCTACGTCCCGTTTGTCTGAAGTAAGAACTAACTTAGTCATTTGTTTGGACTCGTGGCGGTGACCATGGTTACGAGGTCCACATTACGAAGTTTCACTTCTTCCGTGCGGAGGGACTCCACGCACTATTTTTTTTTCTTACAAAATAATCCTTAATGCACGAGTGTATTTGTTTTTGCCAGCGCATTTCAAAAACAGTTTTTTCCAGTTCAAATAAATGGGATACGGGAGTTTCAGAAGCAGAATTAACTTGTAAATAGTCACGAGAAGTGTCTGAAGCTTGTAATACTGCTGTGTGATTTGGAGGAACTTTATCATCTTCGTCAGTATCATGCGACACAACATTTCAAAACATAAAAAACCAAAGCTAATATTCAAAACATTGAAATCATTGCATTATTAATTCATTCCATCTATGTGATGTATGGCTCTTTAGAATTTCGTATTTCTACAGGCTTTTCGGAATTTATAAATTACAGTAAAAGCTTTTGAATGGTAATTTTACTTGTATGTTTAAACACAATCTCGAGAATTAATCTTCTTAGAATACTGAAACGTGAATACATGTCGTCCCTTAAACATAATAAAAGCACAAAATACACCGGAAATTTTTAACATTTTGATCTGATTTTTGAACTGTGTTATTGTTTTCGCTTATTTCTCTTTCTACACTGGAGAATACCGAACTGAGGTCATTAACTAAAACAATTAGCTTCTAATGGGATGAAGAAATACAGCAGCTCAAATAGCAAATCAGAATATCAAATTATGTTACTGGTTTAAAATTGAGTTTGATTTCTGATATGCCAAATGTTGTTTTCAAATTTGCTTTACAATATATTTTGTGTTTTCATTTTCAATTTATTATTTTTGTGTAAAAGAGTTTTTTAACTTTCCTGAAATCTTAAATTGAGTAACCGAGAGATGATTTCTTCTTTTTTTTTCTCCTAAAATCCACGAATTTCTGAATATGTTTTGACTTGCTCGAAAATTGCTTAAAATTAGAATTTTTTAAGGATAAATTTTGGGTGAAATCAGACGCCTAATTTCTTATAACTCAAAATTTAAATATTCGACTTTTTATAAAATTTGATTTCTCTAAAACTATTCGCATTCAGGATTTTTTTTCAATATAAAACTTTTTTTGAAAACTATTAAAATAAATAATAAAAACAATAAATTATTTTATAAAATTTGAATGAAATAATCTTTAGATTAATAAATTTTATAATTGCGTACAAAATAAGTTTTGAGATAGAGCAAAATATGCATATTTTATGACTCAGAAATACGCATTTTGAAATTAACATTAAGGGGCTCAAGCTTTCAACCATTTTCCTACCTAAACTATTTGGACCTAGTTTTTTATATTTTTATAGTCAAAAATCCAAACGCATGGAGAAAAAGGTATTTTTTTCAAGAAAAATACGTTTTCGCGTCTGGTTAACTTAAAATGCCGTCTGCTTTAAGTTGCATATTTCACCCTCAAAACATTGAAATTCTTACACTGTAAGCAAAAATACAATCATTAAATAAGAAAAAAATATGTGCTCTTTGGGCCCTTTAAACATAGAAAAATTATTTGTATGGAAACAGTCATTATACAGAATTGCTCAAAATCATTCAGTATAAACACAGCTTTGAATATGAAATAAAAATCCATCCATATTTCTCAATCTTCTGACAATGTTACACAAAGAAAAAATCTCCAGTGTCGCGTCAATTTTTCTTAACTTGAAGGAATTCGAGATACTTCAAAATTATGTAATTAGCAATAACATGAAAATAAACTGATATTTTATTAACTTATTATTACTTTTCTCCTCAAATTGTCCATGGTCGAGGAAACGTTTAAATACATGATTTGATGTGATATTCTTGAAAAAAGTTTTTTTTTATTTTTATATTTACTCCAGGACAATATTGCAATATTGCTTGATAGATTATTCTTTCCCAAAGCGCAAGTAATATGCATATAAACAAATGAAGTTTACACATTATAAATTTTTCATATATTATTTATATAAATTTTACACATTAGCACACAAAAAGGTTTAAAGCGTGAAATTTCATCTTTACGCATTAGTGCAGGCATATCCGCGTGACGTAAGACAATACTCTCACAAGGAGTATAGTCTTTCATTGCATTGGAGTTAAGATGTGATTCCATGATTTGGGCATTATACTTTTTCGAGGTTGTAATTCATTTGCCAGTTTTTCAAATTGCACAAATAGAGATATCGATTCAAAAAAAATATATTTTCTTTGAATTTTATATCAGTTGAAACCAAAGTTACGTCACTCGAACGTAATATAATAAAATTTCGTCATTATTTAAATGAAAATAATTGTTCTTCAACAGTACTTTCTGGTCCAGGATAATAACGAATATAGCTGTTAATAATCTTGGGTTTCTTTCGGACGCAATAACGAGATTATAATTAAATAGAAACTCAACTAAGGTGTACTTCGGTAATAAAATCGAAAATACCAGATAATTTCACAAAAACTGTTGCACGTGACAAATTTTGCTACTCCATGGACATTTAATTCCGTTCTGCACGTTATCTTCGGAATGTTTGCAGTTCGGCAAAATTAAAAACAGGCACTAAACTTCAAAAATTAATGTTTTTTTTTATAGTTATCAAATTGACCTTTTTCAGTTGTTTCAGGTATATCCATAATTATTATTATTTTTGCTAATCGGAAAAAATTTTAAAATTTTAAAGTAGTTTATCTAGAAGCAATTTAGATATATCTGTAATAAATTTTTTTCTCTAATCATCTGAAATGCAGGAAATTTTGAAGTAGTATATCTAGAAATAAACAAAAATGATAAAATAAGTTTTGAAGCTCACGTGCATATTCAAAAAAAGATCAAAATAACCCCATTGTTAAACAATATTTTTACATGAACTGTCAGTCGTTATATGAAAAGGACTGAAGATCATATTAAAGATTGTTAATTGTATTAGATTTGCACCATTTTTCTTAACAATATTCTCACAAGACCCACCAGCATGACTGAGTATTATTACTTCTAAAATTTTGTTCTATTTTTGAGATTAGTAGAATCGAATATATTTTAGTTATACTTTTCAGTTATAAAATTTTTATTGTTGAATTTAATGTCTGATAAAACACATCGTGTGATATTTATACTTTTTTTTTGTTTTTAAACTGAAAGATATTGATACTTTTTTCTGTTTTTTTTTTCCTCTTTACAACCAAATATATAAGAATTTTTGAGTTTTATTTTCGGTTGCGTTTATTTTCACTAATTAATTTCCGATAGAACACTTAAATGTTAATCATCAAGATTTCAATTTTTTTTTAAATTTACGGATTAAATTCGGAATTTTTTACACATATCTATAAAGCACTGAGGCAAATCCTAAGGTATTGTGATTTGATCAAGTGGAGGCTTAAAGCCCATCTAGCTTCAGAACAATGTGTTCTATCTTGCCTGGGAAGTAAAGGTTTGAGGACTGAATTTGCCGTTGCTCATGAAATTGTGGAACCTCAACATCCACTACCCCTTGGCTTATAACGGGATAAGGCGAGAATGGTTTCCTTTTTTAAAAAATCGTTTCCAATTTATTTTGTGTTTATTTATTAAAGTAGTTTTTACATTTAAGTGACTTTGGTAAGATAATCGTAAGTAATAGTACTCGAATGCTAATTTTGAAAATTAAATTTTACTTGCATGATCATATTGCATTTTAGGTGCCATTTTACACGTTCAGAGTTTAGTCCGAAAACTGAGTTCCCAATTGTCAGTTCCTGTTTTACTTTCAATTCCATGATAGGAAAGCCTAACACCAGCTCAGAAACTGCACCTGCCGGGGCTTGTAAGTATATTTATCAATTTTCTGGAATCAGAGCATAGTCTTTTATAAATATAGCTTTTACCTTAAACGTTTTTGAAAAAAAGATATTCTCGCTAATCAGTTTTTTTATTTTAAGAATTCTTGCCCAGAAATGTCATTATGCGTGGCTAGGCTTATTATACTGTTCAAAAACACGCAAAGAATTAGCTTATAATAAGGAATCAGCCTTAGTCACGCCCGACATAAATAGACGAAAAATGTCACTTAAAATAACAGTGGCTTGGAAAGAGAAATCAATTACAGATTTGAAATCGGTAATGACGTATCTTATGCAACAGCTGAAAAGAAAAAAAAATTTATGTAGTGATATATGTCAAATTTATCTCATACGATGAATATATAAACAAAATATGCTATTCTATGATTAACATGTTAATGTTTTTACATAAAATTGCAATAATAATATATTTTCTTAAAAAATGTTTTTTTTTTTACTTTTTCATTATTTTCTCTCAAAAAATATTGATTTTTCAAGAAAAATATAAAATAATAACTAAGAAACTGTCACAAGATCTTTAAATAGAGCTTCTTTTTCTTTTTTAAAATAAGTAAGGATTTAATTTACACATTTTTGGTAGAATAGTACCTATAAAAAGGTGGGACAAAATAATGGAAATATTTCTATGCTAATATATTTTTTCATATTTCTCTCGAAATACTTCAAAAATCATTTCATAACTTCAGAAATGTTTAGATTATGCCATTTCTCATACTTATCAACGATGCTTTAAACTTTTAAAGGTTAGAGGGACCGACAATATATTACAAGCAGAAAATAGTGTTTTTGAAAAATTGTGGCAATGCACTTTCAAAATTTGTAACTTTCAAAAATCATTCTATTTAATTTATGTCATAATCGTATAAAATTTCGTACTCCTAGCTTAAATTTTTATGGAGATATGGAGATTTTCATCAAAAAAAATTTTTTTTGTCTAACCTTTTATTGCTATAACATTTAAAATATTCAATAAAATTTAACAAAATTCTTAAAGCAATTTGAAGTTAATTAAAATATTTTTCTTTAAAATTTGAAAGGAATTCGTTGAAAACTGTGCAATATGTAAGTAATTAAACTAGCTCTCTTATACTGCTCATGCACGAAAAAACTGTAACTAATGAAAGAAGTCCAATTTGATTACATTAAATATTTAAGAAATTTGAAGCTACTTTAAATTGTTTTTGAACTTTTTCAAAGAAACTCAAAATGATCAAGGTTGTTTGTTATGTAGTAATTATTGAATTTAAAAATAATTAATAAATTGTGACGTACATTGCGATATGGTTTAAAGTCCATTAAGGATGACCTTGGTTTATATGAAAGTTCAGAATTTCTTACATGTTGAAGATAAGAAGGATTTAATACTACCGAAATCTTTCGTACTAGAAGGATTAATTCTAGGTTGACCGGATCTGTGCTATTGTTGTTCAGATCAGAAGAGGCATGTCACAAGAGTTTTTCATAATTTTATCAACATATTCACTTGAGATTCAGACATCAGATGCCGAGGAGAAACTGGTGGACCTCTCTTGATGGCTCAACCACAGTGATGTTAAGAAAACTTCTTGAATGACGAACAGACAAATTAATTTTTTTCTTTCAGTTCGCTGAGGCAATTCTATCAATTTCCGAAATGCTGTTACAAGCACTACAAATGCTTCTGAGGCTAAAAGGGACGATCGCGGAGGTGAAAACAAGGAAACACGTGTCGTCTTCCAGACTGTGTGTCTAAATTTTTAACAACTTGAAAAAATAAGGGGCAGAGAAAACCTATTTGAATTGTATGTTACATTTCTTTTAATTTTAACATGGCTTCTAAAAAGTATTCAGATAACATACAGACACACACTGGAAGACGGAGGCTGAATATAAAATTTAAAAATATAGTGAGATCACATTCACAGGCTGCGCGTATTCTTCGAGTGACGCTAAGAGAGTACGCGGGAGATACACAACTCCCTAACGATATTATTTTGTATCCATTTGAATTATTTTGTATCCGTAACACAAAATTAAAGAACAAATGATAATACTTTACAATAAAAGTTCAAACACTGAAATACGATTGTATAAGGAAAGAAAACATGTTTTAAAAATTACCTTTATAGGTAATAAAATTTGTAAAAAAAAAAAAAAACCATATCATTTTGAGTTTATTTCAAAAAGTACAGTGCTTGAAACTTTTTAAATAATTTTGATATTCGAATTGGACTTTTTTTCATTTGTTGCCAAATACGATTCACTAAAAAATTATAAAACAAAATTGTTAAATTTTTGCGCTCATGTGCAGTATAAAGAAAATTACTTTAATTACTTATACGCCAAAATATTTTTAACGATATTTTTGTTTCAATTTTTCAAGAACAAATTTTCTAAGCAATTTAAACTGTTCTAAAAATGTTGTTGATTTTTTTTTATTTATATTTTCAAAGTTAAAGCAAAGTTGACAAATATAAAGATTTTTATAAAAATGCCCGTATCTCCATAAATATTTGACAGACTTACGAAATTCAATTCAATTATTCATAAAATAACAGAAATAATATTTACAAGTTACAAATTTCATACTGCATTTTTTTTTAGCATAAGATGTTTGAATCCTTGCCAGCAATATATATATAGTATAATAATTTTAATTGTGTCATTTTATTTGTGACAGAGTCTTAAAAATAAGAATTAATTCTAAATAATTTGGGTTTTTGACCATATGACTTCGCTATAGCAAGGGGAAATTTAAAGCCAAATTTAATTCTAGCAAGGAAGGTACCCGTCTTGTAATTCGCAAATCATTTCGTTTCATTCACCTAGGTTTTTTTTAAAATTAGAAAGTATTTTATTAAATATATTTTGTCTGCTTTCTTGTAATCATCAAGCTATAAATTATAAAAAGCTTCAAATTTTGTCCGTAAAGTGTTGCTTTTTTTTAAACTTTATTTTTCATCAGAAACTGTCATCTTTTCATTTTAAGTAACTAAAATTTAAGGATTAGAATTAATTATGGAATTAAAATTAATTTTACCTATTAAATTCCAAAAACTTTTATATAAGTCAGAAATTTACAAGGATTTTGTAAAGTTACTCTTTCATAGCGAACTAGAACTGCAACCAGAAATCTTTCGAAATCGATATTTGACACAGTGCGATTTTAGTCCGTTATCTGTTTTTGACGAAATATCACGCTAGATGGTATTTTGTGCATGTTGTTTTAGACGTAATATTCCGTTTCCAGAAAGATCTTCCATTTCCTCTTGTTTTTGATGAATCATTTCGTGCGAATGCCTTCTCTTTTTAAATAAGTTTTGGACAAGTATCTTTAAAGGGATTCTTCCAACTGTTGTTTGTTATCGCAAACTAAGCAATTTTTCTACGATTATTTTTTAAACTATAAACTTAACCAACTTAATTTTGAGAATTTATAACTCTACGATTGTAACGAAATAGAGAGAAAAATGTATATAGTATTACTTAAGCAAAGAGACTATATTAATTGTAATACTCATATGTTACATTTAATTTAGAAATTAATTGCAAAATTTGAATACATAAATTGTTATTTTTATTTGCTGGTGTTTCAGATTTAGCCTTTTCAATGGACCTTGACCCAGCGTCACATCCGCCATTTATCAAGAAAACTAAGGCACAAATCTCATTTCACAATTCTCGTCAGCTAATAGATCCCTACGAGCAGGGATTTTTAATGGAGATGGGAAAAAAGTATACTTTTCGCTTGAAAAAAGTAATTAAAATCAATTTCATTATCTTTGCATAAAACTGAGTTTGATACAATTAACTTTATCTTTAATTTTCAAGCAAGCAATAATAATGAGTCACTCTTCACACCGCAGACAAATGGGATAAACTTTACAGTCTTACAAAGGAGTATACTGAACGACTTCTGTTGAGCAATTAAGAAGTCACGAATAGTTATTATTATACTCTGAAAAGTATATAAATCGTAATTCGAAGTTACGAGAAAGTATTCACGGAAAGAAGCCTGAAAAAGTTATAATATTTTTCTATTTATTTACTTTTATTCTGATACAGGACTTGTTAAATCATGTTTTTCAACCTCAGCTTTCAAAAGTAATATACAATTACAAATACTATTTATATGGATTAAAAAAAATTGCGAATGTGCACATTTCTCTCATGTAACTCCAAATTCTTCTGTACTAAAATTCTAACATTTGGGCAGTGAGTTTAAAGAAAAATTTCAGCACTGATCTCAAAATCATTAAAAATTTCATTTAATCATTGAAGGGCGGTTTGAAAAAAGATTTTTTTTGGTATGTTTAGCAATTCATTGATGTTAACTAAATTGAAGCGATTTTTTCTTTTTTTTAAACATTTGAAAAATAACGTCAATCTTCTTAGCTTGTAGCTTGATCAAGAAAGTGCTTCAGTTAGAGTTTATTACCTGTTTATCTATAATTTATTATTATAATTTTATTTCTGATTCTATATTTCAGACAAAATAAAGTTATATGAACGCGTATTAACGCATGAGAATTTGAAGTTTGATCTGAATGATCTGAATGTTTGATCTGAATGAATGATCTTGAAGTATGATCTGAAATCAAGTATTTATTTTGCTGATAACCAACTCGAGCTTTAAGAGATCAGCGCGAAAGTTTCGGTCAAGAATAAAAAATGGTTAACAGTAACCCGAAATATAAAGTTTTTGCTTCAAGATTTAATGACAAATCCATCACTTCTTCTAGTTCTGATTTATATAAACAATATTGAACACCTCTTGTTTTCATTTGAAATCAATAAAATAGGTGCAGTTCTTTTTATTTCACTCAATGTGCTTCTTTTTCTGTATTCACCTTTTAAAACTTCTTTCGTTCTTCATCCTCTTTTGATCAATAATTTTTCATTAAAAAAATATTTTTTTCGTTTGTTCAAATAAAGGGAGACATTGTTTTATTCCTCTGTCTCACACTCTTTCTGAAATCAAGAAAAAATTCTCTTTCCGTGATATGATTTTTTTTTCTTTGTATTAGTTACACTTAAATGATATAATATAGTATATATAGTATAGAAATAATATAATATATATAAAGAATAATATTTTTCTGCATTCAGTATTTAAATTAAGTGTAAAATTTTTATATTTAAGGTGAAAGCTACTTTCGTTATATTAATTTATTTTTCAATAAATAATGTTAAGTATAAGGGATAAATTTTCTGATAGTGATTTTTCGTTTTAAATTTAATCGAATTTTCTAAAAATTATGTTAATGCCAGTGCCCTAACCTTATTCAGCAGAGTAACTGTTTCCAATTTTGAAAGAAAATCGAGAGAAAAATGCAAATACTGAGTGTGCCTAAAATTAAAGTTCCATTCTATCAACAAAAAAAGATTGGCTGAATTTTCTTCCCTCTTTATCAATTTATTAATTAACATAAACAAATGTTTTTCTCTCTTTCTGAATTTTCACTATATATATATATATATATATATATATACAGTCAGACCTCAATATAAGGTCATCCGCATATAAGGTCGCTTTTCCGAAGTCCCGGCTAACTGAATAGGAATTCTTTATTACAGGATATTTGTTATCGGATATAATTTGGCGAAGCTGTAACAGCCCTATTACGCTTTGCTGTAATCGACATATAACAATCTTTGATGACCATTGAGGGACTTGGCCGACCCTGACCAGACATTGTCTCGACAAATCTGGAATCCCGAAATTGTTTCCATAAATTACACTCGAAGTTGGGTGTTCAATTGAAAACTTTAAAAACTTACATTTGAGACAGGGGTTCATTTTAACTGTTCCTGCAATTCAACAAATCATTCCATCATCTCAAAGTTGGTAGTTACTTTTTTTGTTATTCTCAGATTTGATTAAAGGAAACGGTTTAAGATGCTGCTGCAAAGAAAGAAAGAAACAAGTAATTTGCAATCTGTACAAATGAAGGAAGTTCAGATTTTGCCATGCACGCTCATAAACTCTGTTCTTCTACTATGTCCTCTCACTCACGCACGTATGCGCTTGAGTATTCGACACACAAATTTTACATCTTTGTTTCTAAACAGTAGTTTTGGTACCATCACAGGAGCAGTATATATCTGGCCCTGAGCAATCCTCGATCCATCAGTGTACCATACCAGACAGTTACCCTAAGGAATATGGGTGCCAAATATGGCAATGGTGCCATATATGGCAATATGACTTATGATGCAAACCAGTTTTTATTCGTGCAATTCGTTTATAATGCAAAGATTTGAGCATCTGGAACAGTATTTTCTTAGATTCCGGGAACTACAAAATATTCTTGTCATGTGTTTGCAGAACTTTGTTTCAGCTGTAAGACTTCTCCTCTTGTCAAGATCTAGGGTTTGGGTACAATAGACCTCTGGATGATGTGCCTTGCTCCTCGAAGCTGCTTAACATCTCAGTCTAAACTTAAGTTTTACATTTCACTCAATTGTAATCTGAAAGTTCATCTAATACAAACTCCATTTGCTTTGAACATCAACAATTATGAATAGTTAGCTTTTAAACTTTTATTTCTGCTGAACAGTTAGCTTAGTTTCTTTCAACAATTCGTCAGAAATCCAAAAAAATCATTAAAAGTTTCGCAAACATGTATTTTTTAGAGATAATGCATATGAATGCCCTCACATGTTATGTCAGTTTCAGTTCTTTGCTGCCAATGCCAAAGAAATAATTTCATCGGCTTTTTAATTATATAATCATTAGTGTAATATATAAAGGTAGTTTTAATTTCGGACTTTTTTATTTCAACATAAAGAAATACCAAGAAACCAATTCCTCATTAGTCTATATAACAATCGCTCACACCTCTGGTGGAAGGCTGAGGGGGGGGAGGCGAGTCGTGAGTTTAACTTTGGAAGTCAACAAAACTGCTGGCGTGCATATGAAGCAAGGTGTACGTTAAATCAGTTGTATCTAAAAGACCCGTCGTTGTTGTGGTTTGAAATTTGAAAAGAGAGACGCTCTAAACGTTGTCTGATTAGAAACAACATTACATGGCCGTTAAAAGAGAGTGAGGTGCTTGGTCATGAGTGAGCAATATGTTTATACAACAATGTATGATGTGCAATTATAGGTATAAATACAAAACTACAGTTTGTCAGATGAAAAACTTTTAAAGATGTTTAAACTAACTTGTATTCGGAATTTATTTTGATAATATTAGGTTTAGCATTGAAAATACAGAGGATAAATAACATCACTTGCCTGCTGAACAATCTCAAACGCATAAATCTGTTTGCGAAAAAATTTGCAATGTCTGTAAATAAAATTTCTTAGTTATTAGTCACAATGGATTAGTCACTTTATTCGATCCAGTATAAAATAATAAAATAACTGCCAGGCTAATCATACCCCTTTAAACTGTCCCAATAATAAAAAGACTCAATACCTTAAAGTCTAATAACAATAGAAAAAATGTGCTTTAATCACAAAGTTCACAATTGTTATTAGTTTTTATATTGCACTGTTGAGAATAACTAACAAATCTTTAGATCGAAAAGAATCTGCTTCCTTATCCATACGACACAAATTGCATTGATTATTTAGAAAAATGGAAAGCAAGAGGAGGTCATGGACCTACAAATGAAAGAGTAAGAATATCTTCTTTACTTCCTGTTTAATAATGCTATATTTTTATTATTATGAATAACCAATTATGGATATTATTATGAATAACCAAATGTAAACAATAAGCTTTCTTAAACCTTAACGAATCTTTGAAAACTACCGGTGTATATGTTTAAGATGTGAGGGAACAGGTTTGGTATTCTGGAAATTTTCGTTATTAAGATTAGAATTAGTTTTCACCCTTATCACTATTCATTACTTTTTTGCAGGCGGGATAGCCTGGTTAGTATGATGTTCGTGTTCATGAGAACGCGATTTTGAATCCCGTCTGCAAAAGAATCCCCGTCTATTAAGTGGTGACTGGTGCATGTTAAATCTGCCTCCCAATTCCTATAACAAATCAACACATAGGGGATATGGACCCAGAGATTGATCATTCTTAGTTTGATATCAAAAATACGATCTGTAGATGAATAAATAGAGTGTGATTGAATCTTCTTTGTAAAACTAGCTGTTATGTGTGTTTTCTTGGCCATAGATGGTACCGCTGCAAAAACAAGAAACGCATTCTCTGCCTTAAAAATTCACTTGATTTCAAGCAAACTTGTTCAAAAATTGGGTCAGCTGTTCAATGGCAGTTAGAAAAAAAGTTACATAAGTAGAGTCACGATGGCTCAGGTGATAGAGTGCTCGCTTTCCAATGAGGAGAACCGGGCTTGAATCCCAACGATTGCTGGTAGATACGAATCCGCATCCAGTTTGTACCAAACACAGTACTGACATGAAATGTCCTCAGTGGTAGACGGATCATGGATTGGAATCCCATTGCCATCAGACTAACTGGGGGTGGGTCTCGTGGTCTTCCTCTCCATATAACTCAAAAGTGGGGTTTTTCCATCAAAAAAATCCTCCGTGAAGGCACATTTCTCCCATAACTTGATCCAGGAGTTGCCTTGTCTTCTGGATTAGGTTTAAAATTACAAGACTACGGAGTTGAACATTAGTAATCTTATACCCAAAAATTGGGTAAGCTGTTATAAAAGTTACGTAATTAGGGCCAGGATAATCTGGTTGGTAGGGCACTGGGTTTGATTCTCTCCAGCCTAAGACTACCCGTGTAGTAAATGGTTACTGATGCATATTCAATCTGTCGAGTCACAAAGTCCTCAACGTTTCCATAGCAAATAATACCTCATGGGGTATTATTCATCCATGAGTTTCCTTGTCTTCTAGATTGGTTCAAAATTACAAGGCTACGAAGTTGAACATTAGTAGTCCTAAACCCAAAATTGAGTCGGCTGTTCAATGACTGTTATGAAATAAAATAAAAAGTTACATAAGTAAGTGACATAAGCGGCAAGAGCGTTAATGATTTGAACTGGGTTCAAATCCCAGCCATTGTTGGTCGACATGAATTCTGCAACCGACTCGCACCTTCCACAGTGCTGAAGTAAAATATCCTCTGTTTTGGACAGGAAATGGGTTAGAGTTCCCTTACCGTCTAGTTAACCATGGGAGCTTTTCCTCTCCATGTAGCGCAATGCGGGTTAGTTTCATCAAAACGTGCTAAACGGAGGCAAAATTTCTCCCAATGCTTGATCCAAGAGTTTCCTTGTCTTCGTGATTGGGTTCAAAATTACAAGGCTAAGGTGTTGGACATAACGATAGTTATAAAGTGTTACAAGTAACAACAACAATGACTTTTTTGAACTTTATATACCTAATCTCATATCGACACATTAATTGAAGTAAAAATATTAAATAAAAGTTAATAAATGAAATAATTGTGTTAACTTTCTTGAGTGTTGACGTCCATTTTAATAGCTAATTGTTTCCGACACTGAATTATCTCTTATTTTCCAATTATTTTCTATTTAAACCAATAATATTCTAAATATTGAAAAATGCAAAAAAGCATTAGTATGTAAAAAAAATATCTCAGAAAGGGAAAATTACTGCAACTCTTAAAGATTGTAATGAGTGCTAACTTTTAAATTTTCCTCCAAATAACCAGTGATGATAAAGTATGATTCTCAAGCCATTGATAAATGTGCTAAAAACATCATTTTATTCTCTTCCACAAGAGAATTTTTTTTGAATGAAAGACTTTCTAATTTTTTAAAAATTAGGAAATTAAATTCGCACACTATTCCTTCCTTGCCACAGCACACACGGGTGAATTAAAGAAAAAGTGGTAATAATAGTGTTTGCGGTCAGAAATGAAAGATGCGGTTTTAGTAGAATAAAAATAAAATTCAGAAAAATGGAAAAACAAACTTTAATATTAAACCAATGACTTTATGAAACTTTTAAATTTATATTTAAAGCTTGTAATTAAATGAATAATATTAAAAGCTTATGCATAAAAAAATATTTGATCAATTCTACACAAGTTTAAAATTTTAAAACTTTTGACAGGTAATTTAGCTTTATCTCTGACAACAGTATGAAATAGAATACGTCAACCATATTTTTTTTAAAAAAAAATCTATTTTCTAACAAAAGTATGGGATGTTTAAAAAAAAGGAATAACCACTATTTTCTTTACTCAGAATAAAGAGTCTCAAGGCTAAAGTTCTGTGGAGCCAAGAGATTTAAAAGAACGATGTTTTCGGAAAAAAATTGTAAACATTCTGTTGAAAATTTTAAAAAGGTAAAAACTCAAACATTTGATATTTATGAATTGTTTAAATTAATTTTCTTTTTTCTTATTCAGGAAACTAAAGCAACACTTTTCAGGTATTAGCTATTTTTAAATTCAAAAATGTATCGAAAACGACAAAATTGGGACACCCAAATATTTACCGCCTGCTTGCGACTGCGATACATGGGAGAGTTTGTACAATATAAAAAATAATGTTAAATGAGATATGTTAATAATGTTAAATGAGATATCAAAACAAAAATAATCTCAATTTTAACAAATCTCTTGTATTTTGTAGTGACATCTTGTATTTTGTAGTGAAAAAAATATTCTTGAAAGAAATTGATGTCAACAAATAATTCTTTGAGGGCAAAAAGAGTTTTTAAAAACTATTTCAAAAAAATGGGTCTGAGGGGAATGAGGGACGGGTAAGAAAATTAAAAAAAGAAAAGATTGGTCCTTAAAATTCTGCATGTTACTTACAAAATTTTTCTCAGGTTGCTTAGAAAGTAATCTTTTTATTTTAAATTAAACTTTAGGAGTGCATTCAGGAATGCTACACAAATATTACTTCGACTGCCTATGGACTATCACAAAACAAGAAAGGATTCACCCTTAAACGTGAGTATGTTTTACTTACGAAACTAAACCACACATATGAATTAAGTCTTTTACAATGTGGTTTGGAGAAAAAATTGTGAGCTATTGTGCGATTTCCCAAAGCAGCAAAAAAAAGGAAAAAGTTAGAAGTTTTATATTTTGATAAATTTTTGTAAGCTTTTTTCTAGAACAATCCAAAAAGATAATACAAGTCTACGACTTTAAACTTTAATACTAATGAGTTTGAATCTGGAAATATGTGGAAGATTTGCAGGAAAAAAAGCCGAATTCATATCAATGAGAGAGATTTATGAGTATATATATATATATATATATCGTGGACATGCCTGAAAGGACATGCCTGGATTTTTTAATCGCGTTCGCTTGTGCAAGTCGCTGGCTGGTGGTCGCCAAGTAAGGTGCTGTTCGTAATGTTCGTCGGATTTAGTTTTCTTGCAAGATGACTGAACGAATTGAGCCAAGATACTGCATCAAATTTTGTCAAAAGCTTGGCCAAACAATTCGCAAGATTCAGCAGGTGTTTTTCGAGGAGAAGCGATGGGTGTAACACAAATTAAGGAGTGGCTCAACCGATTCAAGGATCACCGCACATCAGTGGAGAGTGAGCAGCGTTGATGCAAGTCCCAAACTGCTCGGAGTGCCGCTAATGTTGAGAGGTTGCGAAATTTGGTGATGGCAGATCGTGTCTTGACAGTGCGGGTGATTGCAGAAGAGGTTGGAGTGAGTACAGATTCTGAACATGTAACTTTATGTGAAGATTTGAACATGAACCGAGTGGCCGCGAAATTCGTACCCGGGTTAACGGGTACGACCCGGAAACAAAAAGACAGTCCGTGACGCAGTTCGGCGCCAAAGGCCAGACATGTGGACGGCAAACAACTGGCACTTGCATTATGACAGCGCTGCAAATTCATCCCAATTGATCCACACTTTCTTAACCAAACATGGAATTACAACCGCTCGCCATCCATACCTGGCTCCTTGCGACTTCTGGTTGTTTCCAAAATTGAAGACGCCAGTGAAAGGATCCCATTTTGAGAGTAGAGATGAGATAATGTGGAACGCGATGACGGAGCTGAACACCATTCCAAGAGAAGACTTCCAGAGGTGTTCTCAGCAGCCTCGTATGTATATATATATATATATATATATATATATATATATATATATATATATATATATATATATATATATATATATATATATATATATATATATATATATATATATATATATATATATATATATATATATATATATATATATAACAAAAGAGATGAATAGTAAGAACACTTTCATTAAAACAGAGGAGTAAACTCTTGAAAAACGCATGCGGATTCTTAATTTCGCGGAGAAACAAGTAGAAGATTATTTGTGTCCTATCTGAATTAAATGTTTCTATGCTATTGAGGGTGAACTTGCTTCCAGATAGTTACAAAGTACTTTATTTTTCAGCAACAGATCCTTGAATTGCTCCTACGGCATTAGTGCAGTGAATTATGTGATTCATACATGATGATGTCACTGCACATTACGTGATTCATGTACGTAAGCATATTGATGTAATATACCCAAGAAACAGGTGTACCATAGTAAAACTTCAGCGTTTTATCACATCTCTATCAGTGGGACATTTGTTTAGTTAGTGTGAGCCTGTGGACACATTAGAGGGAAAAAAAACTCTGACTGTCATTGTTTTAGTAGAAATTAAAAGCATCTTCGAATATGACCGGAAATAATCTTTAGATGAATACATAGTTTGCAGTCATCTGATATGTCAGTGATTGCCATAGGGAGAGAATCTTGCAATAACTAATCTAAAAAAAAATTCTTAAATATATCTGATGTCTACAAAGTCGACACTTTGATAGAGCAGTTAGTAATGAACATTAAATTGAAAAGTATGTTGCATAAGTAATAAATATCTAGTTTATAAATCAGGACTCTCTACAATAGAATTCAATATTAGATGCCATTAATTTTACTGTATTTACATTTTTAAATGTGCCCCGAAACACCCTATGTTTATCAGAAATACAGGGTTTCATTTCTAAACTATACTTTCTTATCAGTGCCTGTGAATACTGTTGAAATTCATTTTTGATAAAATTAAAATGTAATTGTTGGACATAATTAAAGAGTACTTTTGTTCATTTCAGAGACGATAACACCAGAAATGGCAAAAGAAATTTCTGACTGTCAGATTAAAAACTGTGGTTCGGCCTGCTTGTAAGTTATAAATTCGAAAGTTAATTTTTCAATTAAAAAAATTTTTATATGTAAGAAAGTATGATTAATTTGTGTGTATGCATTTAAAAACATGGATATTTATCTAGGGATCTCAAAAGTCTCTGACCAGTATGATTTTTTAATTATTTACTAGCTTCTGACGGTTTAAATGTTTGAAAAATATTTATTGAGAGTTGTGAACGCAAAAAAATGTAAATAAATTGCTATATTTTTGTGTTTAAATGTCTGCAAGCGGATCATAATTTTAATTTATTAAAATCATTTTAATGAATGCAAGTTGAAAGGCTTACATAACTGCCTAAAAATCATATGGTACGTCTAGTACGTTGCATTCATGTGTTTTGCAGTAATTACAACAGCACAAATTGGTATTAATAAAATTATCATTGTACGCAGTTAGAATTTGATCTCATTCTGGTTCTAAACTTTGGATTGACTTAGAATATTCTATGCGACGTTCATCTCTTCCTATATATGATATACAAATTTTAGGTTTGAAGATTGTCTTCCCTTCTCTTATAAAGAGTTTGAAAAGATAACATTGGCTAAAAATAGACTTAAAAGTAATAAACAATTGTTGAAACGCATAGCGTATATTATGAAAATAGCGTATTATTCACAAAAAAGCGTTGCTTCACTTGACCTTTCGGCTGTCTTTAATGAATCAGGACATAATTTGTACAGTGCACAAAATAAAAAAAATATCACCTTGAATAACTTTCGTTTTAATAATCGAATTTTTACGTACTAAATACCTATCGTTATAGTTTCTTGTGGTGACTGTAAATATGGGAATTAATTAGTGCTAACCATTAATTAAGTTTCGAAATCAGAAATAAAACGTAGTTTTTCTGAATAAACACAAACACACACAGATATATATATATATATATATATATATATATATATATATATATATATATATATATATATATATATATATATATATATATATATATATATATATATATATATATATATATATATATATATATATATATATATATATATATATATATATATATATATATATATATAGAGAGAGAGAGAGAGAGAGAGAGAGAGAGAGAGAGAGAGAGAGAGAGAGAGAGGGAGAGAGAGAGATTTAGATTCCTGGCCTTCAAAATAGCTTTAGTCAAAATTTCGAAAAAATTGAAACATTAATTTCGGGGATAAGAAGCCATATATATTTGGCAATATTCCCATTAAAATACCTAAGCAAAGTCTGAACTGTAAATGAGTAATTTAAGTTTAAGATAACTTATGGACTAATTCAAGAGAGCAATGCCTAATTTTATACCGTTGCTAAGCAACCAAGTTCAGATAATAAAAAAATGAAATAATGTTCCATAATTTCTCGGAGAGGTTTATTTATTAATAGTTAAATGAAAAAGCAAAAAGCAAAGATTTTTTTTACCAAAAAGCAAAGATTGTTTTTACTCTCTTTTGAAAAAAAAATTTGAATTAATATATAAATTATTTATGATTTGCCAAGCTTTGAGAATTTGAATAAAATAAATTTTATCCGAAATTATTTGGGTCTTTTACATAGTTTTCATTTTACCAGGATTTCGAACCAAAATCAAATTACTAAACTTACACTTCTGGTCATTAAAATTGCTGCACCAGGAAGGCGACAAACAAAGAACGTGAAATTTGCAGGACGGATAAAGCATCATGTGGTAAGCAAATGCTTAGCTTATCAGCGTACTCATGCAAAGCAGAGGGCGATAGCAACACTTACAATGTGTATAAAAGAAGAGATTTGATAGTAAGTTTCTCAAACAGAAATTGAATTTGAATCAAAAAATTCTTGGGTAAAAAAGCTTTTGTTAAGCCTCATGTAAGAAGGAGAAATTCCTACCAGCACTACCAGTTTGATTGAGGTCGAATTGTGGCCTACCGTGATTGCTGTTTATCATACCGAAGTATTGCTGCTCACGTTGTTCAAGATCCCATGACTGTTAGTAGAGGAATCCATGACTGTTAGTAGGGAATCGATGGGTTCATGACTGTCATATGGAACGCCGTGCAAGCTCTCAGCGGCTCCCCATCACTAAGAGCCGAGAGAAAAGACATGTTATCCACATAGCCTTAATGGACCGTGCAACTACGTCACGAACAATGAATTGACAAATTGGGTCATTTGCAAGACAAAAAGTGTCTGCAAGAACAGTTCGATGACGTTTTCAGCAGTATGGACTGTGACCATGACTTCAGCTACCCTTGACGCTGCATCACTGGCAGGAACTCCTCCAATGTGATCAACGACGAACCTCGAAGCAGGAATGGCATGACGTCGTCTTTTAAGACGAATCCAGGTTCTGTATATAGCATCATAATGGCCATAGCCGTGTTTGACGACATCGTGGAGGATGCCCATTGGCAGCTTACCTTCGAAATCGTCATTCTGGCCCATCACCAAGAGGAATGTTATGGGGTGTCCATCTAGAGAAATGGTATGGGGGCTATTGGATACACGTCTCGATCACTTCTTGTTCACATTGCCGACATTTTGAACAGCAGCCGTTACATTTATGACGTGTTAGTGCCAATTTCGCTTCATCTCTTAGAGACCTCCAAAACGCTACGTTTCAGCAGGTCAATGCACTACCGCATGGTGTCCGCACTATCCCGACCTTCCTTGAAGCAGAACATGTTCGCCTGTTGCCCTGGCCAGCACATTCTCCCAAACTCTCACCAATTGAAAACGTCTGGTCAATGGGTGCCGAATGACCGGCACGCTATCACTCGTCAGTCACTACGGTTGATGAATTGCGGCATAATGTTGAAGCTGTATGGAATGCTGTACACGTCCATGCTATGCAATCTTTGTTAGACTCGATTTTCAGGAGAATAACTACTGTTATTGCTGCCAGAGGAGGCTATTCTTAGGATCTATGCACCCAAATATCCTGAAACTTTAGTCACTTGTTCTTCCAACTATACTCTATAACAAAAAAATCGACGCACCAAGAAGGAGTTGTCCGATTGAAACGAAAGTTGGTGGATAGGAAGACAATGTACAGAATAGTAAATGATTAAAATTTCAGAACAATTGAATAATTTATTGCAGAGTTACAGTAACAAGTTCAATAAGGTGTTGACCCGCCTCTTGCCTGGATACAAGCTGCCAGACCAGGGTGGCATAGACCGATAAAGCTCCCGAATGGTCTCTTGCGGTATCTCCTGCCGAATTCGATCTAATTGTCGAACGAGGTCATCAACATTCCGTGCCAGATGCAATCGCTTCCCATCATATCCCAGACATGCTCGATGGGAGAGAGATCTGGTGATCTGGAAGGCTAAGGAAGAGTTTGACAAGCTTTCAGAGAATTCATAGCAACACGTGCCGTATGTGGTCTGGCATTGTCTTGCTGCAAAACCAGCCCAGGGCGCTGCGAAAAGAACGGTAGCAAAACAGGTCTTAGGATGTCGTCGACGTTCCGCTGTGCAGTAAGTGTACCTCTAATGACGACCAAAGGGGTCTGGCTGTCAAAGGAAATGGCACCCCAGACCATAATGCCTTGTTGAGGGCCGGTGTGGCGTGCAGTAGTGATGGCAGGATCCCCCCCTCTGCCCTTTGCGTCTCCAAACACGCCTTCGATGATCGTCAGGACACAGTTGGAAGCGGGGTTCGTTGCTAAAGACTATACATCCCCAGTCGGCATCATTTTAGCCTGATCTGTTCAAAACATTCATGCATACGAAATTTCAAAGCAATCGGGTGATTGCTTCTCGGTGCGTCGATTTTTTTGTTATAGAGTGTATAATGCATGTGCCCAATAAATATCCTTCTGTTATTTGCATTCCTTCTTGGTGTAACAAAATTACTATTCAGTGTATTTTAACTAAATACGAAATTTTAGGAATAATCATTTTTACAGCTTTGATAGAGTCTTCTAGGTAAAAAACGTTTAGAGAAACAAAAAATAAAGTACCTAACGAATTATAGATTGTATAATAATTCTAATGCACATTCACAAGGTTTTCCTTTTCTATAACTGATGGAATTGCTGAATGTTAAGAGGCCTTTTAAAAACATTGAACTATGTAATGCTTAAGAAAAACATGTTGAATTAATATGTTGTATATGGTAGGACTCTTTTTTCAAAAAATTGCCTCAATCTGTCATATATTTAGGTTACTTGGTTTTCTTTAGATAAAGATGAATTGCAAATAGCGTCCTGATGTTTCGATACATACGGAAACGTATTTAATACCATAAAAGGCCGCTCTACATGCTCTTTAATTACTATGAGCTGCATTTGTCATATTTATGCTCGTAATATCTAATATTGAGTTTGTAATGTCCTTAAGATACTGAAACTGTTTGAACAACCCTTAGAAGAAAAAAGAATCAATTTTAGTAACTGAAAATATCTGGTTTAAAAATTTTAATTTTAAAGTTAAAAATAACTTTATAGTTACAATTTTGAAGCTACGTTTATCCGCTGACGTTTACGTTTTCCTTTATCCCCCAGAAACCAGAAGATTGAACTTTAATACGTGAAAATCTGATCGTTAGAATGAAAGTTGATCTGGCTGAAGTCTTTTTTACTTGTTCACTGTACATATAGATATAAATATAGCCACAAGGCAATTTTCCTTTTAAGCATTATTCAACAAAGAAATAAGTATATGTAATTTTTAAATTCTTCTAGTGACGTGTTCTACGAAGTGTCTAGGGATGTTTCGGAAATTCGTGCAGTAAGTATGTACATACTTTTTTTCAAAAAAAACTACTGTAAAAGATTATGTTATTCGAAATCATATTTGGGTAAAATAATAAAACAATTGTTGCTAAAGACAACCGGACAATGGTCTGAATAAAAGAAACTGGCTAAAAGTCAAAATGGTTTGATACTATTAAGTTTTTAATAAGTTTGTAGAGTCACTGCTTACTAATGAATAGAATGCCCCATGAAAGAAAATCCATTTTAATTTTGTGCCATATATGGAAGCGAAGAAAATCACTAGGAACCAAACATCAATATTATGAGAGTCTATATCGAAACACACATTTACAGTCAGTAACTCATCTCTTGCTTGTCCTTGACAAGAAAAAAAATCGCATAGGTGATAAATAGGGGGAAAAGTGTCTCCTGTCGTAATAACATCAGTGATGCTAATAACCAATGTATCGACCCTGCACAACCTGAAACACACGATGTTTCGTATCATTTTCTGAGCCTTCAAGAAATAATCAATATCATCCCATGTCTGCCACAGACTGAAACTGCTGTTGTTTGGTATATTATGAACCAAGTCGAAATTCTTGATGGTTCCATCAAATAATTTGATGGTTTATGTCACTTTCAGAGTTATTCGTGATGGTCCAACATCATTTGATGGTGCCCATCATCCATCATTTTCCATTACGTGTTCATGGTTTCTGATATGCCGGCAAACTTCTATCATTCCATGACAAAAAATGGTACTTTAATACTATGATTATTAAGCATCAGGAGATGTTTGATTCTCATGGACCAACAATCCTCGATAATCCGTAATGGTCCATGATGGTTCCAGCTATACATTTCCATGATGGTTTAAAGGGAATTCTTGTTGGTTCTCGAGAATATACCATTAAAACAATTTTTTTTTATACTGACCCATCATAAATCAGTCTGAATTCCTACATTGGGATGATGGTTGTTCTTGTTCGTTCCAATATTTGATTTGTTAGAAACTATGATGGAAGTATCTGATTGTTTAACATGACAAACCATCAAAACAAGTCGGTATTCTTATGTTGGACCATCACAAATCTGTTCGAATTCCTACATAGGGGTGATGGTTACTTATGTTGGTTACGATCAAAAATATAATGGCTCATGATGGAATTTGATGGTTACCATCACGATTATGTTGGTTCATCAATGGAAATCGTAAAAAATTTCGACTTCGGAAGGATAGGTTTCTTTGAGAATTGAGATTTGGGTGAAGGCAAGACAAGGGTCGTAATATACGTATACCTTCACTTTGAAGATTATTCAATGTGAATTGATGAATTGTCATGCTGGAGAAACTGATTTGCGCCAACAAATCTCACTACAAATGAAAGTGAATGGGTTCTTAGCATCTGTTGCTGACCGGTAAGCGCCTACGTGGTATGGTGAAGAGGTTAATTTTACACCTTAGCCGAAGTCTACTCACAATGTTAAGAAACACCTATCTTGCTGCAAATTTTATGCACATGATTTGAAAAATACTGGAGAAGCAACATCATAAGTTAAAAAGCTATCCATGTGTTAGGCCGGAGCTCATGTTGATGAGATCGCGTATTCGAATCCCGCCAGCTGAAGAAGCCTCGTGTATTAAATGGTGACTGGTACATGTTAAATCTGTTGGAGTCACAAAACCTTCCATGTTTCCGTAACAAATATATACCTCCAAAAAGGTACTGAGTGAATTTGAGATTGATTGTTCTCTGGTTAAAGTCAAGATTATATTCGGTCTATGAATGAATAAACCTATCCTGTAAAACGGGCTGTGTGTGTTGCTAAAACCGTATTTTTCAACATAAAGAGTACCACTGAAAAAAAGACTCCCCTGGCTTTAAATTCACTTGGTTTCCCATATCAGGTTTGGTGATATTGACAAGTGGCATTAGCACCAACAACAATAATTGAGAGCGAAGACTACAAATATATTTAGCTTTCTAACTACATGAGAAGTTGGAGTGATGAGGGAGAGATAACTTTGTCTTTTTTATATACAAGATTAACATTGTTTCTTCTTTCAATTCTCTTGAAACCATTTTAAAAAATTTCTTTGGAGAAATTAATTTTTGCTTATATTTTTTACGTTAAATTTTTTTAGGGGAAATGTAGCATTGAAGAAGAAAATGATGAGTAAGAGGACAGACTTTTTTTTCACATTATTTCATATTTAGTGATCTTATTTGTTACGAATATTACAAGTTAATTCGTAATCACCACTATTTTATATAAATGCTGGAAAATCAGACGTAGTTTCCTACTATGATAAATTACTCAACAACCAAATATATTTTGATATATTTGATGATTTGTCAGATTAAAATTTTTTTAATAAAACACCATTGTATATATTTCTCAAACTTTACTTACGACATGAAATCAAAAGATAATTTTTAAAAATATCAGTGATTATGAGGCATTCTGTGAAAACTCGATAATTCGAAATCAATAGAGTTTATTTTCTTTCGAAAAGTGTAATATGCATATTAACAAGATTCAGAATCTTAAACGTCCTTTAACCTGGATCAAATTTTAAGATAAAACTTTTCCTTTCTTGTTGTTACCGTTCTTACCATTCCGCGTACGGTATAAAAAAAACATGTAACTAGAATGAATATTTTTTAATAAGCAATAAGCGATTGTGCACAAAACGTAAAAACATTTACCAAACTTATAAAATGCTTAAATTAATTTCACTTTTTTATTCTAATTTTTTTTTTTTTAATTTAGTCTTATTACTTTATTTTTATTAAAGTCTCCTTGACTTTAAATCGCGGCTTAAAACAAATTTCTTATTGGAGTATTTTATGAAAATATATGCCTTATTAGAGAACTTTTTGATGGAACTTACCCGAATTAACGTTACATGGAGAGGGAAACCACGCAAACCACCCAGGGTTAGCCTAATGGTAAAGAGACTCTAACCCATGATCCATCTACTACTGGTGATATTTTACATCAGCACTGTGGTTGGTGTACTGAGTTCGTATCGGCCAGTCATCGGTATGATTAGAACCCGGTTCACCTCATTTGGAAGACAAATACTCTATCTCCTGAGTTACCACGCCTCTGGCTCTATTATATTTTATTTTATAACCGTCGTTGAGAGCCGACCGTATTTTGGGCTTACGACTACCAATGTTCATATCCGTAGCCTTGTAATTTTGAACCCAATCCAGAAGACGAAAGGTCAAATTTCTCTCAGGATCAAAAATTGAGAGAAATTTGCATTGGTGGAAGGCATTTTGATGGAACTAACCCACATTTGCGTTACATGGTGAGGAAAACCTCCCACGATTAGTCTGAAGGCAAGGGGGTTTTTACCCATGATCCGTCTGCCATTGAAGATATTGTACGTCAGCACTGTGGTCGAAGCTGGAAGATCCCAATGGATTTCCAGTCCATCGCAGGTTCGAATCCTGCCGATTACGTGTTCTTTTTTCACCGGCGTTAGGGCAAAAACCCATGCGGGGGCCGCGGCACGGAGTAAGAATGTGGTCGAAGTGAGCCGCGTTCGGAATTTGTTTTGACCAGCCATCGCTGGGATTCGAACTTGGAAGCCATCCCAGTCACCATAACTCACAACATGGAATAACGGTAAAATGTATTTAGCATCTCTTGGAATGATGCTATTGCTCGCGGCCGATTCATGATAGTTAAAATTTACCACTATTAAGTGATTTTTCTCAGGTGTACATCCCTTTCGAGGGGCCGTAAGACACTTAATTCCTAAGGTATAGGTATTAAAACAATTTTAATAATCACCAAATATATTAATATAATATTTTATGCCTATATAAGTATATTTCGTACATTTTACATAACCCTTCAACATTTGAATTTATATGTAATTGTCAGTGGCAGCTAACTAAAACCGAATTTTTAAAAAAAATATGTATATTAGAATTTCATAAGGAATTTGGAGCAAGACCATTTCTCTAGCTATCTCATAATTTTCTGTTAAAATATTTATAAGTAATGGGGGAATTTTTTTTTAATTATAATTTTTTTTAAATATTTATACACTGTCTTAGCCACTGTAAAAATATTTTCGAAAACTGCGGAAAATCCGTTGTAGAATTCTTATTAAAAGCATAATACCAGCAGTACATATTACCGTCAAGGATACACATGAATTAAGCGTGATTTGTGAATGGCGATTTTTTAAGACCGTTTCCATTAATCTTTCATCCATGAGCTTGGCTTTTGAGCACGTAGTTTATTTCATTTTATTTCAACTATTACACACTATCAATATTAATTGAACATTAGTGTCGGTAATAATATGCAGATTTTTTGCAGTTACCCAAAACTCTATTCTGACATAGAGCCTCTAAACTAAAGAGGCCGACTTATCACCCATTTCGGAGCAAATGTTTTTTCCTTAATAATGAAAAGCTACAAGATTTAGCAACTTATTGCTACAAACGACGTTAATCTTAACGTGAAGAAAAGCGTGCATCGATTAACATTGTTTTTCTGAAACTTTTTTTTTATGCTTATGCAAATTCACTTTAAGTTTTATTACCGGTTAAAAGTCTTAAATAAAAAAAATTGCGTATATGCTACATGCCAATTACATCAATCCTTTTTATAAATGATTTCAAAGTAAATTTGGCACTAAATTTTATATTTCCGTTAGATCTGGGTTTTTCTAATTTCTTTTAACAAAATTAAAATAAAAAAAAAGCATGTTTTGGCCTGAAATATTTTTAAGTATGTCTTTACAATTGAAATAATCAAATTCATTATGCAATATTCTAAATGTAAATGTCTACAATCATGAGAAGTAATAAATTTTGCTTCAAAATCAAGAATTAGTTTGAAATTGAGACATTGAATTTTCTTCAAAACATAAAATGATAAGACGAATTAAGATTTTTCGCCATTAGTATTATATAAATAGAAATTATAGAATAAATAGAGACTATAGAGTCTTATAGGGAGTGGAAGATACGACGCATGATAATTTTTTAAATAATTTATTTAAATAAACATCTTCTTTCAAATCACATTTTCATAATATTTATTTTAATAAGTAATACATAAATAAGGAATAAATTTTAAAAAATACATCTATACATTATTTTTACTAGATAGAAATAGCTTTTTTGCACATTTTTGGTTTTTTAATTATAAAAAAATTGAAAAAACTAAGCAAATGGAGCGGAATTAATACATTTATACTTGGATCAGATTTAAGCTTATCTAAAATTGATCCAGGTTTTGGGTAGCCTACTCCTTTCAGTCTTTTTTGAGCATTTTTAAGGAATTTGGAACATTGAAAATTGTTGGAATAGCATCAGATCTTAATTAATTGTTAGCATATTTTCTAATTATTTCTAGTTGAGATTCTACAAAATGAACCTGCTAGAATATTTAGAACACTTGTTTTTTACTTTTGTACTTAAATTAAATCATATTTAAAAAATTAAGAGTTTGCAATTTTTAACATACTCCCATGAAATTTTCTAACATAGAAAAGAATTATTTCAGCAATTTAGCACAATAATTTCACAGAAAGTAATAACATTGATAGATCCAAAAATATATGAAAGATCGCGTAATAAATAGATTTCTTATGATAAATGTAAACAAATCGTTTGAACTTTAGGCGATATGTTACCATAAATAACTGTAAAAAAAAATTAAATGGGCCAGGAGTAAGAACGTTACTACTTGATCTTAGTGAAATAAAAAATAATACAATGAAAAACAGATAAATATTTGATTTTAACAAAAAGAAATACTTAAAAGTGAATATAAACTTGGCGATTATGAAATGAGTTTGGCTAATACTTATTCAGTCAATCTCTTGCCTTTATTTATTGGTTTTATTGCATATAAACACTGAAAATTGTGAAATAAATCAATAAATGTTGTTCAAAAGTCATATTTTAAATTCCTATATTTGGTACATAGTTAAAACTACACAATTCAAGTAACACTGAAAATTATTCACTTATTTTTTTAAAAAAATAGACGAAAACAAGCATTCAAAAACAAGTTCTAGCAACTTAATACCGTTTATATACCAAATAGATGAGTAAATAAATCTAATAAGTTATAAATAAATGAATATTAACCTCCCATAAGCGAACTCCACTTCCAGGCTGCCAGGAACTTATCTGTTCCAACATAGCGGATAGCTTGTGGCGTAACTACCACTATAAATATTAAATACCGAATAACTAGTATATAAGAGATGTTAACTTGATTCTATCTGGAGGTACCTTTTGATAGATGAAGGTTGACATAGTCTAAGATTAAATCCCCCACATTGGTGACCTACGGACGTGATAAGAAATTGTCAATATTGATGGATGAATCCACATCAAACAGTTGATTTGTTTAAAATAAATATACTGCTCAAAAAAAAAAAAGAAATCCGGTGAAGTAAATAAAGTCTCCCGGTTAATAAATAATAATGAGCGAAATGCTAGGAAAAAAAATAATAATAGCGAAAAGCTATAAAAAAATGATGGGAAAAAATACCGAAAAGCTATTAAAAAAAATAACGAGCGAAATGCTTGGAAGAAAAAAAAATTATAAGGAGCAAAAATTGAACTTAATAAATAAAAACAGCATTAATCAACTAGTGGTATCTGTTCATCGAATTCTATCACAGATAAAATTCTGGAAGGGGAGTAATGTGGCGTAACTACCACTATAAATATTAAATACCGAATAACTAGTATATAAGAGATGTTAACTTGATTCTATCATGAGGTACCTTTTGATAGATGAAGGTTGACATAGTCTAAGATTAAATCCCCTCAAGCTCAGCTCTCACAAAGAGCCTTAGTCTGACATAACGAATATAAAATAATTAAATATTTAAATAAGTGCAATAAAGAATTTTTTGATCAAACAGAGCTATAAGCTACAATTATCACTAGTGTATCTTTAAAATATGTGAGAATTAATTCATTAAATTTAAAACAATGGCTAACGCGTAACCAATCAGAAAACTCCAATTCGTTTTTCGATCGTGCTGCTGGAACAATTTGTCGTTGAATGTTCTAATGTCGACAGTGACCGTCTTTGTGCTTAGAACTATCTGTATGCCAAGTTTCATAGCTTTCGTTTGTATGGTATAAGACACACTAATATGGACATATACTCACGCTGTAAGGGACGTACAGACCGACATTCATTTTTATATAGATAGATAGATAGATAATAATAGCAATTGGTCAGAGTTCTAAAATGCCTTTATCAATAAAAGATTAATTTCTCACTTGGATTTTTTTTTAAAAAGTGCATATTACCTAAGAAGATTTAACAATAGATTCTTAAATAAACTATCTTGAGTTTCATTTATTTATTTATTTTTAAGATTTGTAAATTGGATTGAAATTTCCATTGACCTGAGCAACTTGGAAATAACAGCATATAACTCCAGTCCTAAATTTGAAGTGAGTTTTTACACAAATATTTCATAATCATCTTTAATTTTTAGCAAATTTTATTTCGAAATCAGAGAATCTAGCGTTCACGATGTTTGTCGCAAATAAGGTCAGAGCAAAATAGTTTCTTCTTTTAGTTTCAAGGCAATAAATATTCTCCTTTTTCATAAATAACAAGTATTGATAGCTTGTTATTCATACTATAGTCTAATAGAAATATGATCCTCTGCTTTTTTATTTTATTTTTTTGAGTATAACAGTGTCCTCCTGATCCCTACGTGTTTGATTAACGTTTCTTCTTTCAGTTTAACTAATATATTATAATATAATATAATATAATGCAATGCAATATAATGTAATATAATATAATATAATATAATATAATATAATATAATATAATATAATATAATATAATATAATATAATATAATATAATATAATATAATATAATATAATATAATGCAATGTAATATAATGTAATATAATATAATATAATGCAATGTAATATAATGTAATATAATATAATATAATGCAATGTAATGAAATGTAATTTAAGGTGATATAATATAAGAAAATCATTTCTGGGTCACTTTATTGAAAGAAATTTAATAGCTTAAATGAAAATTTATAATTTTAACAGTAATCAAAAATCTTCACTTATTTTTGATTTGGAAAGTACATATTTCTATGCTGTATCAATGGTCTTCACATTTGCCCCTATAGCTTTCTATCTGACAATTTTTCAAAATTACTATTTTTCATGATTAGCATTAGAATATTTTTTAATACTATCTACATTTCTTTAAAAGTAACAATTTAAGTATTAATCTGTTTTAAAGGTATAATTATTAATAGTTGCGTCTCTGTTTTATTTTAGAGCATTGAACATTTTGGTTACATTGGAGGCTATGTGGGTATGTGGCTGGGTATATCATTAGTTGCAGTTTTCGATTTCTTGAGTACAGCGTTTGCTTTGCTGAAATTTCCTTTTCGAAATTTTACTATTAAAAAGACTAGAGTACTCAGCATAAATCCTCAAGAACCGAACAAGTAAGACTTTTAAGTTTATAAAAATCAAAGATTTTAAAAAGCTATTATATTTAAAAAAAGGAGAGGGTAATAATTTGTGCTATGTGAATAATTATACATAAATTGATACTTATGTGTCCTCTAAACAAGAACCTTCCTCAGAGTCAAGTAAAATGCTTTACCTTAAAATAACGCTTCAGACCGTCTTCTTAATATTATTGATTCCAACTATAATCTCGCAAACCACCTAGCTCTCCGAATAGAGCTTAAACATTTTGATTGTCTTACCTTATTAAATGAAAATCAGTTCCTGTATCGGTAAGATTTTGAGTACATTGGAAATCATTTTTTCCCCTCTTAATAAACTCACCTATATTTACCCTTTTTAAGCCAATCATATAAATTTTATAAACTGAGTAATTAATTTCCTCGAAATATGCTTACATTACACTCATTAAGAGGTACAAAAAGTTTTGTGTATAAAAAAATTATTTATTTTTTAAGAAAAAAAGTGGGGCGTATAGGCAGCATTCACCAAAACAATGAACAAATCATCAAGATGAAAGTTTGTTTTTTTATGATTTTTTTCTTCACTTACTGACTTGCAACTTTAATATACCATAAAAATATAATGATAAATATCAAGAGCAATAATTATGCATTTTCAAAAAGTTTCATTCGTCAATAACCGTTTTAAGCTGAGAAACTTTAATAGCTTAAAAATTTCATAGCAGAATGTGTTTAACTCTAATTGAATTACTATTAATTTGAGGCGCATTAAGAAGCCTAGACAATAGCAGAAAAATGATATTAGTGAAAAATATACGTCCCAGTGTGAAAAAAAAATTATTGATCCTATTGATGGCAAAGGAATTCATCAAATCACAATTGGAATTCAAATGATAGGTTTGAGTTTTCTTCTACAAAAAACACTTAACACTGTTCTTCACCTTCCAAACTTAATTTTTAGGAATATTTTGAAGAACTCTAATAATTTAGTTAATGATTTTTCGATTATCTAACTTTTCTCTAATGTTTGGAAGTTCATATTTTTTAGTTTAATCTGTTGCATCCTGGGGTTCTCACCAAATCCCCCTCACACCTGTTTTTTTATCTCTGCATTGTTATTTCCTTCTTCTAACTTGCTCCTTTGTTCCTATCAGACGTATACTACTTTAACGGCATGGAACAAAAGTGCATTCGCGTTCTGGAGAATTCACGCATACTCTATAAGCGAGCAGCACTCAAAATTTTAGTTGATGTGTTTCAGTATTTTAAAAAAAAGTTATTTTGACTGGTTTAGTTGCTTTTCCTAGGATTTTACGATGAAAGAAAAGTTTGAGTACTTTATAAGACAGATTCGAGCGGGAGCCCTCAAAATGTTAGTATTTCAGTGATCATCAGTGGGTAAAATTTAGCTTTTTGCGTATTTTATCATATGAGAAAGGTCATATGTTTAAATTTATGCTTATTAAGAACTAATCAGCCGATTTCGATCAAATTTTGGATTCGGTCATTCAAAAATTTAGTGCGTTAAAATAATTAAAAACTTTATATACCCTAAAAACCTTTTTTAATTATTGGCAAATTAAATAACAAAAAAAAGACAATTAGCAATTAAAAAGACTTACGAGACATTGAATTTGGATAAACAAGTTGAAAAATTGTGCGCAGAAATACCCTGATTCGATTCATTAGTTCCGGATATATGGCGATTAGTGTTTTGAAAAGCTTCAGGGTCCCTCTGACAAATTGCCTTCAAAAGGTGCAAAAATGTTTGCTATGGACTTCAATACAAACATTTTCATAAAAATCTTATAGATTATAGTGTTAGGTAAATATTTCAAGCAATATCTTGAGCTACACTAAAAGGAATCGGCCAACATTACAAAAAACTTTATCTCAGGAATTCAATAAGTAGAAAAGAACAGAAAGTTATGGATTAGTTATAATTTGAAAGCATGTGTTATGTAATGTAAAAATGTATTGAAATATAGAAGTGGAATTAGTGGAACTCCTTTAAGCTTTAAATCTTATACCACCAAAAGGTATCATGTACAGTCGGCAAAAAAAAAAGATATCACCCTGAATAACTTTCGTTCTAATGATCGGATTTTCACGAACTAAGTGTTAATCTTAATGGTTCCTGGGGGTGACCTCAAATATGCTAATTAATTAGTGCTAACTATTAATTAAGTTACGAAATCAGACACAAAAACGTACTTTCTCTGAATAAACATATATATTTTTTTACATATTTGGATTCTTAACCTTCAAAATATAGGGGGTAGCCGCAATCTGGGAAATATGGTCCCCATAGTTTGGTCAGGAGAGCGATCCAAAGTTCGTACCCCTTAATGTTAATTTCACTTTTTACGTTTTTAGTCATATTTTAAAAACTAATAAAGCAATTCGAAGAAAATTTCACCCAGTCATAAAACTCATTTACCCAAAGATAATTTCACGAAAAAAATCATTTTTAATAATTGTTAATTATTTTTTATTATTTAATTAAATTAAGGATGAAAAATTTCTGAATTATAAGGTATGAATTTTTTTATACCATATTAATCTACATATTTTTCAATTGAAAAATCTAAAGTTTCAACTGTTTTTATTTATTAGAAGCTGAGAAAAATTAAAATTAATTATTTTAAAAAAAATAATTTGGCGACAATGAAGAAATGATTAAATGGAGCGATTAATATTAAAATGTGATAAACTTGCGAGGAACTTGACTTTGCGCGCTTAGCATAAAATTTCATTCATATTTTTTTCGCTAATAA
This sequence comes from Parasteatoda tepidariorum, assembly GCF_982258835.1. Lineage (NCBI taxonomy): Eukaryota > Metazoa > Arthropoda > Arachnida > Araneae > Theridiidae > Parasteatoda > Parasteatoda tepidariorum. The sequence continues at coordinate 20,920,020 of NC_141764.1, read as the reverse complement.
TCGTTTGCTTATCTTTTCATTTTTATTTTTTTAAGCTATAAAATACGATGTTTCTTCTTTAGTCGTCTAAAATTCTATTTGCAATTTAGTAAAGAAATTTGAATAAAACATTTTATTGAATAAAATACATTTTATTCAGAGAATGTGGAGTTTTATAAAAGCATGCTTCTGATAGAATATGATTATACAACAGATTGTGCTTCTTTAATGTGATTATTTTTTATTTATTTTTCTCAATAACTGATAAAATTTCAATAATATACATACGAATGAATAAATTTGGAATAAAATATTCATCAATTTCTTGAATATATATTTTATAAATATTAATAAAAATACGCAGTCAGCATTTTTAAGCATCTCTCACAACATCGCAAATTTCTCAAAATCTTATAGGGTAAACTAACCAGTGAAGGAATACTTAAACTTAGCTTGTCTTTAAAAAAAAATCATAAAAATTTCAAAATTTGTAATTTTAGCTAAATGACGTATTTGTTATTAAATGCATGTCGACATATTTGTTATTAAATGCAAATTATGTAAAAAAAATTTAGATAACTTACATAATATTGTTTTAAGCTTTTGGTGGTTTAAATAATAAGTAGTAAGATAACCAAGTGAAGGAACAGTTCTTAAATTGAATAAACACTAAATTTTCCAGTGAATGAACACTTAATTTTGAGAATGTTTGATGCTCGTTAGGAATCCTTAGGCCACACAGATATCTGTCGCCCTGTAGATGCCTGAATTGACTGATGTTAACACAGGCGGGCATTAGGAAAAAAAAATCTTTTAAGTTTTCGTGCCCCCATTTCAGTATCTTAAGGGCCTTACGAGCTCTGTTTAAAAAGAGAGAATCAAATCATATATATATATATATATATATATATATATATATATATATATATATATATATATATATATATATATATATATATATATATATCTGATATATATATATAACAAAAATAATCATAGTAGCAGTATTTGGTGGTAAATGTAGCTTATCGTAATTGAAGAATATGCTGTGCGACATTTTATGGTGAATTTGGGAACGTAAGTTTCAGAATGTATCGAAACATGTGGATGCTATTTGCTAATCATCTTTATCCAAAGAAAACCATGTAACGTAAATATCTAGCAAAATGAAGCAATTTTTTAAACAATGAATCATACAATATGCAACATATTATTTCAATATCTTATTCTTAAACATAACATATTTCAATGTTTTTAAAATGCCACTAAACATTCAGCAATTCATTGAGTTATAGAAAAAAGAAATCGTAAATTACAGAAAACCTTGTGAATGTGCATTAGAATTACTATACAATCTACATTTTATTTTTCATGCACTTTTTTTTTCTTCAAACTTTCATGCCTAGAAGACTCGATTAAAGCTGTAAAAATCATTATCCCTAAAATTTTGTATATAGCTATTATAAGTTATGTTAATTTGATTTTAGTATGAAATCCTCGAATAAACATAGCAAAAATAGCATAATCTAAATAATATCAGATAAAAAGTTCATGTATTTAAATTCTGAAAACTTATAAATCGATTCAAATTTTCTTTTCAAAAGAGATTAAAATAATTTTTTATTTTATTTATTTATTTATTTTTTTGCTTTTTGGACATAAATGAACTTGAAAATTGTCTATTGCCTAGAAACTTCGAGGTGTTTTCTATTAACTACTAGCCGCCTAAGGCGGCCAGCTGTCCGCCACGCTGTAGGTTTTCACAAATTAAGTTTTTTAAAACATAGCAGGAAATCTGAAGATTAGTGGACAATTAAAGTGTTCCTGTCCTGCAATTTTGTCTTCATATCCAGTTCTGCTGCAGATGTGTTATAGCTCTTGAGGATGTTTGAAATTATATAGCTACAACGCTTAAGAAAAAAAAAACTAAAATGCCAAATACATGAAAAGAACACAAAAACGAATAAATTTTTTATGGTATCAATTTTTATTTCTATATAATTTTTTATGGTATCAAATTCTATTTCTATATCTGTTACGTCAAGCACTCAGGTATTATAATTTGATCTAGTTGTGCTTGTATAATTTTGATCTAGTTGCGCTTTCTACGTCATTTTGTTAACATCGTTTGGTTTGTTATTTAACATCGTTTGGTTTGTTATTTCTAAGTTAACTTTCAAAAAATTGGCTGGCATCAGCATTTTTATTCTTTAAGTTGTTTATTTTTTCTTTTGGAATTCGTTCCTTTTACTAGCCCTTGATTCCCACATTGACTCTGATTGAGACTGGATCATTCCATTTATTTCAAAGGTGGGGAAAGTAGAAATTGCTGCGCATCATTTCGGCGCACGTGCTATACAGTAAATCCGATTGTATATTGCAATTTGAAGACACATAGACTCCTATTCCTTCTGTAAGCAGATTTTTAAAATTAAAATGACGGCGCCATTTACCAATTTCGGTAATATTAACTTATACATTATACAATTATATTAACTTATACATTTCTGATAAGTTTTAAATTAATCTGATGTTTTTAAATATCATATTTTTTACACTCTGATTACATTTTTTAAAATCGTAACTAATTTTATATAGTGTCTGAAATATTATTTTATATATCTTCTTGTATTTTTATGAAGTTGAGGTAAGAAAATCTAAGTAAAATATAGAAAGGGCTTAATGAAACTAAAGATTCATCATAATATAGAATTTTTTAAAAATAAAGATGATAAAAACGCATGGGCGGAAATTATTTTATTTTATAAGCATATTTGTATATTTCTCTGTTTGCAAAAGATGTATTTTATTGTTTTATATATATTCCAATCTCTATGAATGGATAATCGTGACTATTCTACAAAAAATAAATAAATAAATAAATAATCAAAATTTATTCTTTAAAATTTAATTTCTTATGCGATTAACAGATATATTTAATTACATAAAAATGCTAACTTAAACGTTATTTCTATCTTCATTTTGTTCAGAAGAAGTTTTAAATACATATTATTGCATTGCCATGTGCTAATAATGTAGAGAACCACCAACAGGAATAAGATGAATAAAACATGAAATCCCATTATCCTTATGCGCATACAAAGTGTAAAGCCCAAAAGTGATTTTGGTACTAATTGATTTTAGGAACTATGTGTTGAAAACATCACAGCTGTCCATAAAATTTAGAAATGCAGAATAGTTCTTTAATTTTAAGAATAAAAAAATTATTTTTCCCACCTTCTATTAAATATCTGCTAAAATATTATTTTTTAAAAACACCTTTTAGTTAGCTATTAAATATTACAATTTCTATTTAGAGGGAAATAAAACCACACACACCGTGATGGCGAACATGGCTACATGGTCCCTTTAATTGATAAGTACCTTTATAAAATAATAATTTTATCTTATGAAAGAAATTATACTTTTATATTATAATTTTATTTTATGAAAGAAAAATATCAAAAGAGTTCAAATACATTTATTTAGTGAGATTACCTCAAGAAAATGAAAATAACGCCACTAAAGTTTATAAATGGATAATTTTAACCAACAATCTGAAATGATATAGTAAATATGAAGAATATTATAATTTTCCAATAGAAACAATAAGTTATTTGTTTGACACACAGATTAAAGATGGCACTATCACATTAAATTATGAATTTGAAGCGTAAGTAAAATAAATATTTTTACTTGTAACTAAAATACATAACATATACCTTTCCTATCTAAGTTTTAAAATTTGAAGTTTTCACTTAATTATTCTAATGCACCAAGTTTTGAAAAAAAAGATCAGGAAAAAAAATCATCACCATTCATGGAATATCTGAGTTTTAAAACCTATTAAAATTATTTCACCAGCAGCAAAAAAGAGCCATAATTACTTTTATGCATTATCCGCCGACGATTTTCGCCAATTTAAAAAAATAATTTTGTCTGTCGTTCAAATTTAAATATTTTCTCATTTTTTGTATGAATACGTTATATTTGTATTTTCTTTATGATCAATTACTATGAAAAATAAATTTGAAAGATACCAAATAACTTATCGAAATAATGGCGAATAAGTATCTTTTTTAGGCAGAATTTCCGCAATAGCACTGATACTAAAATGGCTGGCTGTTTCCTATTGTCAACAGCTGAGCCGTGTCATGTTAGAAACTAAAAAAATAATCACAAAAATTGGTTAACTTAAAGCCTACAAGGAGGAAACAGCTATTTTTTATTTTTAAATTAATTGCCAGTACAAAAACCGTGCAGTTTCGCTTGGTTATTGGCCAATTTCACTGACTTACTGAAATAGATACTGAAATTATATATTTCATATTATATGAATGAAAATCATAAATACCGAAATGAAAATATTCTCATCTTTTGTTTGAAAGATGAAAGTAATAGGCTATGTGCTAAATAAAATAAAAAATGTATTGCAAGAAATAAGCCAAGAATAAAAAAGATTAAGCATGAATGCTACATTAAATTTGCATAAAAAATTTCGAACCAAAATATTTACTTCAAAAATTGAGAAATTTGTGTAATGATTTCATTTCTTTTTACTATCATAAGAAAATAGCCTATTTGCAGAAAATTCGGGGAGAGTTTCATCAGGATACAAGCTTGAAGAAATTAAGGTTTAAGATTAAGGTCATACAATTGTTTAATGATGAGTATTATAAAAGTAGTTTAAATGTATGCAAGTAAAATTAAGCATATAGTAGAAAGGAATTGCGTTAAAAATATTGAATTCTGAGTTCATTTATCCTTTTCTCTATTTTTTGTTGTTGTTGTTTTCTTTTAGGAATTTTGAATTTCCTTTGAGGATATATTTTTTTATTGGAAGGAATAGCTTTCCATTCTTCAGAAGTGGGCAATTCTGAATTGTTAAACTCTTGCATTAGAGCACGAATATTTTTTAAACCATCTTCAATTTGCTGTAAATTTTCAAATGACTGAATGGATTGGGCATCACTAGATATATCCTTGCAATATTGTTCTATAGCTAATTTTTTCTCATTCATGTCTTTCCGAGGTTTTTTATTCATCTGCTTTAAAATAATGTTCTTTTCAGTATTCTTAGAAATTTCGTCATCGTCAATAACCAGCATATTCTCTTCGGATGTACTAGGGCAAATATCCTCTTCGACTTTTTTACACACGTTTTTAAATTTTTGGCATACAAAGTGAATATGCTTGCAGATTACGTATCTTATACTAAAGTCTACACAGCTGCACGACATAGTGTGAATGCATATATTGCAATCTATGCATGCAGTAGTGCAACTACAGCTACTGCTCTCTTTTTCCACTTCATATGTAAAAAATTTTCCATCTTCTTCTTTTGATACGATATATTGTCCATCATTCATCTGCATAGCTGAATACATACTGGCATCCATTTTAGTGCTTTCCAAATGGCGTTTCATTATAAGTTTGACGCGATTCGTCAGCTTACCGCGTTCAATAGCGATAACCCTATTGATAAGTTTTTTTGCCATTGCCTTCATTACTGTCTGTAAGGATTTGTCCAGTCTTTTCATAACTACACCGCCAGATTCCTCATATTTGATTTGGCGGTGCCACCGTTCTAACTTCATATTCGTATTTATTTTTAAACCCTTTCTAAAGCAATATGCCCATTTTTCTGCTCTGGACATGTAATACTCCTGAAAATAGCCGAGAAAAGCTTCTTCCTCTTTGTATTGTACAAAAAAGTTTTCAGCTAGCTTTGAAAAAGTAATTTCATCCAATTCATGTATTATCAGCTTCATGTCTTTTTTCATGTTTTCTCGAACCACTTCATTTTTTACTTTGGAGTTGAGGTTTTTATTTAAACTTTTCATAACATGCCAGGAACATAGCAAATGTCGCGGTTCGTTTTTAAAAGATTTCACCCAGGCATTCAAAAATGTTGTTGTGTCATCGGTCATCATGACACGGGTTACAAAACTTGACAATCTTTGTCTAATAGCATCAAAAAATGGTTCTAAACTCTCAGAAGCAATTCTCTTAGAGAAGAAAATTGCTACTGGCAAACCCTCGTGGTTTTCATCATGGACTAAAATTGTAGTTAGGTGAAACCCATACTGGTTAGTGCCATGGGTGTCATCTAACATGATGCACTCTTTTCCATAAAAATCCATTAACTCAATTTGAGATTCAGTGGCTATTCCTAGCAAAAATTCTTCTTCTTCAATTCCTGGATATTGATTTAGTTTTTCACCGATCGGCTTGTATATTAGAACAGGATTACTTTCTTCCTGCATCATTTTCTTCACAGTTATATCAACTGCCATAGCATCATCGTTATGCACAATATTACTAACATTAAAACCTTGAGCAACATTGTAAATATCCTGACGTGTAGTAAGTCCTAATCGCTTCGTTGGCGAGAACTTGGCTTGAATTTTGTCCATCACAACACTTATTGGTATCCCAACACCAAGCATATTAGCCAACGTTGCACGATCTTCTTTTTGCAAGGGAAGTTTTCCTACTTCGCATTTATGACCTGCATGAGTTGATTGATATTGCACAGTTATTTGAGTAGCTTCGTGAACAGTTTCTTTAGTAGCAGTGATCATTGTTGGACAAGTGATGCTAGTTTTTATAGATCCTGTATATTTCGAACGTCTTTTCCTTTCTATTTCACAAGGTTTGTAAATACCACTTCTGTGACATCTGTAATACCGAGTTTCTGAATTTTCCTTTAGTAATGAGTTTTTTAAGATAAAGGAAGAGACAGTTTGCTGCTCGATGTCACTTTTCCACTGGTCAAAATCAGATTGACAAAAAAATACCTTATCATGAAAAGTTAATTTAATTTCAGGATGTTCCGTTTTTATATGATTATGGAGATCTATAATTGTTCGGGTTTTTAAACTGCATAGACCGCAAACTTGGTTGCAAGTTGCATTGTTTATAGAGTGAACATTTCTTTCATGCCGGCGTAGATTACTGTTTTTGGAAAAAGTTTGAACACAATGTGCACAGGAAAATTTATTCACTTTTTGCGAGTTCATGTTGTCAATATTATTTTCGGAAGGCAATATTTTATCCTTATCCATGTGATCATTAACCAAGTTCTGTTCCGAGTCGTCAACATTATTTTCCAAAATCAATACTTTATCCGTATCCATAAATTCATTACCTAAGTTCTGTTCCGTGTCGTCAACATAGTTTTCCGAAGGTGGCCCTAAAAAGAGCCTTTTTGTTTTAAAATCATTGGACATAGCGCAATGTTAGCAATCAAACCAACGCGTTATGTATAAACTTGCTAGCCAAGGATGAGAACATGAGAGTCAGGGTTGCCAGACTTTGAAATTAAAAAGTACTACAACTTTATCTGAAAAAATACCATAAAATACTACATATTTTTGAACGCCATCTGCTGCAGTAATTTGGAAGTATAAATAATATTAAAAGGATAAAATGTTATTAAATGGATAATAATACTATTAGAAAGATAAAATAAAAGGATATATTACTAAGAATAAAATAATTTTAAAATAGAAAAACAATTATATTTTCCCTTTTGTGCACTTTAACTTCAGGTGAACGCGTAGTAACAAAGATTCAAATCAACAATTTTGTCTAAAAAGAATTGTGTGTATCATAAATGTCTCTTGTGCATTGTAAATGATTTATAACAAATTTATAGAAAATCAAACATTAAAAAAAAATCCCACTTTCATAACATATTCTACATAGGAAGAAAAAGCGTAAAGTCTGTTTTGGTTGCACAAAAAGCAAGTTATATTACATTATAATCTACAAACTAGGAATAAATCAACTTTTATTTCTTACAATTCTCACTAGATAAAGTGACTAGTACAGAACGAACGGTTAGTGGTACAGCTTGATTTCCACGGCGACTGCTATTTAAAACATCGCCAGGCTTGAATAATTTGCATTTAGTTTGTGGCTTCCATATCTAACAGTTTATCATGGTCACTGTAAAAATCGAGATGTATCCAGTAGTCTTATTTCAAAAATCGCTTTTTACTTCAAAAAACTAGAGTGGCACTTCTCTTTGATATAAAAATTAATTAAAAAAAACATTTATACAACACTTTTTAAAAAAAATACTATATAGAAATGTTATTTTATATTTTATTATTAAAATTATTTATCTTTAATTTTTAGTGAAACAATACTTACCATACGTATTATTGAAAATACTACTTATGGCAACCCTGGTGAGAGTAAATCCGGCGCATGCGCAGCAATTTCTACTTTCCCCACCTTTGAAATAAATGGAATGATCCAGTCTCAATCAGAGTCAATGTGGGAATCAAGGGCTAGTGTTCCTTTTTAGCGAAATGTTTTTCAACCTAATCGAATTCTTTGCCGACTGTTCTCTGTATATATAAAGAAAATAAAGTAAATATTTTTAAAGTGTTGTGAAAAGAATTTTTAGTTGTACAAAGTACTACAATATCGCTACAAAAATTATCGTCTTCGCTTAAGAAAAAAAATAGAGCGTGGAAAGAAGAAGAAAACTTATTATAACAATTATGAACAGCGACAAATATATCAAAGCGAAGCGTTCTATTTACGTATCGAATATGTTGCCACATTTTTAATACAAAAGTTAAACTTTTCTCCACTTTAATAAATGTAAACTAATGCGAACTTTACAATTAAATTATTAATTCCTTCGTATATTATTGGTTTAAGTTGTCGAAAATTAATATTTCAATTGTAAGGTTCGCATTAGCATACATTTATAAGAGTGGGGAAAAGTATATGCATTTTTTAATAGTTTTTTGAATATGGCTCTTTGAAGACGAAAAAGCAGACGAAAAGCATAGACTTACAAAATGACTGATAACTAAATAACTAATCCAAATTTTTGAAAAAGAAAAAAAATACTTCTTCATTATGTCAAAACACAATTATGTGCCGAGTTTCGTGCCTGGGCGAGGCTTCTGGGGCGATATATTGTGATTACAGACACACACACACCACACACAGCCGCTTTTATTATTATGTATAGATTAATTAAACCTCTCAGAGCAATCACAAAACATTATTTCAATTTTTTTACAGTCAGAAATTGGTTGCCTAGCAACCTAGTAAAATTAAGCGTTTCTCTTTTGAATCAGTCAAGGGTTATCTTAAAATATTTATTTGCGCAGGCGACTTTTTTTGGCGGTTTTCTGGACTATCGCCAAATATATAAACCTTTACTGCAACCCAATTTACGACCCAATTGTTTTAAAATTTTGTCTACCCCCCCTAATTCAAGTGTCTAGATTCCAAATATGTAAAAAAAAATATATGTTTATTCAGAGAAAGTACGTTTTTGTGTCTGATTTCGTAACTTAATTAATAGTTAGCACTAATTAATTAGCATATTTGAGGTCACCCCCAGGAACCATTAAGATTGACACTTAGTTCGTGAAAATCGGATCATTAGAACGAAAGTTATTCAGGGTGATATCTTTTTTTTTTGCGGACTGTACATGTCAAACATTTTATGATGTATTTCTCTTAAATAGTATTTTTTGAATTCAATATTAAGAGAAAGAAAGATAAATCATCATTATCCTTCCTAAGACGTAAGAAAATTAAAAAATTAACAATTATGAAAAAGGCATTGATTTCGCAAAAGATAAAATTTAGTTTTACTTGCTTCAACTGGAAAAAAAATTTCTTTGGGAACATAGAAGAAAATCCCATTTTTGTTGAACCACCAAAATTGAAACTTTTCAAAGAGTTTTTTATATTGGCATCCAGCATATCAAAATAATCCCTGTTAAGACAAATGCGCATGATTATTCCTACTAGCTACTGATGCTATACTAATATGCAACTCATAGTGCTAAAAGACCAGCAAATCAGTAACAATCGTGTTGCTTCAACTTTAAATCCTCCTATCAGATATTCCGCAATGGAAACCTTAATATATCTTTCCAAACAATCTAGCAAGCACGTAATCAGCTAAATTACGCACATAGTGAGTCACTAAATAATGTATTTTTTAAGAAATAAAACAAAATCGTTTCATATTTGCAGTAGCCACTGATGAGACCATTGAAAGCAAATCGAAGATTTCAATTATTTAAAACCAGTTTATTTGATGATGAAACTAAAGAACAGTAACTAGCTATGAAACTGATAAGGTGTTTTTGGATGATGTTTTTAGTATTTGCTTTGCCTTTTTCCACCAGTAATTGCTTTTTATCTCTCTTGACTAATCAATTTTAATCTTTTAACGTAAATATAATGCTTTTTTTAAATGATTCTAAACCTATACATTTACATGTTCATTAAGAAACACTCTTAACCTTAATAAGAGAAAGAATACATAAATACATAGCGTACATAAAAATATTTAACAGTCAGAGACTTTTTAGCCCAAAGTCTCGTAATACAAAGCCTTTATTATTATTTCGTTGTTATAAAAAATAATTCTGTCTTCATTGTATTTTTGATCTTAAAACCTTTTTGTTGTTAACAATCATATATTTTTTGACTCCATTTCTTTTCAGGCATGTTAAAAATAGAGAAAACAAATTTTGGTCCAATTATTTGACGAATGCCTTTCGGGATTCGATGCTGAGTGGCGTTCCTCAGATTCTTATGGCTGAGAGTAAAACCAAGAAATAAGCTCTTTTATTGGTCCTTCTGTCTTGTTTAGCGGGATATACTTATCAATCTTCTGAATTCCTGAAACTGTTTTGGAAGTATGAAACTGTTTTTGATATACAACTAACTAACAGTAAAGTGACCGAATTACCTTCAATCACCATTTGTAATTATGATGGGTAAGTATTTTAAAACTCTTTCATTACCAAATCTTACTTGTTTATCCTATAATTTTCAATATAACTGATGAGAGAAGAAGAAAAATGTTTCAGTAAAAAGTTTTCAATAAAGTTCAACTAAATTCTACTCAACTATACAACACTCTGGATTCCAATAACTGATAAATTCAGGGGGTGGGATAAAAGACATTAAGAGGATAAAAAGTTGTCATTAAGCATTATCTCGAAAAACGCAATGCAAGCTCCCTCTGAATCTAGAGGAGATATGAAAAGAGAATGACACAGAGATATTCTACGATACAAAAATACGCACTTATATACGCACTTTGGAGATAGAAAAGTATCTCCGTGTGCATCCGAGATTCCTTTTTACGTCATTGTAGTCTGTCGAATGATGACTATGTGGATAAGCAAACTACAAATCTTTTTGTAGTTTGCTAATCTTTATCATTCATTGCTTTTCATCACTCCAGGAACTTGTCAGTCAAATTGGTTAGAGCGGAATTATTATTGAGAGGAATTCTGAAAATTTTTTTATATTAATTCGCAATCTTCATATTCTATCTTCATATTAATTCGCAAATTCAACAAATTTTTTCAAGTTTTAAAATGATATTTTTTATTATTAATTATAAATTAGTGCAAAAATTTTGTTTAAATTCATTCATATTTCTGAAGTTTTATAGTAAGAAAGCGCAAGTAAAAAAAATAGTTTTATTAAAAATTTCCATATTTCTATGAATATTTAAGCTAGGCTTACGACATTTTTAGCAGTTATTTTTATATAAGATAAAATCAAACTTCAAATTCTTTCTCAAGACAAATTTCGATTTTTATATTTGATTATAGTACCAGGCAATATGCTATATATTTTCTTTGTTGTACAATTTGTTAACAAATATACCGAAAACACAGAATTTCTGAAAAGTAATAGAGCGAGCAAAGTATAATTTTTTGAAGCAACATTACGAAAAAATTTCAAATTAAAATAAAACTGAGTAGATTTTTTTTTCATTTAAGCTAAGATATTTTTCCTCATAATTTCATTTTTAAATAAATTTGTGAGAAATTAAAAAACTCTCTCTGTCATTCAATTTTGCAGATCAAATATATCAAAAATATGCGAGGATATTAAACCTGATTGGTGCAAGTCATTACGGGAAGATTATAAACACCTTGCAGAAGAATGTGAATGCTTCACACACCGTATTTGCGAAAATGGCACTTTGATAGATAAAATGGTTAGTAATTATAAATTCTGTTTTCCATTGAATTCTAGAGCAGGATTGCATGAAATCATTGCTGTTGATTTCTCTTCCGACTTTCATTTATTGCCCAAACTGTGTCATCAGGCTTCAAGTCTTTCATTTCATCAATTTGTTATTGTTATTTTCGATAAATAAATGGCAATTAATTTGATTTAGGAGAGGCGATGCATTATTTAAACATTAAATATTTTATTAAAGATGAGATTTTTTTAAACCATAAAATTAAGGAACGTTATTTGGGGGATAACCTAGTTAAAAAAAATCCGTTAAAAAGGATAGTTTTTTCTCGAACTATTTCTGTTATATGTTTAATAACTTCAAATGTTTCTTATTAAATTCCTAAAACTTTTTAAAAATATTTCATTTATAATTTTTCTTCTTCTCCTTAGAAATAAATATATTTGTTTATATATATATATATATATATATATATATATATATATATATATATATATATATATATATATATATATATATATATATATATATATACATATATATATATATATATATATATATATATATATATATATATATATATATATATATATATATATATATATATATATATATATACCGAAGAGCCATTACATTAATACCACCCTGCTAAAACAAGTACCACCACCTTTAGCCTTCAAAACTACTAGCACCCGCCGTGGCATTGATTCCACAAGGTGCTGATATGTAGTCTGAGGTACCTGGTACCAAGTGCTCACCAACTGGTCCTGCAATTCTCTCACATTGTGAGGGGGTAGCGTGGCAGCACGAATTTAGTTTTCCAAGTAGGACCACAAATGCTCTATTGGATTAAGGTGAGGTGAATTTGGGGGCCAAGACATAACTTGATAGTCACTGGAATGTTCCTCGAACCAATCCATAACGATTCGACCCTTATGACATGATGCATTTTCCTGTTGGTAAACACCATCCCCCACAGGAAAAACTATTGCCATGAATGGGTGAACCTGGTCTGCAACTATGTTCAAGTAGCTTACAGACGTCAGGGATTGTTCTATGAGGATTATGGGTCCTAATGTGCCCCATGAAAACATTGTTCCTGGACGAGAAACCATGAAAACCTGGGCGAGCCCATTGTTATAGATGGACGGTGGTCATAATGTAATGGCTCTTCGGTATATATATATATATATATATATATATATATATATATATATATATATATATATATATATATATATATATATATATATATATATATATATATATATATATATATATATATATATATATATATATATATATATATATATATATATATATATATATATATATATATATATATATATATATATATAAATATATATATATATATATATATAGCATATATATATATATATATATATATATATATATATATATATATATATATATATATATATATATATATATATATATATATATATATATATATATATATATATATATATATATATATATATATATATATATATATATATATATATATTATAAAGAAGAAGGATAAAATAGAACATTTTTGAAAACGAAATTATAAACGTTTTCATCAGGACATACTCCTTTACGATAATAAATGAGATATTTCCAAATAAAGAATAATTGTCCTAAGAAAAGAATTAGTTTTTATAATGCGTCTATATCACTAAGAAAATGCAATTCAAAAGGAATTTGAGATAAAAGAAAGAAGGAAACAAACTTACCGACTTGGAGCAAAGGCAAAAATGCCTTGAAAATAGCAGTTAACAAAAATTAGATAAAAACTGCAAAATAAAAAACGGTGCTCATAGCTTAAATCGCACAAAATAATTTTAAAAATATATGTGTGTGTATATAATGTATATTCATTACTCTATACTACAAAATATTACTCAATACTGAAAACCATTTATTCTATACAGGTTCTACCTCTTTCTAGATATAATGACATAGCTACATTTCCACCCAATGAACGTCTAGAGTATATTCAAGATTTAAATGATGTAATACGTGGCTGTTCCTTCGTTGTGCATGGTAAACATTCCGAGGATTGTGAGTAAGTTTTTATATTGTGATGTAACAAGAAAGCACGAAGCTAGTTCTGGGCATTGAAGTTTTAATTTCGTTTGATAGGATACTGGGTGCTAATTAATAAATGCCTCTTAATTTCCTTTTTATACATCTCCATATATAAAATTCAAAGTTTGTCTGTGTACAAGAGCGTTTGTACCTTAAAATCTTGAGAGGGGGGCACCAATTCAAATCTTGCTTCTTTCTGCAACTTTTAAATTTTCATGGGGTGTTTTTTTGAGCAATCATGACTTTCCAGCAACATTTAGATTAAATATAGAATAAAAAAATTAAAACTAAGTATTTGAACTTACTTTTAGATATTACTATTATTTTTTAATAAAATAGGAAACATAACTTTTTTTTAAAATAGAGCATTTCCAAATGCCTCCTTGAGACTGGCCATTGATGGTAGAAATGACACTTTTGCTTTGAACTTCATTCCATTGACTCTCTTATTTCTCTGGGTTCAAAATCTGGTGTAGTAAATTTCCAGACTTACTCATAATATACAGTAGCTGTTTTATTACTAAGTCTTAGACTTTTGTTAAGGCTGTTTTTTTATTAAGTCCTAGATGACATAGATCAGCATGCATGACAACAACTTATATTTTAATCTACTTCTTATCTGTACCATAACTATTCTTCGAAATTGGTGGGTTATCTATGGTACAAATTTAAAGATTGCACACTTGAGTTGCAACCCATGTAATACATCTCTGGTAATTCAGCATTATAATGCCATTCAAAATGATAAAAATATTTCTCATAAATTCAACAGAATAATTGTATTGGTTAAAAATATAAATGCATACAAATAACGCAATAGTTTAAATTTAATTTCACTTGCTTCTTAAAATTTTTGTCTAAATATTTATGCAAAAAAAGTACCGGTGAAAAGTATAAATTTCAAGTTTCGTCAATCTTACCGTGACTCCCCACCGCACATATATATATATATATATATATATATATATATATATATATATATATATATATATATATATATATATATATATATATATATATATATATATATATATATATATATATATATGATATGAATGTATGTACAAAATGAAGATAAAAACAAGGAAATTTATAGACATAAGAAAAAAAGTTGGGGGGGGGGGAAATAATAATTAAAAAAATAACAAACAACTGATCACAAAAAAAAAAATATTAAATTTTATTTAAAAACTGGAAGAAAAAAATATATAATCATTTCATCAGCCTACACGATTATATCCGCAAAAAAAGTGCTTTCTGATATTGTATTAATATAGCCAAAGCAAAATATATATTTACTCAATAGTGTGAGGAGCACTCAAAAAATTTTTTTTACAAAAATTACAAAAATAAAATAGAACACATTAAGAAAAATAACACGTGAAAACAGAAAATAAAATAAAAGAAATAGAAAAAAGCAGTATAAGATATACACTATAAAGCAGGTAGCGAAATCAGAAGTACTTACATGTACAGGAATATATATATATATATATAAATATATATATATATATATATATATATATATATATATATATATATATATATATATATATATATATATATATATATATATATATATATATATATATATATATATATATATATATATATATATATATATATATATATATATATATGCATACATATATGTTACGGCCAAAGTCCGAAATAATTGAAACGATCAGTGAATATTTTACTTTGGTTAATTATATAAATAATTATATAAATAATTCTTATAAATCTTCTAATTTAAAAATATAAAAAATAGTAGTTTTTGAATTGTCTATTAAATAATCATTAATTTAATTGTCTACTTAATTGTCATGCATACCAAAGGTCTTGTCATACTAGGTCTAGTTAAGTACCACTGCCCGGTATACATTTGCCCGGTATACCCTACACTGATGTTTTTTTAAAGTTCAGTGACACCGCCCGGTATACATTTTCTCGGTATATCCTACAGTGATGTTTTTTTAAGGTCAAGTGCCACTGCCCGGTATACATTTGCCCAGTATATCCTACACTGATGTTTTTTAAGATCAAGTGCCACTGCCCGGTATATCCTACACTGATGTTTTTTTAAGGTAAAGTGCCCCTGCCCGGTATACATTTTCCAGGTTTGCCTGGTATAATGAATTTTTCTTCTAACTTTGGCTGATCTTCCCATGCCAATTCGCGATCTGGCCGGCCAAGTCCCGAAATCAAGAACAATTTCGAACTTTGGCCGTAACACACACACACATATATATATATATATATATATATATATATATATATATATATATATATATATATATATATATATATATATATATATTTTTATATATATATATATATATATATATATATATATATATATATATATATATATATATATATATATATATATATATATATATATATATATTTTTATATATATATATATATATATATTATATATATATATATATATATATATATATATATTTTCATTTAAAAATCATTTTCATTTAAAAATGTTTTTTTAGATGTATTAATTTTATTATAAGTTTAACTGAAGTTATATATACAAAATGAAGATAAAAACAAGGAAAAATTATTGACATAAGAAAAAAAGTTGGCGGGGGGGGGGAATAATAATTAAAAAAATAACAAACAACTGATAACAAAGAAAAAAAAAAAGACTACATTTTATTTAAAAACCGGAAGAAAAAAAATATAATCATTTCATCAGCCCACACGATTATATCCGCAAAAAAAGTGCTTTCTGATATTGTATTAATATAGCCAAAGCAAAATATATATTTACACAATAGTGTGAGGAGCACTAAAAAAATTTTTTACAAAAATTACAAAAATAAAATAGAACACAATAAGAAAAATAACACGTGAAAACAGAAAATAAAATAAAAGAAATAGAAAAAGTAGTATAAGATATACACTATAAAGCAGGTAGTGAGGTCAGAAGTACTTACATGTACAGGAAATTTTTCAAGAATGATTTAAAACTGTTTTCGCAACAAGATTGCCAGATTACAAAATATGAAAACAAAAGCGCAAATTGAGTGTAAATAGAGGGTTTTAAGGTGCCGTTCTTACTGCATTGCTGAAGTGATTTGTTATTCTGTGCATTGATTTGTTAGTTACCAAGGATGGGCCCGAAATGGATGCGCTCAAATGATATTACGCTGGATAATTTAAAAAAAATTTGACTATAAATAGTTTTAGGAAATAAATGTTTATTTAAGAAAAAATATGAAACAGAAAAGAAAAAAAAATTGCCTGTTTTACAAATAATATAATATATATATATATATATATATATATATATATATATATATATATATATATATATATATATATATATATATATATATATATATATATATATATATATATATATATATATATATATATATATATATATATATATATATATATATATGCATACATATATGTTACGACCAAAGTCCGAAAATAGTTGAAACGATCAGTGAATATTTTACTTTGGTTAATTATATAAATAATTCTTATAAATCTTCTAATTTAAAAATATAAAAAATAGAAGTTTTTGAATTGTCTATTAAATAATCATTAATTTAATTGTCTACTTAATTGTCATGCATACCAAAGGTCTTGTCATACTAGGTCTAGTTAAGTACCACTGCCCGGTATACATTTGCCCGGTATACCCTACACTGATGTTTTTTTAAGGTTCAGTGACACCGCCCGGTATACATTTTCTTGGTATATCCTACAGTGATTTTTTTTAA
This sequence comes from Parasteatoda tepidariorum, assembly GCF_982258835.1. Lineage (NCBI taxonomy): Eukaryota > Metazoa > Arthropoda > Arachnida > Araneae > Theridiidae > Parasteatoda > Parasteatoda tepidariorum. The sequence continues at coordinate 20,902,194 of NC_141764.1, read as the reverse complement.
GGTCAAGTGCCACTGCCCGGTATACATTTGCCCGGTATATCCTACACTGATGTTTTTTAAGATCAAGTGCCACTGCCCGGTATATCCTACACTGATGTTTTTTTTAAGGTGAAGTGCCCCTGCCCGGTATACATTTTCCAGGTTTGCCTGGTATAATGAATTTTTCTTCTAACTTTGGCTGATCTTCCCATGCCAATTCGCGATCTGGCCGGCCAGTTCCCGAAATCAAGAAAATTTTCGGACTTTGGCCAGCTTATTTACAGTGTTCTTGGCGAATTCGCGATCTGGCCGGCAGGATCGCGAATTATATATATATATATATAGATAGATAGATGGATGGATGGATAGATAGATAGATACTTCACCTTTTATAAAATTGCATTTTTTTTTATAAAATAACTGTAAAACTTAACTTAGCTAATATAGGTGAGACTTGTTTTTAATTATTTCTATTCCCAATTATCTGATAATTCTGTCTTGTACGTATTACATGTACGTTTTGCGAAATTACCGAAAATCACGTAATGCGTTATTCATTTACGTGTTTAAATTTAATGGGTGCATTTTTAATCCAAACTGCATTACCTTTCATCTTTATTGAGCACGATGAATTTAAGATCAAGGTAAACAACAAGACATAGAAAAAGTAATCAAATCGAATAGAATAAGTCATACCTTTTTCACTTATTTCGATCAGAGTATTACAACCTCAAGAATCTATTAACCTTCAACAATCAAAGTAGCATTAGAAAACGGAAAAAATTTCCACTTGGATATTTCTATCACTCTGAAAAAAATTTAAAAACATTAGAAGTAACTAGTTGATAGAAAAACCTTCACCTTTTACAAAATTGCAGTTTTTTAAATAACATTACTGTGAAACTTAACTTAGCTAATATAGACTTGTTTTGAATTACTTATAAGACTATCCCCAAACATCTGAAAATTTTGTTATGTCATTATTGTACGCTTTGCAAAATTACCGAAAATCACGTAATGCATTATTCATTTACGTGTTTAAATGTAAACGAGCGCATTTTTTAATCCAAACTGCATTACTTGTTATCTTTATTGAGCACGATGAGTTTAAAAGATATAAAATTATTACTATCGTGATTCGGATGAATTTCCTTAATAACCAACGCTGAGCATCTGAAATAGTAATGACGTTTGCCTTGTCAATACAATTCCTTATTTCCACTCCATTTTCCAATAATTTTTGAGAGGGAAATAACTCGCAAAATTTCATTCGCTGTCCAAGAAAATAAATCCAGTCGTGCACTTCAAGGTCATGAAATTTAAGATCAAAGTAAACAACAAGGCATAGAAAAAGTCATAAAATCGAATCGAATAAGTCATACCTTGGTCACTTATTTCGATCAGAGGATTGCAACCTCAAGAAGCTATTAACCTTCGACAAACAAAGTAGCATTAGAAAACGAAGAAAACCTTCATTTAGATGGGTTTATGACTCTGAAAAAGATTTAAAAAACATTAAAATTAACTAGTTGGGAAAAAAAAGCATTAGACATACTCCGTCGGTTAAAGTTGTTTGGGTCTATAATGTTCACTGGTGTAGAGTCTAAAACTATTAAAAAAGACTTAATTTGAATGCCTATCCGAAAGTATGCTTATTTGCCCGCATGATACTTCTAGCCACAGATTCAGGTAAAGAAGAAAACATACTTTCTTTTGCATAAATATACACTGTTTTGATGAGTTTGTGTTCTTGACCCTTAAAATACGGGAGACTCGCAATCTGATGGCCTCAACAGCTTAGACGGGAGAGCGGTTGACAGTTTTGTAATTTTAATGTTAATTTAAATTTTTACTTAAATTAACTTTAAAATCTCCAAACTGTCTCAACCGCTATCAGTCCTAAGCTGTTGAGGCCATTCAGATTGCGGATATGCCCAGTATTTTGATATTCAAAAATCGAAATTCAAGGAGAGAAAAAAAGTCTCATAAACCTATATATGGTGTGCACAATTCAATCAAAATGTTCAATTTTTTTCATACTGTAATTATTATTCTAAAGTCGGGGTTGACAATCAGTAAATCTCAATGTACAGGTTTCACCTAAAATCTACCTTTTGATACCATAATTATAATGAGTCTTATTTGAGGTATGATTCTCAGCATGATGGGGCATTCTAAACAAGAAGTACTTGAGTACTGTATCCCATTTTCGCAGGAAGTTACACCCTAGCTTTGAAATGATTATCAAACAGGGAGAAAAAATTACATTTGTACTTACGTGACTATAATGTATAGTGAGTCTAGCTTGTATTATAGTTCTCTCAAAGCTTGATGTTATTCTAAACAAGAAGTACTCGAGTGGTCCTTGATAAAGCCTATCCATTTTTACATCAAGTTACTCTTTAACCTCGAAACGTTTCTCAAACAAGAATAAGTGTTGCAATTGTTTTCCCTCCGCTAAAGCACAAATGTAGGAGATCAGATCGGCGAATCCGTACCTTAATTTCCCGAGAATCTTCGGCGAATGTTGTCATTTATTAACAGGAATCGAGAATGAAGTTTAACCATAAGATTAGAATAGGACTCTAAATTCTCATAGTTGTGTCTATTTAAATTAAACAAATGCTTCGGTTAGGGGGCCCTTCTTTAAAATAACTGCGTGACACTTCCTCCTCTAGAATATTCCTTTTCTTTACTACCTGAGAAATGCTTTATAAGTCATATTTGGATAAGTCAATTTCAAGAAAAAAATTCAATTAAGAAAAAAGAATCAATAAAGGAAAAAAAAATTAATGATACCGTTTTGAACTATTTCACGTAGAAAATTTAATACATTTTAATAGAATATATATGTTGGAATTATGGAATGTATTATATGCATTTCAATGCATATTAAAATGCAATGTGTTCTAAGCATTAAATTATTTTCAAAGAATTTTTTTTTCCAGCTTGTCATATTTCAAGAAGTCAAGTGTTTCCACAACAACTGACTCTGGTTTTTTGAGTGGCTGTTGGACTTTGAATACTGTTTTTGGAAGACCAAATGCAAAGCCAAGTGTAGTGACTTCGAGTGGGAGTAAGATATACATTTTTGTTTCATCGTATCATTAAATTTTGTTAACCAAATATTTTGAAGCTACTCCCACTATAAGCATAACAAAAAGTTTTAACAGTGAATTACAAAATGCTCTTTTTAAGGTGAAAATTAACTTAGTTAATAAATGGAAATGAATAATTCTAAATTAAATAATATTAGTTCATGTTGGAGAAAATATCTCTTAAATAGAATGCTTTGAAATCAAGCAGTCGGTATTCGCAGTCAAAATATTCTTCAGAAAAGCTCTAAAAATGGCAGTTAAAAGACTTTTTTACACAAATACTGCAGTTTTTTTAAGACATCTACTGTTCCCTCGCCACTTTGCGCTTCATGTTTTGCAGCTTCAGTGCTTCGCTGATTTTTCTGAAATATTCATCAAAAAATAAAAAAATCCAGCCATGTCGGCAGCGACATTGCGCAAAGGAGCGCTGTTTCATGTTGATGAACGAGAGAGAGGGATCCCTGCATGTCAAACAAAAAGATGAGTTGACTCAGAGTACATATACCACGGGCTCTCATAAAGGCACATGATTGGTTTCCGGTGCGACATCTTCAGTCGATTTGTTTAATCATCATTCAACCTATTTATTGAGTCATCATTGTCTAATATTCAAGCATTAAAGGACATGAAGAGTGAGACCATAAAATCTAGCTGGAAAAAATTATGGCTGAACGTTTTGCACGACTATCCAGGCTTCACTCCTGAAAAAGTTCTTCACTCAGCGGTGGAGAAAGCGGTGAGACTGACTTACATCATAAGGAATGAAGGATTTATCGACATGACAAAAGAAGACGTCAACTCCCTTAACGATTGTCACTCGGACCCACAGACCGATCAAGATCTCCTTTAGATGACAAAGTCTGTGAGTGAGGAAGAAGACGAAGAAGAACTGAAAAGCGTGGCCTAACCCTAGAGAATCTGCAACAATTGCGCAACATGGCAAGAGCGATGCAACAATTTGCACAAGACATTGACGACAATATGGTTGGAGATGTCGAGTTCAGCAATCGCGCTGACGGGGTGGGGTTATGTCCTTGTACCGGGGAATTTAGAACAGCGGTTTCCAAATGGCGGCCCGGGGGCCGCATCCGGTCCGCGAAGCCTTTTTTGTGGCCCACGAACTAATATTAGTTGTCATTTTTTGCGGACAATTTTCATAAAAAATCTATATGGGTTTAAAATATTTTTCTCGTTAATAAAAACCTAATTTCTTCGTTTCTGTGAAATTTATCATACCAACGGAGCAAAAAAAAATTATTTCTCAGGTTTCGCATCCAAGAAAATATTTATTCAAATACAAAAATAATCTTGTATGTTGCTCTTTTTTATTTCATTTTTTTGTATTTTGTGAATACAATTTAGCATGTGTGTATCAGAAATTTTCTCGAAGAAATTCTCCGATTTACCTTTTTGAAACCACTCATTTTGGACGAAAATATTTACACACACATTTGTAAATTATGAATGTAAATATCTATTCTCTGGTGGTTGCAGCAGACAAACCTCAATTTCGTCATTGAACATTTTGTGTGCTACTATTCCAGTTTTATTAATTACCTTTTTAAAGTTTTATATCTTAACAATTAGATATATGTTGCACATTAATTGTCTAATACATGGGTGCACATTAAAGTTATTGTAGCCCGAATTTCTTAATATGCAATTAAATATTTTTAAAAATCTACTTCTAATTTTAATTTGTAATTCAATTCTTTTGTTTTGTACAACTCGGTAAAAATCTTACAGTAATATTTAATGTTCCTTCAAACGTAAAAGAGTCCTACATGAAATTTTGATCAAGTTGCGGCCCGCCATTTGATTTGTGTTTTTAATTGTGGCCCCCGGCCTCATGTAAGTTGGAAACCCCTTATTTAGAAGGAAAAAAAAACAACTATCCATCATCATATTTCCCTCAAAGACCCAGGCTCAACCATCAGAGCCTCCAGCAGAAGAGTCTCCAAGTGAACCTAAAGATTCTACGAGTCAAGTGAGAGCCTCTCCTCCATCACTAACACAAGACTCTTCATCTCTCTCAGAAAGCAATGTTGATTAATGTTCACTACTGTATAAGGTTTTGTAATTAACCTTATTAATTAGCACTGACACGTTTAAGCAAATACGTATACTACTGTAATTTTTGTCTTAAAAGTGTAAAGCATAAATACTGTTTACGTATTTAAAACATTCGTGTACCCGCATACGCGAAAATTCCAAGGGGCAAATCCTACTTCGCGGTTTTTCAGCTTTCGCTGAAGGTTCTGGTTCCCATTAACCGCGAAAAACGAGATCACTATAGTGAACTAGTTACTTTGAAGTTGTAGTTTAAATGTCTTTAAAGTAAATTTTTACTTTTCTAGATAATTTTTTAAAGAAACATTTTAGTTTTTCTGAAGTTGGAAAAAATTTAAGCGTTGAAAATTTAAGAAATTGAATTTTATTCTCAAATAAATAAATCAATAATGAAATAAATAATTCAAACTGTTATTACTTTGTTAACAAATAAACAGATGCCAAAATAATTTTAGCTTTTATGCCCTGGTTGTCTCCATCCTGAAAATGCCTATACAACTCACCGTAGAAATTAAGTTACGTACGAGGGTTGCTATTTATATTTCTGGCCTTGGCAACAGTAATTGTTGCTAGGCGACCGCAGACGATTTTAATCGAAAGTTTGATATTTTTAAACATAAATTCAGCAGACGATTTACCCTTATAGCTTCATTTGTGTTGTTGACAGTAAATTGAAAAGTTCTACTCTTTCAAAAAATGGGACTGAATCGTGAACATTTTCGTGCCATTATTTTTCATAACTTTCGACGTGGATTGTCAAGACAAGAGTGCTTCGATGAACTTAATTCTTTATTCAGCGATAAAGCGCCATCCTACAGCACTGTAAAAAATTGGTATAACGAATTTAATCGTGGTCGATGTTCGATCCAGGACGAATCCCGTGCAGATCGTCCAAAATCCGTTGTTGTGCCAGAAAAGATCGATGCTGTGCGTGAACTGATAAAGCAAGATCGTTATGTGACATACCGTCAGATAGAAGCGTCTTTGGACATTAGTATGGCTAGCATCAATAAAATATTGCATGAACATTTGAGCGTAAAAAAAATTTGTTCGCGTTGGATCCCGCATAATCTGACCAACGCTCAAAAAAAGGTTCGTGTCGATTGGTGCAAGGAAATGTTGGAAAAATACGTTCAAGGTACATCAAAGGCTGTGTATAACATCTACACAGGTGACGAATCATGGATCTATGCATATGAGCCGGAAACAAAACAGCAATCAACTGTATAGGTGTTCCAAGACGAGGCAAAACCAACAAAAGTTGTTCGAGGAAGAAGCACATGGAAACAAATGATTGCCTGTTTCTTCGGCATTAACGGTCATGTGGCAACAGTGGCGTTAGAGCAACGCAGGACGGTCAATTCTGAATGGTACACGACCATTTGTTTGTCAGAAGTCATCGGAGAAATTCGAAAAAAGCAAAAGAGCAGGCGAATCATTCTTCATCATGACAATGCGAGCTCTCACACATCGACTCAAACAAAGGCATTTCTGACGGAGCTAAAGATCGAACTGATGGGTCATCCACCGTACAGCCCTGATTTGGCACCCAATGACTTCTTCTTATTCCCACACATCAAAAATAAATTACGTGGGCAACGATTTTCGACCCCCGAAGAAGCGGTTGATGCATTCAAACGCATGTTTTGGAGTTACCTCAATCGGTGGGAAAAAGTTCTTTGAAAATTGGTTCAAAAGCATGCAAAAGTGTATTGATCATCATGGAGAATATTTTGAAAAACAATAAAACCAATTTCAATCCTACATATTTGTTTTTTCATTATTAGGCCAGAAATATAAATAGCAACCCTCGTATCCCCTAAATAAAAGACCGACTGATTTGGTTTTCTGGCTTTCAAACTATGACTCGCAATCTTGAATCCTAATGGTTTGGTCTAGAAAGATCCTTAATATTAATTTTCCCATTTGCATATATTCTTTCATATTCCGAGAACTCTTTAAGTAAATACAAAAATTTTTGACACAATTATAAAATTCGTTTATTCAATGCCATGAAAAATGGGTTGTATAGTTATTGATTTATTTTTATGAAGCACTTAACTGTTTCATTTTCTTCAAATATTGTGTCCAAACATAGTTTGTTTTTTCAGTTAAGAATACAAAAAAAAAATTTCATATAATTTTGTATTCTTATGAACTACATAAATTCAAAACAGAACTGTTAAGAGTATGATTGGTATTAATTTTTAATAATATTTAATTTTAGTAAAAATAAAGCATTTCAACTCAAAGTTTTTTTAAAGAAGGTATAGAACGGGAAAGAACATTTCTCTGGAGAAAAAAGAAAACATATATTCTTTGAATACTTTCATCTTTTTCCATACTTTAGCTTTGGTACGCAGTAATTTGAAACATAGAATGAATTATTTTACGTTATGAGTCATTCATCCGTCTCGCTTTTATGTCATTATGAAATCGGATATATTCGTAAATTTCCTGCCTAAATGAAAAGCGATGTCCTTGAAATCTGCCCAATGTTTCCAAGATTGCTTAAGACTTCTATTAAACAAACTAAAAAGCGTCAAAGGTCGATCAGTGGGTTTTTGTTAAAAAAATACACTGCCCTAGCAGTGCACTGGCCAATCAAAAAGGTCCCGTTCACGGCTCCATAATGGTCTTCGGGCATAACAGTAAAGCGACTGATAATTTTTATAAAGGATAGAGTATCCATTGTACATTGTAAACTTCATGCCAAAAAGTAAGTAATTAAATAAAAAAGAACTCTAAACAAAGCTCAATTGAAAGTACAATAATAGTCATAATCATGCAATAGTTTCGGTTCTATAAACTCGAACCTTCATCAGGGCCAAAACCTCAAATGATACTAGAGAAACAAGGTAGGTAGGTAGGTACATTATTTACGTCACTTTAGAGTTGCACTATGAGCTATTGGCGACGGTCTGGGAAACATCCCTGAGGATTATCTGAAGACATGCCATCGCAATTTTGATCCTCTGCAGGGGAGGGGGAGTGGTCCCCTGCTTTGGTAGCCTGATTACCTGCACGCGAAGTCCAGGTAGAACAGTTTAACGAGGACCAATACCACGCACCCTTGGTCCCTACTCAAGCTGATCAAAGTGGTCATCCAGTCGCTTACTTACCAGCCAGCGATGCTTGACTTTGTTGCTCTACAGAGAGCCGTGTCTTTACTATCAGTCCGCAGCGGGACAGTAGAGAAGCAAAGAAACAGGCACGTGCAAGGTGGTTGAATCAATAGAGACAGAGGTACAGATTTGAAGAAGTTAATAAACGATAGGAAATAAGATTGAAGGTTGGACGGGATCTCCTTCAGTATGCAGGAGATTAAGCTGGAATTGATTTCCAAATGTTGAGAAACTGTGGAATATTAAAATGATCATTAACTGGATTATTAGTATTTTTCATAACACGGAATGATTCTCAGATATGAAGTTCTCCTTATAAAAAGCAATGTTGAATGATTTTGGCGGAAGAAAACTTAAACCTGTGATTTGACTTTCAATTATAACGTGGAGTGAAAAATCGATTAATAGCCTGATTTTGGATATTTCTTTTGTGTTCAAGTCGAAGTTTCAGGGTACGCTTAGTTGGTCCAATGCACAGATTAACTCGAAATTCGATGAATTTACCAGCTATTAATAACTGCAATAGAGTCTTCAAGGTTAATCAAGTACAGTTTGCTTACAGGCAAAAAAACTACTTTTATAAACATAAATTAAGTCAAAATCTTATTAATTTGGGAAATAGTATTAGGATAGCAAGCAAAAACAATCAATTTGGTCGAATTGGAGAGTTTCATATATTGCGAGATTCTAAAGATCAAATCAATCATATTAGAAGGGAAACTACGTTTTATAGCGATACATTTCAGGTAAAAGAGCTCTTCATTGAGGAGATAACTATTAGAACAAATTTAAGAAGTACGGTAAACAAGTGTGAGTAAGGCAGCTATCTTTTGCTTAAGGTGATGTTTAGGTTATGAGTGGCAACTGAAACCGCAAATGGTTACCGTTGAACAGAAGTTGAAAATTCATGTGATTACGAGTAATAAAGAACCTTTAAGAAAGTTAAACATTTAATATTCTGTCTTGTTCGAAAGTGAATTGTATTGAAAAATCTATAAAATGCATACTATTGATAATATGGCCAGCTTCAGCATTGTTCAACAATGTCAGCATTACCCATGAATGATGCTCAATTTTAAGGGTAAATTTTATCGAATGATTGTTGACTTGACTATTGACATCTTAAGTGATCTGAATAGGCATTATTTTGAAGCAAAACTACTTGATTTATAAGAGTTTCCTTTTTATAGACGATAAGTCAATGATAGTTTGACACTGATCCATTGTACTTAAACTTGATATTCTTCAAAAAACAAAGCTTACTTTGTTTATAAAATTAATTATTATAATTTCATGTAAGCTTATTTTGTAGACCTGTTAATCGTGCCGAAATGAATGACCATCCATATTAGAAAAATATAGAACTGTAAGAAAAATTAAGCTTTAGGAAAACAGAACATTTGAAAAAATAAGAATTAAAAGAGAAGTAATTTTAAACTAAGCAGTCTAAAGGTCTTTTCCTAACAAATTTCCTAACAAAATTCAGGTTATATCATGTAATGTAGTGAGGATTTTTGCGCAAACATTCGGTAACACTCAGAAATTTCCAAAATTACTACAAAAATACTGAAACCCACTCACTGAAAACAGAAAAAAAACATAACCATTTTCTAAATTGGAGCCGTTCGCAAGCCCATGCATTTCGTTTGAAGTTATTTATTCAAAGTTTCGTCTTAAAATCTGCTTTTCTCAACTCACATATTTTCACCTAGAAAGCACAAAAGTGCTCAACTTTTGATAAAACCCATGAAGTAAAGAATTGGTAAATGGTTGGAGTATTGTATGGTGCTTCAATTCATACTAGGACTTGAATATTTATTTATTTATTTTTATAAATCTTTCTTTCTTTGTTTAAAAATACAAAAACATTTGATATCCGGTACTTCGTTTAAATGAATTAATTATCATATTTTCGGTAATGTGCATGAAACTCATTCGGTAAGTGCATGAAAATCAGATCATTAGAATGAGAGTTTTTCACCGTGTACTGTTTCTCTCCCTACTGTATATTGAAACAATTTCACGCTTTTAGTTTTTGAAGTTTGAAGGGCATAATTATCTTGATGTCTTGATATAAACTCTATCGTTTTCCATGTGAATATTTATGTTTGCACGTGAAACTCAGTTGCCTTTTTTAAAATCCAATAAGAATACTGTTTCAAAAAAATATTTTTTCCTGAATCTTTTAGTTTTTTGAAAGTCTTGCCTGATATCCTGGCATCAACTGTGACATCTTTTTCCGTAATAATATTTATGTGTGCACATGAGTCTTTGAGCCCTTTTTGAGAATGTCTATTTTTAGTCGGTAGCCATGGGAAAGAGAGTAAATAGGGAATTGCATCGTAGCTCTAGCTCAATCCTTTTTTTTTATATGGTGACACAGTTTTTTAAATAAAATCTTATTCAAGCTAGAAATTTGATACTTTGATGCATTTTTGATGTGATGCGTAGTTTTTGATGTATTTCAACTTTTGCTACTTCGTCCCTAAAAATGCTACATTAGTTTTAAAAACTGGGGTTGCGATGTTTTCATAAATGATGGAATTGAACAATGGGAAGACATGAAATATTGGTAATAGTTAGGAAACATTTACTTTCTTCCTCTTTCTTTGATATTTCATATGTGTATTAACAAACAAATCCTAATGGGCATAAATTTCCTTCGCTCTTACACGAATCTTAAGGATGTGTAAGAGAATGGTAAATTAGAGAACAACCTATGCATTTGAAAATGTATATTGTAGTCCCAAGTATCTAACCAATATATAAGATTGCTTAATGTGTGTAATTGTTTTCACGTAAAAAAGAGGGGGAAAAAAGCCGAAAGCAATATATAATTTAACAGTAAAAAGTTACATTAAGTTTTCTCTCTTGTCTTTCACCTAGTTTGATAAGTTATGTTTTGAAAATTAAGTAAGCATATTACTGTTCGTTTGCTATTTATTATATTTCATTCATATATTTCAGCTATAGTTCTCAATATATCCATTGATGAAGGGGAATATTCATTTTTTTATCATCCTCCAGAAGGGTTAATATCCTTTCACAATCCGTACAGCATTGTCAATCCTCACATTGAAGGCTTCACTTTATCTTTGAAAGCACAACGACATACTTTTCATTTAAAGAAGGTAACTCTATTTACATTTCAAAACTCATACTTTTATACCATTTACTAGCTGAATGTATGCTCTTCGCATTAGGTAAACATTATCAAACTTTTAATCGGTATTTATCTATACTACGATATAGTGCAATAAACAGAACTAAGTTTATAAATATAATAAATTAAACTAAGTTTAAGATTTTTTTTCTACAATTATTTCAAACTAGCCGCCTAAGGCGGCCAGCTGACCGCCACGCTAAAGATTTTCACAAATAAAGTTTTTTTAAAACATAGCAGGAAATCTGAAGATTAGTGAACAATTAAAGTGTTCCTGTCCTGCAATTTTGTCTTAAATTCCTATTTTATATATTATATAGCTACAACTCTTAAGAAAAAAAACAAAAATGCTAAATACATGAAAAGAACACGAAAACGAATTAATTTTTTATGGTATCAATTTCTATTTCTATATAATTTTTTATGGTATCAATTTCAATTTCTATATCGCTACAAAAATTATCGTCTTCGCTTAAGAAAAAAAAAATAGAGCGTGGAAAAAAGAAGAAAAACTTATTATAACTATTATGAACAGCGACAAATATATCAAAGCGAAGCGTTCTATTTACGTATCGAATATGTTGCCACATTTTTAATACAAAAGTTAAACTTTTCTAAACTTTGATAAATGTAAACTAATGCCATCCTTAAAATTAAATTATTAATTCCTTCGTATATTATTGGTTTAAGTTGTCGAAAATTAATATTCCAATTGTAAAGTTCGCATTAGCATACATTTATAAGAGTGGAGAAAAATATAATCATTTTTTAATTGTTTTTTGAATATGGCTCTTTGAAGACGAAAAAGCATAGATTTTCTTACAAATTGACTGATAACAGTAATAATTTTTTTTAAATTAAAAGTTTATTGCTGTTACAAATTCTGTAAGTTCTCTACCGATATTTAATATTTTTGCTCATCAAGAAAGTTCATATATTAAATACAGTTCACATTATTAATGAAGCTGATGTAAGTTCTAAATTTAACAAAACTTTTTGACGGCAATTTATAGTTGCATATTAATATAATTTGCATAAAAAAATACAAATTCTAAGACGTAATAAGTTACAATACCGATTCAAATACATTTACCAGAAAATGTAGAGCAATATGGTAGTATTAGAGCAATGCATTATAATACAGAAACAATAATTATTTTAGTTTTGATCAAATTAAAAAACAATCAAAATTAAAAGCATATCAATAGCTTAAGAAAATTATACATTAGGTGGACCGGGAAGAAATGTCGTTTCAGCGCATTAAATATTCGTTTGTATTAAAAACCAATTCATTTTTTTTTAAATTCATTTTCGATCCGCCAAAGAAAGGTTGTGGCTAACTAGGGTGACTACATTATTGATTAAAAATATAATCTTGAAAATAAATATCAGATGCACCGAAACGACATTACTTTCCAGTTTATCTAATATTACTGACAAATACGTTTAAATTGGGAACATAAAAATACTTCATTCACCTTATTTCTGACATAGGTTCTCTCTATTATCAGCAGATAGCAGTACATTAAGCAGGCGTATATAACTTCCTCTTGATGAATGCACTAATTTACACTAATCTGAGTTGCTATGACGTCATAGGTGGACTGCAGGACTTCCGGTTTGATTTGTTTGTTATTATAGGATGCTGGGTAAATAGGGAAACAATACCAAAATAATTTTCAATGATGTTTATGCTTAGTATTACAATCAAAAAAGTCTACAGTCTGACTATGAATATTGTATCAATATAGCCAAAGCAAAATATATCAATACAAAAATGCGAGAAGCACTCAAAAAAATTTTACAAAAAATTACAGCAAATAAAATAGAGTACAATAAGTAAAAATATCACCTAAAAACAGAAAATTGAGGATAAAATCTAAAGGAAAAACCGAATAAAACCTGAAATGAAACCTATAAAGCGAGTAGCGAATTAAAATGAACTTGCATGAACGGAAAATTTTTCATGAATGATTTGAAATATTTTCGTAACAAGATTACCAGATTGTAAAATTTGAAACCAAAAGTGCAATTTGAGGTAAAAGCGTAAATAGAGGGGTTTTGTATTAAAGTCCGTTCTTACTGCAGTGCTGAAGTGCGTTTGATTTATCTTTTACCAAGGATGGGCCCAAAAATAGATGTGCGCAAGGTAATATTATGCTGGATAATTTAAAGAAGTTTACAATTAATAATTGTAGAAAATTAAAAATTATTTAGGAAAAAGATAAAATAGGAAAGATAAAGAAACGTGAATTTGGCTGTTTTGCACATAATATTATCCACGGATTTGCTCGAAATGGATATGCACACTGTAAATATTATATAAATTAGCAAAGAAATTTCGTAGTAAATTTATTTACAATAATATACAATTAACTCAATGATTTTATACAGAATTTAATTACTTTCGTTGGGTATCCTTTGTATTTTTTATCAAACTTTGAAAGAGTTTATCTATTTGTTTTTTTGGATAAATAAATATTACTGCATATTCTTTTAATTTTATTTATATTAAAATTTAAATCATTTCTTTTATCGTATAAATCAACAAAGCAGATATTTTATTCTTTAATAATATCCAAATCTAAAAAGTTGAAATTAATATTATCATCTTGATTACGAAGCAAGATTAATTCCTCGTGGTATATATTATTAATTAAAATAGTATAATCTTACAAATAAGGGATAATTAAATCTTCAATAAATCTAAAAAAAATTTAATATTAAGAGTATAATTTTTTTAATAATTATGCAAAAATAAGTTAGCTAAGAGAGATGAATAATTAGATCCTTGTGGTATTCCATCAATTTGAAGAAAAATATCTTTTCCAATGTAAAGATAATTATTAAAAAGACAAAAACTAATTATAATTTCCCAATAATCAAAATCACAATAAAGGATATTTTTAAATTCATAGTAATAATTCAAAAGGACATCTTTTAGTTTAGAAAGGGGAATGCTATTAAAAAGATCCTGGAAATCAAAAGTTGCAATAGAATTAATTTTATTATATTTAATGAATTCTTAAATTGGTTGATTATTAGTGATTATGCAAGAAAAACCTTCTGTAATAATATTGTTAATAATTTTATTTAAGTAGTTAGAGAAAATGGTGCCAGGTTTAGCTAGGTAAGTATAAGATCCACATGTGATTGTTCTAAATTTTATAGGAAGTTTATGAAATTTAGGACAAATAATTAAGTAAGGAAATTGTATACTGATAATTTTAATCTTTATATGTATATATATATATATATATATATATATATATATATATATATATATATATATATATATATATTGAAAGTTTCATGTTTTTCAACTTCGTGTGCTTGTAGAATATATTAATTTTCACTTAAATACAAACGTTTCTATATCAATTTGAAGGTAATTTAATGTAGAATTTAATAATAAATACAGTATTACAATATATGTAAAGTGCTACTTACACAATCAATACTTATTAGGATAACCCTTATTTTTCAAGACAGCTTCAAAGCGTCTTTTCATCGAGTGAACGAGTGTTTGGAGTTCATCTTTCGTATTCACATGGTGCCAAGAATCAATTATAACTTCAATAAGTTGTCTTTTATTGGATGGACGTTTTTTTCGTACAAGAACTTTCAAACGTCACTGGAAATTTTCAATTGGATTGAGATCAGGGCTGTTTCCTGGCCATGGTAATATATCTATGCCTTTATTTTGAATCCATACTTTGCATTCTTTTGCTGTGTGGCATAGAGCTGAATCCTGCTGAAAAATATATGGTGCGTTGTTGGGGAAGAGATCCCTGATGGAAGGTATCAATTTTGGTTTCAGTACAGTTTCGATGTATTTTTTGGCATTCAGGATGCCATCAATCACTTGAATTCAGCTCACACCATACATACATGCCCAAATCATGACATTTGTTGGGTTTTTTGTAGTTGCTTCAATGCAATCAATCAGGATGAAGTGCTTCACCTACTCTACGTTTAACTTATTTTTTACCATCACTACCAAAGAGCGATATTTTACTCTCATCGCTCCAGATTACTTGCTTCCAGTGATTTTCAGATAATTTAATGTGTTCTTTTGCCCACTTAACTCGTTTTTCGCGTTGCTTTTGATTTAAATATGGTTTTTTCCTTGGAATTCCGGCTTGTAGTCGAAATCCTGATAACCTTTTTCTTATTGTTCTTGAACTGATACCCGCTGCATTCATTTCACATCTAACGGCATCTGATGAAATTTTTCTATCTTGAAGGCATAGCCGTTTAATTTTTCTATTGGCAGCAGCACTTTTTTCGACCTGATTTGGCTTTATTTTCCACTGATTTCGTTTTTTCATAACGTAAACAAAACTTTCGTACCCCAGAACAAGTCACTGAACTATCAACTTGTCTTGCAATATAACTTAACTTCATCGTTCTTTGTGTGTTTTTGCCTCATATAAGAACATAAGCTTTGACGTCCTCTAGCGGTTTTGCGTTTTGTTTTTGACCATGCATTCTTTGATAAAAATTGTTTGCTTGGGTGTGTTCAATCACTTCCTAAAATTTTGCCCATCTTTTTAGAATCACCCCGTATATATATATATATATATATATATATATATATATATATATATATATATATATATATATATATATATATATATATATATATATATATATATATATATATATATATATATATATACATACACTCACACTCACTGAGAAATTACATAATATACTGTTTTTTATATGTTTGTAAGTAATATTAATACTATTTTACCCGATTCAGTTTTAGAGAAGAAACAATGGTGAAAGATTTTTGCTTCTTTTGGCTACCATCATTCCTCTCTGCTACCGATGTTTTTCTTGCTTCGTGTTCAACTTTATCTATTTCCTTTCCAATTATCATGTGCCAATATTGAGTTATCAATTTTATGGCATAAGTATTGTTTGTTATATGAAAGGGCTCATGCACGATCTTTAACTCTTTCATTCCGGTAGGGTCTGAGATTTTGAGTTCCCCTGTTACGGCAGTTTTCAGAAGGAAGGTATTTCACTTGAACTCGACCACGGTTCCCACCCAGTGAGATAAGTAAAAGGGGTGTAAATGATTCTCCTTTCTCTTCATTGAAACTCAGTCAAGTGGGGGGAAAATGCATGCAGCAACAAATTGTTGGATAAGTTTAAAACACCCCATTTACCAAAACGTTAGTTCAGCACTTTTTTGGCGACGAATAACTAGAAATGTAAAAGTTTCCTTCCTTCTTTTTTTGTTTTCTTTTTACATCTTTTCTATTGTTTTTTTTTTACTCGATTTTTCTACAAAATCATGAAATGTAAAAAGTTTAGATAAAAATTGCTCTTCAATAAATTTTTTATTACATTGCATTATTTCAAATAATTCTTGAATAATTAATTTAGCATTAGATAATATGTATACCATACCTCACAAATTTCTCTGTTTTACCACTTCCGACATCGAATCTCGAGACTTCTTTACTCAAATTTTATTTAACTTAAAAATAATTTGAATAATCTATTATTTTTTATTAAATGGAGATTTTTTATTAAATAGTTTTTTAACAGTATACTGCATTAAATTTTTCAGAATCTTAAAGATTAAGATTGAGCAAAATTTTATAATTTAAAGATTAATATTTTGCAGAATCGGAACGATTTAGTTATCTTAGTTTTATAAATGACGATACCCATGGCTCGAAATGATCAGTTGAACAGTCCCTAAAAAATACTAGATTTTATTTTTTAACCGTTTGACGAAGATGAGACACCGGTGTTCCTTTTATATATACTTTTTCTTGCACTCAAATTACCATCTATAACTTATTTCAGTACTTTTTAATTCTAAAAAACAGTATGATAGTTTCTAAAAAACTCTGTTAGATTATCAGAATTATATTTATACTAAAATATGAATATAATAATTTGAACAAAAATTTTATTTTCATACATGTAAAAAAGTTATCCGAAATTGATTTTCAAAATTAAAGAAATTGTAAAAATTGAAAATTAAAGAAAATTGTTTCTTTTAGATCAAAATAAGTGTGTGTGAAAATAAAGGCAAACTTTAAAAAAATATATATATAATGTTTGGAAGTGATCTGTGTTTGGAAGATTTTATCTAACTCAGAAAGAGATACGGGTGTTTCATGCTCTATTTCATAACCATAAATTATTAAAATGCTAAATATAATATTTTTCACTTATTTTCAACCAAATTGTCTTAGTGTAAACACATTTTATACTATTTGAGTAATACTTTTTGATCCCCATAATTAGATTCAGAGAGAGTAATAGAAAGGCATAATAGTTAAAGGTATAAGTTTCAATCTTTCTCTTTACTGATCTATGAAGGCCATATATTCCAAATTATCTTTTCCTTTCTGACAACAATATTTTGAAAAATATTTATTTTCATTCTGAGGAATCACCTGTGTATTGAATTTTTCATAGAAATCAATAGTTATATGAAATAATATGCATATTCTAAGTGGACCTCTTAAGACAAAAATATTATTTCTTTTCATTAAATAGAATCATCACTCAAAATTATTAAATTTTGAGTGATAATATTTAGCGCAGCATTTTATTGCAGAGCACATCTTATATTGTTCAATAAATTAGTAATAAAACTGAATGATATCAAGACCTGCGTTTTCATCTTTAAGAACTAAGCCTTTACATAACGTGCTCGCTATCTTGTAGGCAAGAACATTCGGATAGTGTCATCGGCTTCATTAACTTTAAATTAAATTATAACAAAAACTATTCCCGCATCTGGTGGCCACAAGTTATCACATTTTATTTGTGTGTATTATTATAGATATATGGTTAGTTTATGATTGAAGAATCAGAAAGATGGATTAGTCTGTTTAGTATCTTTTTCTTTTCAGTGAAAAGAAATCTGTGAAAAAATAGAATACTATCATCTTAGCTAATTTGTATATAATTATCAGACATAATTTACTTTTAACGGTATAAGTGTAATAAGCAATTTGTTGACATTAATATTTGATAATGGAGAATTTCAAAGTTGTTAGAATTCCTTAAATTCATTTTTTAATGAAAATAAAAGAATTTTCTTTTGTAGTTTGAAAGTATATTATTTTGTCTAAGTTTTAAAATACAAGTCTAGTTACAGATTCTTTTTTTTTCTCCCAATAACCACTTTTGACGTCGAATCGGAATTTGTTTGCGTAAACGTTCAACAATAAATTAAAGAATGTGGTTAGTTCTTCATGGTTAAATGAAGCCCAACTGTTATTTTTCTAAGAAAATGTTTCTTGCTGGTTGCAATCCTTTTCAGCAAAAATGGCCAAAGTAAAATAAATTTTAGCTTTTACTATCTTATGTCAAGAAGTGTTTTGTATAGTATATTATTATATTCTCATCACGCAGCAGGTATTCGTCTTACACGCCTCAACACAGTACCCTTTCCAACCGGCTCAATCATTCACAACACACATCGGGAATTCTTTCCCTTTTGTATAGCGATTGACACCACTATATTCTTCGATCAAGGTGTGCTGGCCTCCTTCTCCGACAAAAAATAAATAAATGAAGCGGAAACTGTATGTGAATCCTTCTTGCTTGTATATTTTTAGAAACATTTCGCCCTAGATAATTTTTAAAAAAAATAATTGCTGTCGTAATTTTACAAATGTTATTAATTTATCTATTTAATTATCTTTTTCTTATTTATTTCTTACGTTAGAATGCTTTAATAAGTCACATAGGTGCTAAGCATTGTTTATTGTTGCAAAAACAAAAGTTTATATAAAAAAGAACTAAAGTAATTCAGTTGTTTTTAAATTTTCTCTATAGAAAAAAAGTATAAACGATGAAGAAATTAATACAATTAAAGATACTATCTGATTAATTTTAATATTTTGGAAGGCTTTTTCTAAATTTTAAAAGTATTTTTTATTACACTCAGTTTTTTAAAAAATTAAATAAATGAATAAAGTAAACAGCACATTGGAGCAGGAAGCGGGAAGGTGATAATATCCATTCCGTTATATTAACATTTTAAATAAAACCTGTTGATACTTGAGTTTTTTTAAAAGTAAAATGTTTCATTTATGTTCTTTTTTTCAATATTAACGTGAATAATTTTAATAAATAGAAATAGTAGTATGTTGCATGGTTAATAGCATTAAAATAACTTAAATCTTGAAAGAAAATAATAATAATAAATAAACACACTGAATAATTTTTTTTAAAATTTAATTAATGAGGTAAAAACATTTCTAATTTCTTAAAACAAAATAAGAAGAGATACATGCAATGTCAGAAAAATCAGTGCAAGATTAAATTTGCTACAACCGCAAAGAAACATCAAGTTAAGCCATATTTTCTATTCAACTCTAGCCAAAGTATTGTGCGATTCAAAATTTGATTGACGCAAAATGAAATTCATTTATACGTTGCAAAAAAAAATTACAAATTTTTTATAGAAATATATCACTTTTTAGTCTTAGACTTACTTTGAATAATTATTGCTAAATTATTTGAAACGTGTACCATTGTTTTTTTTCGCAATAAAATTTAAAGCATAATATTTACTTCACTGATAATTTGAATATAAATTATTATATTATACTCGATATGATTGTTTTAATGCAGACATGTTTGTATATAATAATATTTTTTTTTTTTATATTTTGCTATATTGGAGACAATAGTTACAGACAGAAATCATACGTTTTGGGGCGAAAAAAAAATAAGGCACAAATCGTTAGTCTAGAAAACTTCTAGAAGTTTTTATTTTATACTTTGGTTGATTCCAGGCGAAAATCGTTTAATATTTGAACGCGTAGTTAGTGATTCTAATCAATGACATAGCAAGGTTTTTGATTTTCATTCACAGATAAGTAGCGTCTTAGGTACAAATTGTGGATTTTTATTAGATAGCTCAGTTCTTGTAAGTATTGCGGCAAAACTTTTCGTGAACATTGCATACAAATTCAAGAAAATTCAGTTGGGAGCAAAAAATAATACACTGAACTCAGCAACCACCAAAAAATAAAATTATTGGTAGAACAAACTGGAGGATATTTGGGGAAATGATAAAGCGTCTATTGGTGATGAAGGAAAATGCCCAAATATCATTTTAATTACTCACAAAAGGTAGATAAGGACAGAATAAGATAGATAGAGGAAGCTACGAATAAGAAAGGGATGAAAAGGTTTCTTTCCTAGTTTTTCAGGAATACGAACTTATAGAATGCATGGTGTCATAAAATTATCCCCGCTCGTTCTTCCAAGCTAACAGTAAATACTTTTATACGTCGTCTAGAACAATCAAACTTTCAAAATATTTTTGAAATAGAAACGATTTTTTAGAAATTTTATCCATTCCTCATATAAGAAGAAAAATTATTGCACTTTCTCCTAAATTAGAACACATAGAAAAACGGCAGACCACATTCATTCATAACGAAAATTACTAGACTTAGTCCCCCTCGTTTCCTCCCTCGTGAAACAGTTGATTTTTATTTATTTTTTAATTTAAGCATTACAAAGAGGTTATTCAAAAGAAAATAAAAGGATAATTATGACTGACTAGGACTAAAGTCTTTTTCAAATTGTATTCAAATGATTAATTTATTGACAAAATTTGAAATTTATTAAAATTGCTAAAATCGAAACAGAACAAAAAACTTAGGTAACTGTTTCCAATTGCGTTATTAGAAAAAAAAGAAAATTTAAAAAGGAGAAAAAAAAGCTGAAAAGACAGCAAAACAACTATTGTTTTCTTTTTAAGAATTTTCTTTAAGAAAAAAAAAGAAGATTTGATTACATAAAATATGATAGAGTTTTCTTATGTCTGTCTTATGTCATCAGATTTCGAATAAATTGTTTTGAATTAATTTCAATTGAATGGTACCATTGAAATAAATTTATTTTATGAATATGCTTACATTTATTTAGTGGTTGATTTTGTGAAATGATTTAAAATTTAAATATCACTATACAATATAATTTCTTATATCATTGAAATCTTTAAAATTTTAAATTATAATTTCTGCGCAATTAGATTTTTTTGAACAAGTATTTTAAATTCCTTAAAAGTTCTGTTTTCAAAATCTTTATTAAATATTCTAAATATTGTTAAATCTGTTTTAAGATTGGCTGCCAGCAAAAAAAAAAAAAAAAAAAAAAAAAAAATGCCCACAATATTTAAAATCTTTTAATTTTTAAGTATTAGTTTTTAGACATTAAATTTCATTATTTCTAATAAAAATCACATTTCTTATTTTGAAAAAAAAAAATTTAAGAAGAGAGAAAAATAACTAAGTAGAGGAAGTTTATTTCTTATAATTTTCTGTTTCTACTTTGCATTAGTAACAATATATGTCTCTGCTTAATTATTTACTTACTTAATTATATTTTTTTTATGTGTGGATAAAATTTTTTTCTATTTTTTTCCTTAAATCTATGGGAAACACCCTAAACTAGGGTACGTAGTCGATCAGAGAAGGTATATATGAAATTGAAAATGCATGAAAAATTTGCACTTAATAAATTGAAGTATATATTATTTTCCCCTAATTAAAACAATTAAAATTTAATTAACTCATGTTATTGTTTAAAGAGAGAGAGACTAACAGTTGAATTATTAGACATTATTTACTAAAAGAAACTAATTAAATACAATAGAAAAAGTGTAATAGAAAAAAGACTAGATATCTTTAATTTTATCACCATAGAAAAACCAACAGTACTTAGTTAATATTATATTTATAAATCTGATGAAAATTGCACGACCTTTTGGTGTGACAATGTTTGAATATGAATTTCTCTAACTTTTTTCCCTCCAATATCAGTTTTATCTATATCTTTTTCTTAAGGTGTTCCGTGTTTTTTCCTTATTTTTTACGATGATCGCTAATCTCTCTCTCCCAGAAAAAAAAAATATAGTATAATTTTTTCTTGAATTTAAAAAAAAAACAACAGAAAATGAACTGGTTGAATTTTGTGTATTTTTCTTTGGTGACGTTTACTGTGTGCAATACCTTACAATGCCTTTCCGCAGCTATTGTAATTCCACGAGTAACAATGAAGAAGGAATAGACAAGTATTGAAAGAATTTCTGCCTCTGGTAACTGTGGGTTAGTAGGATAGTTTAGATGCCCTGTGGTGAAGAGGAGTCAAAAAGCTTTGTGAAATTTCTCTATGTAAAGCAAATAGTGGACAACCGTATTGTGTAAATCATTACTCAGAATACTTACAAACATTAGTCTTTCCCTTGCCGCGAAAAAAAAAAAAGAGAAGAAATATTCCTAAGGGAGTACTACCACAGTAATGTAAATTTGAAATAGAACACTGAATGATTTTTATGAAAAAAAAAATGATTACGCATAATTAAGAAAAAGAAAAAAAAAGAAAATATTTATTATTTAAAGTTAGTAAAATATTAACACTAATCATTAGCATTTTGAATAACATTAAAACGAATTGATATCAATGAGGTTGAGAATCAATGAGAAATTAAAGTAGTATTTTGATCGATAAAAACTTGATTTTTGTATGACAAATGAAAGGCTTTCAAACATTTTCGAAAATTTGTTAGGTCGTCTATTTCTAAACATTTTCTGAACAAAAATAAACGAAAAAGATATTGAAAAAAGTAGAAATACTGAAAATTCTTTAGAATAAATTCGTATCTTGAATACATTCGTACATTGAAATAAATTTGTAGACATTAATGTATTGTATTTTCAATATTTTTATGCACCATAAAATATTAAAAGATAATGTCTAAGTTTCTTTATTCTCGATCAATATCGAGTAACATAACGACGCATATCATAATGAAAAATATAAGTTTTAATGTTGTTATACATTTTTAAATTTAAAAAAGTAACTAAAACAAGAAATCAGTCCTTTTTCAATTTCAATCCTTTTTTTTTTCATTTATCGATTTATGCGGCGTATTATTATTTAACAATAAAGCATTGATCTTTATCATTCGAAGACTATTCGAAAGTTTTATGTAAGTGTTCCTGAGGTTTCCTTGTGTACCTGCTCAAAAGCACATTAATTCGTATATGTACGTATAAAACACTACATTTCCTCTGTGTACTAGATATATTGTTTTGAAAAAAAATTCCGCGAAAAACTATGTAATTAAAATTTGATTCCACTTTTTAATAAGAAAAATTAAGTATAAGGTAATTGCTCAAGCATCATAACCTCCAAAGACTTGAGAATAAGAATTGTATTAGGTAATTAAGTTGAAATATCAAACAAATTTCTGTATGCGCTAATTACAAAACGCTTTTTTTTTCTATTACAAAAGTGTTTTTTTTTCCTTCTTTCTTTTATTTATTCATTTTTATTTATTCATTTTTTTTAACCACGGATGTATTTTAACAAGTGTAAAATAAATGTTGATCAATGTTTGACAGAATTAATTGAACAACTTTCTTATTCCTATGAATAGCGAATATTTAATGTGGTTAGAGTGAAGTACAGTTTCGTCAGTTTAGGCTATTTTGTCAGTAAACTCGACATGGAAATCCAATATGGCAACAGTTTATTTTACGTTTCAGTTAAAAGAAAAATTTTTAAATTCATATATACTTATATTTAGCACGATTTTAACAAGTCAAATTGCCACAAATGAACATAGCCGTTGATTAAATGGTTCTTTTTTTTTTTTTTGCTTCAAAAATAAAATTTCATAATGTGATATGAAAAAAATTATAATTTCGTTTTGAAATTTATAGTGTTAATGCAAAGAAAAATTATTAAACCAAAGAAATTAATATATGTTCCATAATTATTCGAAGTTTGCTTAACGGTTGCACTATGACAAACTCTTGTGGCTAAGAGAAGAGAATTATTAAAGTATAGCAGCTCTTAGGAATTCCCGCGAAGAATAAAAAAACGCTATGTTTTAGTTATAATTGTAATTTGACACAATTATAAATTCTTATTGATTAAATAATTGTAAATACTTTAACATCAATTCTGAAAAACATTTATTTATTTATTTATTTTTTATAAAAAAGGGCTGTGAAGCATTTCGTTATAGCACAGGATACGTCCATTTGTTGATTTAAAACAGTGTCTTTCCGTGAAGTTTGCATTAGAAGATAAAATTTGGTGTTTGGCGCTTTCTCTAAGAGCCATGCCTGCAATTTTTAAAGTTAAGAATAGCAACCTTAGGAGAAAACTTTTCAACAATGCATAGGGAGGGAACTAATTGATGTTAACTGACAATCCTATTTTCTCCCCTCCCCCAATGAACCCCAACAACCGCGAAGCTACCTTCCCCACCTTATATACCTGGAGAGTCACGAAACAACACCTATCCGGAGTTTGCATGTAGATGTTTTTTCGTGACGCTTCGGAAATAAGGGGTTAAAATGCGCGCAATCGCTTAAAGCTTTAAATGTGAAGTCCAAAATGACAAAATGATAAGCATGTTTGCTAAAACTAACGGCAACTTTTTCATGAAAATCGGCATGGTCTCAGAGGGAGCAGATTAAATCTACACTTGAACGAAAGTCAGAGATAGGTAGTTGACCTTTAGTTTGCTCCCTGTTAGCGGTGATTGCTATGCTGATGCAAATTATACTCATGATGAAACATATCAGAGCTGCATCGGTATCGGGCTAACCATCACAGGTTTTTGTTGTTCTTATAAGTATTTTTCGCAAATACTAATTAATTTCCCTTAAGAGAATTCCTCTTGAAAATCAATTTGACTTTTCTCTTTCAAACAGGTGTTTTATAGATTCAAGGGTAAGAAGTTGAAAATAAAATTTAAGAAAGCTGCATGTCTGCTTCACATAAGAAAAATTTAGAATCAAGCAAAAATTTAAAAACCCCTAAAACTTTTTGTAAGTTATATCTTTACAAACATACTGAAAACATGAAGATCGAATGAAAAATTGAAAAGGAGAAACGTATAAACTTTAACATCATACTCAAATTAACTAAAGTTTCACTTAGCCGGTTCTTCCACTAAGCTCTTCAAGTGAAAGTTAAGTTATTTTTGAAGGATGGGTACTACGCTCAACCGCAGCAATGTTAAGAGTTAGATTATACTTTTAAAAACTTTTTTTGTTGACAAAATGATAACGAATCATTGTCTTACACTGACTTTTATGATTTCTCAGTTGATAAAAAATATGATGAATTTGATACGAGCTCAGCGGAAAAGGAGAAAAATCATGTATGTTATTCAACCGAATTTCATCAAAAAATTGAAGAATGTGCGAAAAAGAATTGTGGACCTGCTTGTTAGTAAGTTTTATTACTTAAATTTTCTAAACATTCAACTTCAACTCAACAGCAAGTTAAAGATTTTTTTCATTCAGATTTCTCTTTACTTTTTTTTAAATTTAAGGCACCTAATCGGCTTCGGCACCTAATTGCAAATAATCGAACAAACAACAAATTTGTTCTCGTAAGTTTGAAGAACTGCAAATAATTTTAATAAACTGTTGTTTTTAAAAAAACTTAATTCTATTAAAAAGCGTCAGTGTTTCCTTGTTAAAATGGGCAACATTAATTTTTTAACTCGCTTAACGCATAAACATTTAATTTTAAATGAAACTGCTCCAACATGCAATTTTTTCCGTGAACCTCTTAAAGTGAAACATTTCTTGACACAGTGTTTAAAATTTAAATTGAAAAGAAGCCAGTACTTTAACTACTACTTTCCAACCTTATTGTATTTACTTGGAGACCCCACCTCATCCTAACTTAATGCTTTACCTTAAAGACATCAGATTTTATAATTTGATTTAGTTCAAATTTTAATAAATTGACCAGTTTTATCGCATTATATTGATTTTAGCCAAATTACTTCAGTTGTTTTGATTGTAACCAAGATACTTCAAACTTAACCTCGTGATAGAATTTGAACTAAGTTACACAGATTTTAGCCTTGTGTTTCAATTTTAAATATGTTATATGACCTTTTAACCTAGTTTTAGGCGCGGTATAGCCAAACTATAGCTCTTGCTCCAAAAATTTACAACACTCACTCAGCAACTAAATTATGATTATTTTATTATTTTTTTGCAGTCAGTAAACTTTAAAAGTACAAAATTAGCACACAGTATGTTTAGATCAACAGTGAATTACTAAGAAAATTTAACCCATATATATATATATATATATATATATATATATATATATATATGGGTGTGTGTGTGTGCTCTCATTTGCTTACGTTCGTGTATCAATTGGTTAACATTGTATATATATATACAGTCTCTGGCCAGGATGCAAGCAATGATCGTAACCATTAATCCTCTTGATGTCTTTAGCCAGCCATTTCGTTCCACAAACACTATAGAACACATCTGGTCTGATATCTGTACAAAATAATCCAAAGATTTATTTAATAGTAGTTTTTCCCCTCTGTTTGCAGTTTAAAAGATGATTTCACACCTGTGCACAATTGCTTTAAATTTAAGCATTCCATAATAGCAAACGAAACCAAGTCATTCTAATATGCTGTCACTTCTTAATCTAGGGAAGTGTAAGAGAGAAAATATAAGCCACTCCCAGTATTTCAGGTTGCTCCAATCGAAAAATCGACAATGCAACAGACTTATTGACACAAACTACCAATTACTCAGGATGTATGCCGGAAAAGATATTCCAAAGTTAAGCAAGTCACTGCGCAAAACAAATTTTTTTATGCCTTTCCACTGATGGACCAACACAATCTGGATGATAACCATCATTAACCATTGCATTTTGATTGTAACCAACATAATTAAACATCACCCCAATGTTGGAATTCGGACTGATTTGTGATGGTCCAACATAAGAATAGCAACTTGTTTTGATGGTTTATTCATGTTGAACCACCAGAAATTTCCATCACAGTTTCTTAGAAATCAAATGTTGGAACGATCATGAACCAGTATCACCCCAATATAGCAATTTGGACTAATTTTTGATGGGCAAATTTTAAAAAAAATTGTTTTGATGGTATATTCCTGATGAACTCACAATAATTCGGATTAAAACATCATGGAAACGTGTTGTTCGAACCATCATGGATTGTTCCTCCATGAGAATCAAACTTCTCTTGATGGTTAACAATCATAGTTTAAAAGTAACATTTTCCATCATGGAAAGATGGAAGTTGGTTGGCATATGAAAATTCATGAATGCATAGTGGAAAATGTAGGATGATGGTGACCATCAAATGATGCCGGACCATCATAAATCCCCCTTAAACCAACATAAACTATCGAAATGTTTTGACGACACCATTAAGAATTTTGACTTGGGTGTAGATTCATTTCCAGCTAAATTAACTTTAGTAAACTAGATAATAAATAAGTAATAAATAATTATTTAAAAAAAATTTTTTTGAATTTTTTCTGGATAAAAGAGTTTTATAATTGTGTTCAAAAAGTTTTTAATTCTCTTCATTGGCTGTGGAGATCCTGCTTATTTTGACTGAAGAATTTTTACTGAATATTACATAATCTGGATACACCCATATATATTACCACCCTAGAAAAAAAGTTCATCAGGTTGTTACCTTTTTTTCCATTTATTTATTTTGCTTATGCTTATTGTGATTGTGAATGGTCTTAGAAATTAAATATTTTAGTATTTTCTCTCGTCTTCCAGTTTCTAGGAAACAATCTAAAATGTAGCAGACTAAACATTTGAAAAATATTTATTTTTTAAAATTAAATTATAGGAACTTGGTTTTAAATTTCTTTCTTTATTTATTTTATTTTGTATTGTATATTTTTTGTTTTGCTCGATCCTTAGAGTTTGTAAATTTATATGATTGTGCTTGCTTCATTTTTAGCGAAGAATCCTACCAAGTGATTAAAGATATTGATGATGTGCAAAACGAGGCAAGTTCGTGTTTTTATTGCTAAATTTGATTTTATCTTAAACCAACTAATACAATGTTTTAAATCGTTTTATAAACATTAACATAATTAAATGATTAATTAGTTTTTTTTTGGAAATTGCAGTAACTGTTGCTAGTTACAGTAATTGTTCACTATATTATTTGAAACAGAATTACAAAATTACGAATACAAGGTTTTATAAAAAAAAATAATTGGAATTTTCTTTTTATGCATTTTTTAATGTGTACAAAACGCAAAATAAAAAGCGGAACAACCTGAATAACTTTTATTCTTCAAAATATTCAGTACCCTTCCAAATTATTAGGGACACTTAAAATTTCTAAATAATTGTCATTTTTCAAAGTGTCATAATTTTTTCAAAAATGAATCAATTTTCATAAAAATTTCAGGATATCATGTTCAGGGGTCTTCTACTTTCACCTAAAAATTATTAATTTAATTTATCTCAATTTTTTGCAAAAATTTACACATTTGAACAAGGCAATTTTTTTTAAAAAAAGAAATGTCAAGTCTGACAAGTTGCTACTTTGTAACAAATTTTTTTACATAAAAATTATTATTTACACATTAAAGTACAAGTCATTAATTTTAAAACGCGCTAAAGTAAATGACTTTACGATTTTTTGTGACTAAGATATGAGATTTTGAAAATTTTTTGTCATTTATAGTGAAAACGAAATTAATGTGAATTCGAAAATTATTTAGTATTATTTTTTTGCAACTTTCTTATTCGGATTAATTAAGTTTTTTTTATTTAAAACATTATTACAAACAAGAACATTATTTGTAAATTTGCAATAAACTTTTAAAAAACGACTCAAGAAAGTTTACTTTATTATAAAATTCAAAAACATTTTTACAAAAACAAATATAATAAAAAAATCTTAATATTTTGTAACATGTCCTTTTGCTTGTATAACTGCGTTTATTCTTCGCTGCATACTTTTAATACAAGCTCTTGCTTTTGCAATAATATCTGGGCTATTCCAGGTTTCTTTCACCAAAAATACTGCCACATTTTCACTATAAATGGCAAAACTTTTTCAAAATCTCATATCTCGGTCAAAAAAAATCGTAAAGTCATTTACGTTAGCGCGTTTTAAAGTTAATGTCTCGTACTTTAATGTGTAAGTAATAATTTTTATGCAAAAAATTTTGTTACAAAGTAGCAACTTGTCAGACTTGACATTTTTTTTAAAAAAAAAATTTCTTTGTTCAAAAGTGTAAATTTTTGCAAAAAATTGAGATAAATTAAATTAGTAACTTTTAGGTGAAAGAGACGACCTGAACATGATATCCAGAAAATTTTATGAAAATTGATTCATTTTTGAAAAAGTTATGACGCTTTGAAAAATGACAATTTTTTAGAAATTTTAAGTGTCCCTAATAATTTGGAAGGGTACTGTATATAATATATATATATATATATATATATATATATATATATATATATATATATATATATATATATATATATATATATATATATATATATATATATATATATATATATATATATATATATATATATATATATATATATATATATATATATATATATATATATATATATATATATATATATATATATATATATATATATATATATATATATATATATATATATATATATGAATCCAAAGTTTGAGGGTTAGAGCCGCAATCTGAAAAATATGGCCTCTACAGATAAATAAACGGAGGTATCGACAGTTTGAGCTATTATATGATTTTCTTTTCTTCAATTTCGCGATTTTTTTCATTCTTTTGAAATGAATTCTATTTTTAAAACAATTAAAATGCATGTTTCAATAACACGTTTAGAAATATCGGTTCTGCCTGGAACTTAAACGGGTGATTCTCACGAAACATGACAATTCGAACCAGAAAATTTCTTTAAATTTAAAATCTTCAAAATAATCTAAAAAATTTTTTATATACTTCTTTATTTACACTTATTAATATGTTATAGAGAGCAGTGTAGTTTATTGATATTTGCCTGAGAAAAAAAATAAAATAGAAATTCACCAAATCTTGAATGCCAGGAAAATGACATATTACCTTGGAAGTTTAAGAAACAGTCATTTTAAGTTAATAGTAAGTAACTCAACTTAAGCCTTTATGTTAGATGAGCCATAAATTGCTTAAATTAATTCTTTTTATCCACTGTAGAAAGAAACAAAAAAATTTTTGTTTCTGATATGTACAGAATAAAACTGTGTATTATAATCTATCATTAAATAAATAAATAACTTTGATTACATCCAAGCACATTACAATCATACATAAACTTAGTATTAGGTTAATATTTGCTTTCCTTCTTTACAGTATTAGCAGTTAAAAAGAATTTCTGGTAACACTTCAATGTCCTGGCATTTATAAGCCAGGAAAATGACAGCCAGGATAATGACAAATTCGCTATTTTATAGCAAATAACTTTATTTAATGTAATATTTTGGTCTAAGACATTTATATTCTGCAGAAAACAACAGTATTTCTTAAAATAACTCAGATAAATCTATGTAGGTTTTGTTATTAATGATTTCAAGAAGCCAGGAAAATGACAGCATAAAAATCTACTCTCCTTGAAAAAGTTTTTGAAATAGATTTTGAGCCAGAAAATTGGTTCTTTATTCATGCAACAAGATATTTTCAGATAGGAGGGTATCTAATCAATCTATTAACATAAGATTTTTCTTTGTTAATATCTTTTTTGGCTATCTTTTTTGGTTATAAATCACTAAATAAAAGTAGCCAGGAAAATGACCGATTTTCATGGGACAAACAAATTATTGACAGAAATTTTTTTTTTAAACGAAGTTTCAGTAAACAATACCCTCTGCGTATATTCCAGAAATGCTTACATAGGATGAGATAAAAAAATTAGATTTTGAAAAATGTATGGGAAGTTTTGAAGCTAGTTATTATTGGAAATATTGTTTGGGACTTGCCAGGAAAATGACATTTTGATATTCAATTAAATTTTTAAGTATACAAAACAGTCAATGCTAGTGCAAAGCCATTTTCAAATGCTAACATCAATGCTATTTATTAATATTTCCTTAAAAAAAAGTTCTTTTAGTATTATAGTGTTAGATTTTGGAGCAAGGGACAATGAATTTCATGTTTCGTGAGAATCACCCAAATATCGGTACCTTTAATAATTGTACAAAGAAAAGTTGCTGCAGTTTAAATAAGGTATCAAACTGAACCATATTTCTACTCCAGTTGAATCTTGATATTGTGCACTCGTGTAAAAAAAAGTGCGACATTTTAGTTCAATTCAGCAAATAATATGATTATATTATTTGCTAATATGATTATATGATGATAATATGATTTAACGCGTTCCAATGACGTTTTAAGCATTGAGAATAGTTTACTGAGGTCAGAGTGAGTGTAGCAGAATAGTTTACAATAGGCAGTAGTATTAAACTCTTTTATATTTATCCAAATTTTATTCATTTTTTCTGACTTTCAACTTTTAAATGGAATTTTTATTGATGGTAATTCATTTATGGATTGTTTTTTTTTCAGGGCCAATGCAATAAACATTCCAAAGATAACAAGCAGAAGAACAGCAAATCAAACTTAATGTAAGACAGATCAGAAATGTAATATTTAGTGTTTAAAATTAAGAGAATTTGCCTATTTTGTGTATTTTTCTAGGATCTGACTACAAAGCAAAGATTGAGTAGAAAGATTTTTTTAGAAATATTTAATATAGTTCTTTTAAAAAGTATTTTATGTTCGGGTGGATATTCGCCAACTGGTACATTTTTCTGACCATGACTTTATCGAAGATTGCCGTTATTTGATAACAGAACTTGATCGATTTGGAAAAAAATTGAGTCACTATGCTTGCGCGGTAGTTTTACATTCAAATATTAAAAGGAAGAATTTAAAAAAGTGGGATCTTAAAATGAATAATTTCTTAAAGAATAATTTTTCAGAATCTGTAAATAGTTTAAAACTATTAATACCGCTGACAAGTCTGAAAAATGAATCTTGAAATCCAAATAATGTCGTTGAAAACAAACTTATAAAAGTGAGGATTTTTCTTATTACTGTCTCCAACCAGAACATTCTTGAAATCCGCTTTTTATTATCGATATCAATTTATATACCATACATGTTTCATATTTACCATAACTATTTGTATTAACATTTATAATTAAATTAGCTAATAATGCTGAATACAACACCTTTAGAATAACTAATTCAGGAATAAAACTTACTTTCTACAAAAACGCGATATTGGATTTTAAAAACGTGTGAATACGAATTGCGATGTTGGATTTTAAAAACACGAAAAATTTATTATTAATAAAGAAATACTTTTAAACGAGCAGAGCAGCATAAAACGCCATAAAGACCACCGTAGGCCACAGGAATGTAACTATAAACTTGACGCATTGAAAATATATTATTTCAAACAGCTTGTAGAATAAATAATCCCAAGAAACTGAAGCAGGAATATAATCTAGGAAATATATAATGTTAAAAATTTTTATTGCATCAAAAATGGAAAAGTGGTTATGTTTTCAGCTCTAAATCGTAGGTACCCAGTTTCAAGGCTGAGAAATAATCATTCATGTTTGGTTGAGTTTTGAAAATGGGCGCGTATGATCGAATGCTCGACGCAAGTTGACTTTCTCTATCTTTTTAATTTTGGAAACTAATGAAGTTTTCTATGTTATCGAAATAACGCTTGTGAAACTTTTACTCACACAAAAAAAATTCATAGCACGCTAGATCTTAAACATTTTGAATTATTTTTTGACCCCTGGCATTAATTACATCGTTTATTTAATACACAAAAGGAAATTTTTTAAATTTTTTAGGTAAAAATTTTATGAGTCTTTTTTTTCAGTCATAATATAACTGTGATTGTTCATTTGAATGAGATGCCGACTACAACATATTCTTATAGACCGAAATTGGAGGTAAATATTTTTATTGTTAACTCTTACGATATATATATATATATATATTTATATATAGATAGATATATATGCATTCCTTATGAAGTATTTATGCGTCTAATATGTACTCTTTATTCTTTTTGTGTGTGATTTGAACCTTCTATATTCCACTAACAAAAGTTTTGAAATATTTATGAAAAAATGGGGGCATCAAAAAAATAAAAACAGAGTTATTGAACATTATATTAAAAATTATATAATCATATAAGAAATATATATATATGTATATATATATATATATATATATATATATATATATATATATATATATATATATATATATATATATATATATATATATATATATATATATATATATATATATATATATATATATATATATATATATATATATATATATATATATATATATATATATATATATATATATATATATATATGACGAGCGAGAGAATAGATTTATTGCCCACGAGAAAATTGAAATTTACTTGAGCATTTCACTTTGAAATAAAACTTGGTATATCATTAGTATAG
Source organism: Parasteatoda tepidariorum (assembly GCF_982258835.1). Classification (NCBI taxonomy): domain Eukaryota; kingdom Metazoa; phylum Arthropoda; class Arachnida; order Araneae; family Theridiidae; genus Parasteatoda; species Parasteatoda tepidariorum. The sequence continues at coordinate 20,868,411 of NC_141764.1, read as the reverse complement.
AAGAATGTAAAATAATAATAATAATTCTATAAAATAAAACACAAAGAAAGTAATTCTGGTAAAATTACGAAGTGAATGGTAATGACATTTCTAGTAAAAAAATCATAATTCTAGTATTAAAAACCAAAAAATACGGTATTTAAACTATTTATTTCAGAATTTTTCCCATCATATGATAATGATTTAGCTGAAATTCTCATTAGTACACTTGTAGTGTACTAATGAGATAATAAAATACAAACTGAAAAGTAAATTTAACCAAATAAATGGTTTTTATGATATGATCTGAAATATAACAGAATTACAAATTTTACCGCGCATACCAATTTTTTTACAGAGGATAAACCCATATTTTATTGTAAATTTTAGTAAAATTATTACCGACACGCTTCGTTAAAAAGTACCTAGTGTTTTGGCGTCACCCTAGAGCAAGAATAACTGCATATTTTAACATTATGTGGTAATTTTGAATATGCAAAAATTTTCCCAGCTCTATCCAAAACAAGAAAAAGGCTTTTGGGAATTAAAAACAATAACAACCGCAGAAATGAAAGGTTTTGGAAAAGATTTTCTCTTTTTAGTATAAGAAATTAAATAGGAAATAAAAAACTAGATTGGAATCGGGGTTAGACAAATAACTAAGCTTCTAGTAGTGAAAGTTGAAAGTAAATGATCGGTCTAAGGATACGAAATATACTTTAAAAATACTTTAGAACAATTTTTTAAAAATGCTTTAGAAAGAAATTGTAGTACTCAGAAATTGTAGTACTCATATAAGCTTAATGTTAAGAAATTACTTTCACTCAAAAACTTAGTAACATCTTCAAAACTGCTTAGATTTCAGATCTAAAACTAGGAGGTACACTTTTGCAACCAGATTAATAACCCCCACAATGTAAATTAAACATTTTTAGAGTACTGTAAAAAATTCCAGTGAAAAACACCGACACTCAGGGTGACGGTGCATTTTAGTGTAAAATGTCGAATCAATCTCATCAATGCAATAAAAAAAATATTTTGTGCTAATTCTCGAAATTACATTTATATGACTCCTTTTTCAATCATTTAAAGCACATTAGAATTTAAAAAAACAACCATGAAGCTATATCAGAATAATAAAAGTTTTTTATTTAATTTATATATCTGTTTAATAATTCAGAAAAATTTTTAAATATCAAATAGATCTGTCAAATAGGTTCAGAGAAATCAAATTTTAAAATTCGTGGAACTATTTGATTGATTGCTCTCATATTTTATATCGTATTAAATTTTATATTAAACTTAATTGTATACTGAAATAAACTAAAATTTTATATAAAGCTTACATTCTTTAAAATTATGTATAATAAAATATGAAATATAGTGAAATGTTATATAATGAAATTTTACCCTTTATTTCAAAACATAAATTCTGCTGTCTCAAAATGCGGAGTTATTTTTTTTATTACTATTGTATTTAAAAAAAACTATAACATTCTAATGATCAAAGCCAATTTGGTCATTTGGTGCAAGAAAAATTCTCTGTCAAAAAATTAACACATAAGTTTAAGACCAGCTCTACCTAAAAGACACAACATATAAAAAGTATATATTTATATGTACTTTTTAGAGTGTGGAATTATGGAGTAACATAGGAGACTACATAGGAATATGACTTGGAATATCTTTAATCGCTTCGTGTGATTTTCTCGATACAATAATTGGTATCCTTTTTCATCTTTATCAGAAGCTTCATGTCAGAGCTAAAACATTTGTAATACGAAATTTTAAACTTTAAATTGTCTCTGTATAAGTAATTGCAAACTGAAAAATCTATCCTGTATAAAAATATAAATTAAATGAATGCTTGAATAGCTTTTGTGACAGTGAATAAAATTTGTTTCAGATTTTAGAATGCGTTTTGTTTTGTTGTTGTTCAATTTTCTGTTTCCTTCCTTGGAAAAAAAGGTATTTGTTACTTCCAAAATGATACTTTAAAATTTGTGTATATTTTACACAGTGTGTTACCTCTTTTAATGAATATTTTTAGAGTTCTAGCGATTAAAAATGGTATATTCAATGCTAAAAATAAAAATCGGACCAACCTGAACAATATTCGATCTAATGATCGAATCTTTACGTTCTAGGGCTTTGAGGGGATGACTTCAAATATTCTAATTAATTTGTGCAGACGACATTTTAAGTTACAAAATGAATCAAACTATCTAATAATACAAAAACGTATACTTTCTCTAAATTAACCTATATTTTTTGACGATTTTATTTTGCGCCCTGTACTGTAAGCAAAATAAATTTTTGATTTGATGATCGGATCTTCACGTTTTAGGACTCGATCTTAATAGTTTGAAGGTGTGAACTCAAATATGTTAATTATTTACTCCTCAAAATGTTCAAAATGTATTGCATCAAACATTAGTTAGTAATGAGGTTATCTTAAACCTATAACATAAGTTATTGAAACTATTTTTTTAAAATTTAAAATTAAAAAAAGGTGAATTTCACTACAAAAGATTATTCCTTAAATCCAAGTGCTTTTTTGTAGTTATAATCCATTAAAAACATTACTGGAATTGACTTTTTTGTAATTTATTTCTCTTACTTTGAAAACTCTTATGATTGCTTTCAGAAAGAGGAATAGTCGATATTTACTTAAATTTTCCACTTTAGTAGAGGCGTTTTTTCACATTTCATTGTTTGTGAAATTGTGGATGTAAAGTAGTACTTTGTTTGAATTTTATTTCATTCAAGCAAATTTAGTCAATCGCGCATAGAAACATATTTAATTTCTCTGTTCTAGCTACAACCTCTGAAAAAAAGTTACCTTGGATCAACCCGAATATGAATGTTTAAAAGATAATATTATACAGGATAATTCAAAGTTCATAATTAATAAGGTTAGAGTCGTGTTGGCACAGGGGATAGAGCGTTCGCCTTCCTATGAGATGAACTGGGTTCGAATCCCCGTGATGTCTGGGAGATACAAATTCTGTACCATCGACCACAGTGCTGACGTCGAAAGTCTCCAGTGGTAGACGAATCGTGACTCAGAGTTTATTTGCCTTTAGGCTAAACATGGCAGGTTATACATTTTGTACATATCACAGCATTCATTAAAAAAATACAAAATTCAAAAAATACAAAACTCAAAAATATGATAGTATGTTTTTGTTACTAAGAGAGTGCATTTAATTCAAACTTATTTTTAATTTGCAGTAACTTAAAATAAAACTATGTTAGCATATGCTTCAATGTTTAGTTTTGAAATTTGGTATAATCTAAAATTAATTTTAAATAAGACACTAAATTTCTTGATAAACTCTGCCTTATCTGAATTAAAATTTACAATATAACTAAATCACATTTTTGCAAACATAATTTACTACTTGATGAAAAGATTAAATTTTCACTCAGTTTGAAAACAAATTACTGTCATTTTTTTGCAAATTAGTAAGTGGTGGTGAGTATTTGTGAAAAATAAGTATTTTTATTACATATTCATTATTATATTTATTATTATATATTCATTATTGTAAATTTTTCTGGTGCTATTGCTTTAACTACATCACATTTTTCAGTTTAATGTGAAAAACACATCAAGATTCAAAAAGATTGCACACAAATAAAACTTTGGAGCCTTTTCACAAAATAATAATTTTTTTTCCAAGCACACATTCTTCATTCTTAAAACTTGAAACTTTACACATTCCATGTTTGTAAACTGTTCATGAAACTAGTACTTTGGAAGTTTGAAAAAACTGTTTACAACCTTCCGTAATTCTGGTCATTTCGGCAGAATAAATATTTTTATTAATAGGCTTTGCACTGGTTATTATAACAATATTTCTTCCTAAGCCTCTTTCTTGATTAAAAGAATTGAAGTTGTTGGCGCCTTTGTGCTAATGAAAGAAGATTAAAAATAATGTAATTTATACTAATAAAATGTATAGGAATTGGAATAATTTCACGGAAGAAACAAAATTTGAACCCTTACATTTTTAAAACATAGAAAGACCAATTAAAGCGAGTCATATCTCAATTACTATTTTTAAAATACAATATTAAAAAAATTGAGAAATTGTCCATCTTATGTAGAAAAATGTTCAAAAATTTCGACATCTGAAATATTTTTCTGAGACCAACTACTTATAGTGATGGGGGGGGGAGGGTATTTTTAACTTAAGACTCCTTTCACCCGCAACGATCCTGAAAAGGAACGTTTCTGTGATTTAAAATATTATTATTATTTTGTTGTTGTTGTTAAAATGTGCAAAAGCACCCAAATAGAATTTCTTCTCATGAGAAATTTTGAACTGAGCTTCATGCAGGGCGACCTCTCAAAAAGTTCGCAGAAGGAACTGTTAACTGTTAAAATATTAAATGAGCAATATGATCATCACTTGGATAGATCAAAGAGTTCGTGTTGAGTCTAAGAGGGCGGGATATGACTGCTGATAAACTCACAAGCAGTATTCATGTGGATGGTATTAAAATTCCACATGTTTGTGATGATTGTCTTACAACTTTGTCTTATCTTTTATTTCATAGAAGCAAATGTATTTCAGAATAAAAAAAATACTAATTATAATTAAAATAAAACTTTGATTTAAAAAAAAATTATTATTTTAAAAATACAACTGTAAATATTATATAGAATATATATGACCTTTTTCCTGATCAATTATAACGTTTGATTTTTTGTTAATGTTGTCTTTTCCCTCCCTCATAAAACGCAAATGTGGGCAAAATAAATATACATAAAATTACAAAAAAAAATCATGGAAAAATAAGTATTCAAAACAAAGTATCTATGAACATCTAATTTTTTTTTATTTATATTTAATAAAAAAATATATTTATTAACTTTTTAAATACGATATTTTATTTCATTTAATTTTTTTTTTTGCTTAGTTAAAAAGTATTAATAAGAAAATCTATTTTCAAAAAAAAAAATATATAATAAGAAATCAGCTTATTTCTAAATGGTCTAAAAAAATCTTGTTCTGGTCGGTATTTTGTTAAAAATTCCAGTAAGAATAAAAAAAAATAGCGCTTTGTTTTCTTTAATGCCAATATTGACTACTTTTTTATCGCTTTGAAAATTTTACAACAAAGGCATATACGAATGTATATACAGAGAGTTGTGTAATTATGTGACATTACAAGCGAAAATGGGTAATCTGGAACATGAGAATCAAAACAGAAGCGTAAATATTGATAAAAAGTTTTAATTCTGACAGAAAGTGCATGCGATTTTTTTTGGTAGAATGCAATTAAAACACAGACCTATAAAATTTTCACCATCATTAAATTTGGCGGAAAGCTATGCTGCTTAATATTGCCGTATTTATCGTTTATTTGTTACTGGTATTGCACTTTCTGTGAGAATAAACTGGATGTATCTCCTTTTTTACTGAAAAAGAGCTAATATAGATTTCAAAATATTTAATTATTCATACAATAAGTGTAGTTTCCTAGAAAAACTTTGAAACTATCTCTTTCAGAAGAGACAACAAAATTTCGAAAGATGTTATGAAAGGAATGAGCTGTTAATGCAAATAAATAAGAAAAGTTTACTTGCTTCCAAAAGAAGTAGACAATTTCAGAGACAGCTTCATGAGAGGATAGCAAGCTTTAACAATAAATAAGTTATCGATCAGAGTTAAAGCTTGTGCCTCTCATAGTACGAAAGTTTGGTGCAATCGATTGCATCATGAACGTATTTCTCGATCCTTTTTTCCAATTTATGGTTCGACCTAAATAAAACGATTTTTTATTTAACCAATTTGTGGTACAATTAGAAACTTTGCACCAAATATTTGTTAAACATTTACCCATATTTTTACACAGTGTATGAGAATTCAAAATCATCAATTCATGGTTGAAAAAATCATATATAAGGAGAATTCTTTAACAATTCGCATGTTTCAAAGTTATGTATTACATATATTTTGACCCTCACCCAAATATTTTCACATAACGCTCTTTAAAAGGCAGTATGCATAACTAAATTTTGTCACATATTTATTTTTTTATCGTTTAATTAAATTTTTAGTCTCAGATTATTTCTAATAGAAATTTATTTAAAAAATCGCAAAATTCGTTCGAAAAAAATCCTTTAAATTCTTGAACAGGCAAATTAGCTGTGTTAGCAAAAATATTAAAAAAATTACACGTTTTTTATAGTCTAATCACAAGGCAGCAAGCATGCAGTTTTATATATATATACATGAAAATCTCCGGATGCTCCCTGACTGGGTAAAGCTTTGGTATATATGAAAGTGATTATAAAATGATTGTTCTTTTCATATATTTCATTTTACTCGTGACTAATACAAATTAGAACTTACTGAGGTAAAGGAAATCAAAAGTTGATGTATTATTGACGCTTTCTCGATGCCTTGGAGTGGTGATGTCGGAAATTGGCAATGAATTTCGGATAAGTAAGTACCAGCTTCTGAAATGATTATAACAAAGATACTAAAAGCAATTATAGGCTACTTTTCATTTTTAATAAATATCTCTTACAATTCCAATCTTTGCTTTAAAGATTATGCAATTAATTAAATACAATGCGATCAATTTCAGATAATTTTGTATCGAAAAATTGATTGTTGTAACTCACGCAAGTCATTCATTATGTTTGTTGTTGATATAAAAAAGTTTCGTATGCAACTGCATCATTTAAATTTTTAGTGGAATTAAATGTTCACAAAGGAAAGTAATAGAATTCATTAAATAACGAGCAGTTATTAAGAAGTGATTAAGGTAAAAATTTCGATATGGTGTTATCAGCGTAACAGGCAAAATAAATTTTGTGACAATAATGGCTGTGACAAATAGCAACACGTTATTGTTGAGCAAAAATACACTTCAATTAAAGTTCCCATCTTTTACATAAGAATTCTCTTAAGTATTTTGAGACAAATTATATTGACAAATTATGTATCTGGTTATTTTTATTTAGATAATTTCAAAAACGATCATCAGAGAGTTTTCGTTCTTCTTCGATTTTCGTGCATTATGAATAAAATGTTCAATTCAATAAACTCTTGTTTGTTTGTTTTTTTTAATTCGTTTTTTTAACGAAATACAATAAGTAGGTTGAATTTCACGGAGGAAAAAATCGCGTTTTATATTTTATTTTCATCATACATTCGACAGTTTCTGTTTATTTCGAAAGGATGCTTTCCGGCATTTCATAAAGATATTTCTTTTTTCTGCACTCATTTGTTATGAATTCGAAACCTCTGAGAAGGTAAAACAATTTATACTATATTTATTAATTTATTTCCAGTACTGGATTTTAAAAAGAATTAAATTTTTAATAAGAATAATTAAAAGGCAGGGCCTGATTATTACCTAGGTCCACTAGGCACGGGCCTAGATGAATATTAACTGCGTATGATTTTTATTTCAAAAACATATTCTGCAACTATTTGGGTTTCTGATGAATTTTTCTGTCCTAAGAAAAAGTTTTTGTTCTACATTATTTTGTCTTGATTTATATATCAAAATTTTTTTTTAATTACAGTATTGTAAGCAATTAATTATCTTATTTCAGGTTACTTTAGTTTCATTTTTAACTAACACTAATCCTATTTTAGAAATTCAATGATGCCTCGATCGTAATGATCATGAATTGTGTTGAACATTTTGAAACAAATTGATTCTTGATATAATTTTATATCTTTATCAAAGTAATTTTTTTTTTCATTAAAATTTTTAAAAAAAATCATGTGCAAGGATTTTATTGATATTTCTAAGGATGATGAAACGTTTTCAAAGGAAAGTTAAAGATTAAATAAAAAGCAATCAAGTATAATTGTAAAATGATTCAAAAATTAAAATTAAATATTGCTGATTTCTTATTGAGAGCTACTTATTCGGAAGTTTAATTTGACCGTTTGAATTTAAGTTTTTAGCAAACAATTGATTGCATATTAAAAAATCAGCATCGTAATTCCGCTTTTGTTCTTAATAACGTGGCTTTTACCAAGATGCTAAAAACTTATGCAGGAACTCAATGGTAAAACTTAGATAGAAATATTGAGAATGAGTATTTTTCATTCAACTGACTCAAAAGACATCTGCAGAAATTTTTCTCATTCTCCTTTTATGAATTCCGCAGTTTTTTTTTCTTTTAATGAAATGAATTTGGACAGAAAAAATTTGACTCTAAAGGCAAGAAAAACGCATTTCTTACTTTTTTTGGTTATACTATCTATATTATTTATGTATCTTTAGTATCTATAGTATTTATTAAATGCCTATGACATTCGGTATTTAATTTAATTTTTTCTAGATTCATTCAATTATGAACACAAGAAAAGGTCCAAAAAGGTAAGACAAATTATTTTTTTTCCTATTTGATTACAATCAATAAAATTTTATGTTCTAAAAGTTTTGAACGGATACAGGAAATGTAATATACGGGTCATTCTCACCGAAAAGGTATAAATAGACTAAAAAATTTTCATAAATTAAAGTAATTAAAAAAGTGATAAAAATTACAGAAATGCCTTTATTTATTTTTGTTATATGTCCTTATAATAATGCTCAAGTTTTCTATTTTATTTTTTTACAAGATTTAAAATATTTTAAATTCTGTCTTGTCCACGGAGGAGATGTAGTAGTCAACGATGCAGACATTTTATGTTATAAAATATAAAATATCAATGAAGACTAATGCATTAATTATTGGGTACAACTGATATGAGTTTAACATTAATAAGTAAATAATAAAATATTTCATTATTAAAGATAGAGCTACTTCCGATTAATCATGCTGCTATGAAAGGAAACATGCATTTTTAAAAATAATTGATTTTCTTTAAAAATAAAAACAAATTAATTTGTTCCATTAACATTTGTTCCATTTTAAAAAATATAAATTGGGAGAAAATAGTTTTTTAATTACTGAAATTGTATTATGGTTATCTAACACGTTGTCTCTTCCTTTGACTTAACAAGTCCATGGAGGAGACAAAAACTAGTTCTTGAATTTTAATGATTTTTGATTTTAAAGTTACAAAAAGTTTGCAGTTCTTTTTATAAAATATACTATTTTTGCAAACTAAAATTTATCTATCAAAAATAAAATAATTTTCTCTTGCCTTCTTTACGATGTCCACGGAGTATACAATGAGAACTTTGCCAAACCCCAGTTGAACACAACAATCCGAAACTGACACCAAAGAGAACGAAAACAACTGATAGTTAACATTTGAAAATAGAATGGTTACCTATCCCACCAGCTGTCTTATAGGGATGCTGCCCTTTATTGCATATTTACCGAACTATATTGATAGTCCATGGAGGGAGACATCATTTTTGATGGACAAAATTTACTAGTCATTTATTTTGTAAAAATAATTTTTTTTAAATATTAAATAATAAGTTACTATAAACATTTAACTAGTTATAACTACAAAAATTATTAAAATAACATTTAAATTGTTCAACAGCCATTAAAAATTATTTTGCGTCAGAAAGGTAAGGACGTCCACGGAGGGGATTTTAAAGTTGTGTTTATTAAAAAATAAGGAAGAAATATTAAATACATTTAGCAGAAATGCATTGGATTGGTTAGTTAGAACTTTCCGAAAAATGATGAAGAAAAGTATTAAGAAATTTGCTGTATTTCCTAATACTTATTACTAAGGGACTTAAAAAATCACCTTTTTGAGAGAATGACCTATACAGTTTTAAAACAGTTTTATTCTTGGTAATTTTGCTTATATTCTAGTGAAGTATCTGCTGCGTTACAAAATGATTGCGGATAAACAATATAGGACAAAAAAGGTTTAGTATTTTTATTTTATAAATATTTTCATTATATTCATGCATGTTTCAAATTTTTAAACTGAGACAACTACTAAAGATTTATTTAAATTAATTAAAAAAAATCATAAAGAAACTTATGAGCTCTCAAAAATTTATAAATAATTTTCGCTTGCAGAGTGCTATAGATTGAGTTATTAATTTATCTTGTTTATCATGGCGTTTAAATAGTAGAAATACTGGTTGCAACCTTTTTAATAGTAAGGTACCAAAAGCATGTTTCACCCAGTCTATTAATATTCCACCTGTTAGCTTCTGATTTGGATTCAGAAACTGCGTTTTTTTGTTGTTTTACTTTCTTCAATTTATGCATTTAAATATTTCAGAGAGTAAGAAATGGATAATTTCTTTGGATTCTCAATATTTTGGAGACTTATAGTACGATTCTTGATCATTAACTCAGTTTAGTGAGAAAGAATCTAATTCAGTACTTCTCGTTCAGCAAATCGCAAGAGAAAATTAGCAAAAAATGTAGACCTCCACCAACGATTTTTTATTTTTTAATTTCTTTAGACACATAAAAATGAAATTAGATGTAAATAAACATTAAAAAATTATTGAAATTCCATGCATTTGACTGTAGAGAACCTATAATTCGAAAGTGTTTGTTTTATTAGAGTAATGATTTAATGCCACCTTAAATATGGATGATTTAACAAGAAAAATGAAAGGTAATAAGAATTTCATTTGTAAAAACGTATAATAGCTTAATGGAAGAATTAGAGTCAGAAGAACCATCAGTTAAAACAATTCAACTTAAATCAGCTACATTGAAAAGCTTGTATACTACCTCAAAAAATTGCGATGCAAAACTGATTGACAGAGAATTCGTCAAAGGCAAAGAAAATGAGCAAGAACATGTTGTTATCGAAGAATATAATGTAAAAATTGTCTTTGCGAGAGTAAAGATGGAATTTTATTTCATTAGTGAAACTGAGATCGCTGATTCGGCGTAGGCAGTTTCCAGACTTCGTCACCAAATTTTAACAGACGCAAGCTTCAGTCAACAAAACCTAAACAAGAGAAATTTGAAGGTGAAACAAACGACTGGCAAGATTTTTGAATGACATTTAAGCGTATTCTCTATGATAAAGATATGGATATTGAAGACAAATTTCATTATCTTTTTTAAGCAACTGTAGTTGAAAGAACTCGAAATATTTCAGGAAGTTTCCTACCGCATCAGAAAATTATGATAAAATAATTAAAATATCATGACTACCCTTTATATGACAACTGATAAGAGAAAAAAAGGGTAAGGTAAACTCCCCCAAACTGTGTTAAGAATTTGACACACGCAAAAGTTTTTGCGTATTAATAAACTATGTGGCGTAACTACCACTACGATAATTAAACTTCAATTCACTAGTATATAAGACATGATAACTCAATTCGATCTTGGGGTACTATTTGATGGATGAAGGTAGTCGAATGCTCTTACCCCACATTGGTGACCCAGACGTGTTATGAACTCTCCTACTTCGAAAGTAACACCCACTTCGATGAACGGATACCAGTAGTTGTTAAAGACCGGAAGAGTCGTGTTAAGTTCACTGGGTTTTTAGAGTTTGTCGTGAGAGCTGTACTAAGTTCACTATTAGGTGTGCGGTCTCTACTGTGTTGCTATTAGAAGTCAAGTGTGTGCAGGATCCCGCTGTGTGTAAATGAGTCTGAGAAGCAACAGATACAGGAGGACGATGACGCAGCCACAAACAGCAAGTCAACTAACTATTCAATATCAGCTATTCAAAGTGGGGGGGGGACGCAGGCCACAATGTGGGGAAAAGAGATTTTGACTATAGCAACCTTTATCTATCAAAAGAAAACGTACTATTTATCAATAAACGTACATCATTATTGATCAAGTCCCCGTCATCGAATCGAGTTAGCGTGTTTTAAATACTAGTAAATTGATGTTTAATAAATTAATTGATAATCAATAAATTATTCACTTAAATTAATAAATTGTAATTACTGGTATTTTCAATTTAGATTCTTCGGCATTCAGCGAAAGCAGAATAAAAGAGATAAAGTGTCGTTTCGGCAATACTCATCAAAATTACTCCAAGATTCAATGATCTCTATCATTCCGAAGATAGTGTCTGCAAACAACATTCAACTGAAAGTATTGCGCACTTTGTTCTTCGTTGTTTGCGTCATTGGATTTGTTCTCCAGACTTGGGAATTCATGCAACTGTATTGGAAATATGAAACTGTTGTCAGTGTTACAGTCACAAGCAGTGGGGAAGTTGAGCTACCCTCTTTCACTATATGTAATTATTATGGGTAAGACAACCATTTAATTCACTTTTATTATTACTGAAACAAAAGAGAATTATCTTAATATAAATAATTATGGTGCATTGTATTTGGTGAACAAATAACATTTTGAAATCAAATTAATTAATATCACCAAACATGAAATAACCACCATAACCAGGAGTGCTAAAGAGTCCTGTTCCTTAGGAACTAGTTTTCGTCAAGCGCCTGAAATGGGAAACTATCTTAATTATCAACCATTGTTCATGTGATGCCATAATTGGCAGTACAGTCCGCAAAAAAAAAAAGATATCACCCTGAATAACTTTCGTTCTAATGATCGGATTTTCACGAACTAAGTGTTAATCTTAATGGTTCCTGGGGGTGACCTCAAATATGCTAATTAATTAGTGCTAACTATTAATTAAGTTACGAAATCAGACACAAAAACGTACTTTCTCTGAATAAACATATATTTTTTCTTACATATTTGGATTCTTAACCTTAAAAATATAGGGAGTAGCCGCAATCTGGGAAATATGGTCCCTATAGTTTGGTCAGGAGAGCGATCCAAAGTTCGTACCCCTTAATGTTAATTTCACTTTTTACGTTTTTAGTCATATTTTAAAAACTAATAAAGCAATTCGATGAAAATTTCACCCAGTCATAAAACTCATTTACCCAAAGATAATTTCACGAAAAAAATAATTTTTAATAATTGTTAATTATTTTTTATTATTTAATTAAATTAAGGATGAAAAATTTTTGAATTATAAGGTATGAATTTTTTTATACCATATTAATCTACATATTTTTCAATTGAAAAATCTAAAGTTTCAACTGTTTTTATTTATTAGAAGCTGAGAAAAATTAAAATTAATTATTTTTAAAAAAATAATTTGGCGACAATGAAGAAATGATTAAATGGGGCGATTAGTATTAAAATGTGATAAACTTGCGAGGAACTTGACTTCGCGCGCTTAGCATAAAATTTCATTCATATTTTTTTCGCTAACAATCGTTTGCTTATCTTTTCATTTTTATTTTTTTAAGCTATAAAATACGATGTTTCTTTTTTAGTCGTCTAAAATTCTATTTGCAATTTAGTAAAGAAATTTGAATAAAACATTTTATTGAATAAAATACATTTTATTCAGAGAATGTGGAGTTTTATAAAAGCATGCTTCTGATAGAATATGATTATACAACAGATTGTGCTACTTTAATGTGATTATTTTTTATTTTTTAGTTTTTTTTTTCTCAATAACTGATAAAATTTCAATAATATACATACGAATAATTAAATTTGGAATAAAATATTCATCAATTTCTTGAATATATATTTTATGAATATTAATAAAAATACGTAGTCAACATTTTTAAGCATCTCTCACAACATCGCAAATTTCTCAAAATCTTATAGGGTAAACTAACCAGTGAAGGAATACTTAAGCTTAGCTTGTCTTTAAAAAAAAATCATAAAAATTTCAAAATTTGTAATTTTAGCTAAATGACGTATTTGTTATTAAATGCATGTCGACATATTTGTTATTAAATGCAAATTATGTGAAAAAAATTTAGATAACTTACATAATATTGTTTTAAGCTTTTGGTGGTTTAAATAATAAGTAGTAAGATAACCAAGTGAAGGAACAGTTCTTAAATTGAATAAACACTAAATTTTCCAGTGAATGAACACTTAATTTTGAGAATGTTTGATGCTCGTTAGGAATCCTTAGGCCACACAGATATCTGTCGCCCTGTAGATGCCTGAATTGACGGCTGTTAACACAGGCGGGTATTAGGAAAAAAAAATCTTTTAAGTTTTCGTGCCCCCATTTCAGTATCTTAAGGGCCTTAAGAGCTCTGTTTAAAAAGAGAGTATCATAATATATATATATATATATATATATATATATATATATATATATATATATATATATATATATATATATATATATATATATATATATATATATATATATATATATATATATATATATATATATATATATATAAGAAAACAAAAATAATCATAGTAGCAGTATTTGGTAGTAAATGTAGCTTATCGTAATTGAAGAATATGCTGTGCGACATTTTATGGTGAATTTGCGAACGTAAGTTTCAGAATGTATCGAAACATGTGGATGCTATTTGCTAATCATCTTTATCCAAGGAAAACCATGTAACGTAAATATCTAGCAAAATGAAGCAATTTTTTAAACAATGAATCATACAATATGCAACATATTATTTCAATATCTTATTCTTAAACATAACATATTTCAATGTTTTTAAAATGCCACTAAACATTCAGCAATTCCTTGAGTTATAGAAAAAAGAAATATCGTAAATTATAGAAAACCTTGTAAATGTGCATTAGAATTACTATACAATCTACATTTTATTTTTCAAGCACTTTTTTTTTCTTCAAACTTTCGTGCCTAGAAGACTCGATTAAAGCTGTAAAAATCTCTATCCCTAAAATTTTGTATATAGCTATTATAAGTTACGTTAATTTGATTTTAGTATGAAATCCTCGAATAAACATAGCAAAAATAGCATAATCTAAATAATATCAGATAAAAAGTTCATGTATTTAAACTCTAAAAACTTATAAATCGATTCAAATTTTCTTTTAAAAGGAGATTAAAATAATTTTTTTTCTTTTCTTTTTTTTTTTTTTTTTTTGCTTTTTGGACATAAATAAACTTAAAAATTGTCTATTGCCTAGAAGCTTCGAGATGTTTTCTACTAACTATTAATTAAACCTCTCAGAGCAATCACAAAACATTATTTCAATTTTTTTACAGTCAGAAATTGGTTGCCTAGCAACCTAGTAAAATTAAGCGTTTCTCTTTTGAATCTGTCAATGGGTTATCTTAAAATATTTATTTGCGCAGGCGACTTTTTTTTGGCGGTTTTCTGGACTATCGCCAAATATATAAACCTTTATTGCAACCCAATTTACGACCCAATTGTTTTAAAATTTTGTCTACCCCCCCTAATTTAAGTGTCTAGATTCCAAATATGTAAAAAAAAATATATGTTTATTCAGAGAAAGTACGTTTTTGTGTCTGATTTCGTAACTTAATTAATAGTTAGCACTAATTAATTAGCATATTTGAGGTCACCCCCAGGAACCATTAAGATTGACACTTAGTTCGTGAAAATCGGATCATTAGAACGAAAGTTATTCAGGGTGATATCTTTTTTTTTTGCCGACTGTACATATTTCCTTTCTTTTAAAATTTCTTAATCATTCTTAGTCGAATTTCAATTAAATTAAACTAATTATTTTATTTTTATTGCATTATATTAAAAGCTAATATGAATATTTTATTTTCTTCTGAACAATCAAATTAGCAATGTAATCTTTTTATTTCAATGCAAATCTAAAACTCATTAATTCCCTGTCGCGACTAAATCGGGCATATACATCTATTTTTAACTTTTTATTTCTCCTGATTGATCTTTTGTCTACTCTCCTGATCAAGCTATTGGGACAATATTTCCCCCACTGCGGCTGCCCCCCTTATTTTTGGGTCAGAAGCCCAAATCCGTCGAAAAAAGGTATATTAATTTAGGAAAAGTATATTTTTCAATTAGCATATTTGAGGTCACCCATTCAAATAATTAAGAGTGAATCGTAGAACGTGAATATCCGCTCATTTGCTTAGATTATTTTTAAGATAGTCATTTTTTGCGCAGTGTTCACATTATTGCAACATTCTTAAAAATTAATTTTACTGGAGCATTATTCAAAAAAAAAATTTTTTGGGTCTATTAGTTTTACAAATGCGTTTCAATAAAAAAATTTGAAGTTGAAAACATTATCTTTTATATGTGCCCAGATTTGCGATTCTACAATCACTCATTCGAATTTTTGTCGAATGATATATTGAGAAAAAACATGTTTTTTTGTTAAAGAACTATGGCATTCTAGGGTGGGGAATAATTATTGTTTTATTGAACTGAAACTTTCCAAGTAATAATTATTTTAATAAATGTCAGCTTTTTTATGGTTTTCGGTGAAAGATTCGAGAAAAAAAAAAGAAATTTTCACTATTTAATTGAAGTAGCATAGTATTCACTCTAATTTAGATAAAGTAATCAGCAATCTTTACTAAACATTGAAAGTGTGTTCTTGCCGAGAAGAAAATAGTGTTTAACAAATAATAAATGCTATTAATACTCCCAGTATGTATAGAAAAAATTTATGTAATGTAAAGAGAAGAACGAAAAATGAAGTAAACATATGTGGTAATTCGTCTTTTTTTCTAATCGTAAATATTTTTGCAGCTAGAGCAAAGCTTTTTTCAATTCATTTATTAATTTCTTAACCCTTCAACTTCAATAATGCAGGATAAGCGGGATAAAGTAAAATCGGATAAAAAAAAAAATATATATATATATATATAGGCATATTTTTTAAATCTTCACACTTACGAGATGAATTATTAGAAAAAATGTGCAAACGTTTATATGCTTTCCTTCTTTAGATACGATTTAAATAATATCTCCGGCAATATTTACTATTCCTTTCAAATTTACTTCACGGTTTATAGCTTGTCTACTGTAAGAACCACTCCCTCCATAAAGTCTAAGGTTTTCTGCTGCTATGGAAACAGGAATGGCGCATTTCAGGAGGGGTAATTTTTCTTCCCTCTAGGGTTACCACAATAGACCGAAGAAAAAGAATCCCTATCTTTTGCCGATCCAAGCCAATAAACAATGAGCCCACACCCCTGTTTGAAATAATTTTATCTAGTTACCATTGTCACCGCCACGGGTCCAGACGAACGGCTAGGGGAGTTCTTGCTTTAGACAAACTATTTATTCGCAAGCGTTTCAAAATGTTTAACGCTTTAAAACTTGCGATCAGTTTTAAGAATATCATCCGATACTTTTTACTCATCTTTTTTTGTCACTATCATCGAGAGAAGATACTGAAATCATCGGGAGCCGATATTGATATTGAAACGAGATATTCAAGGAACTGAAATGTAAGGGGATATGAGTTGCTGTCGATCTACGTGTCATCGGCATCGGAAGATCTTAAGACGCGCAATTTTATTTCAAACCGAAAATGCCGCCTTTGACTACCAAGAAAAATTAACCCTTAGACGTTTAATTTAATTCAATTTTAATGATCGACACTATCCAACGCTGAAAAAACTAGATCCGGAACAACCAGAACATTTATTTTTGCTTTCGAGGAATCTTGCAGGTTCAAGGAAACGAATTGTTTAGTTCTTTAAATGCTTTGACTGTTCCAAGATTCAGTTGCTGTAGCTTGCTGGAATAAAATCCACTCTCAAATATTACAATTTAAGCTCCCATACATTCCGCAACCACACTTCCCGTGCTTTTGCCCATCCCACCATGTTTCTGATATTGACTCATGAGAGGAATTTCCGCTCACAGATAATAATACAAAGATTGTTGTAAATGTTGTAAAAGTCCCTTAAAAAATGTGCTTATTTTGTACAGAAAAAAAATGATCTGTTAGAGATACGTACTAAGCGGGATTTCCTCAAAGAAGGTGACCTAAAATCCGGGTAGTAAAAGAAAAAAAAATATTTAATTCTATAATGACACAACTTTTTTTGAAGGAAACGTGCTTAAAAGCAGCAGAATTTTCAAAAGAAAGAATA
The DNA here is from genome assembly GCF_982258835.1 of Parasteatoda tepidariorum. Lineage (NCBI taxonomy): Eukaryota > Metazoa > Arthropoda > Arachnida > Araneae > Theridiidae > Parasteatoda > Parasteatoda tepidariorum. Next base: position 20,850,655 of record NC_141764.1, on the reverse strand, counting down.
ATTGAAGAAATAAAGAAAAAAACAATGGAAATAAAAATAAAAATATGGTCACCAAAGCCGACGTCTTCAGGGGGCATCAGCTCCGGATGCCATAGAACAAAGCCTTTTCTATTGAGTGAGCGGACAAATCAAAATTTGCTCTCTCAGTACCCCGAAGATTTTATAAATATCCCGGAAGAAATACAAGAAATACATAAAATCAAATCAGAAGAGAAATTTCAAACAAAATCTTGAGAATATAATACAAAAGTGAAAAAATAATAACTCACTGTAAACTAGTCAAACTAACTAAATGTACAAACTAACAAATGTACAAACTACAAACTAACTAACTAAATGTAAAAGAAACATTTGAAATAAAAGAAAACAACGTTCTCTATTAAAATGCGCAGTAGGAAAAAGGGATAGTAAATGTAAAGATTACGTAACAGATGGGTTTCATATCTTTATTTCCCTTAATTTTTCATCTCGGTTCAACTAAAATCCAGGATAATTTAACATCAACGATCTATACAATTTTCTCTGACCAGCAGAAAATGGCGTAGAAAGCGAGGTAACGAACAAACAGACAACGTAAAACTGAGATTCACTTGAGTTTTATACCTTTTTAGACAATATATTTAAATATTAATATGCCTAAGCATCAACGTGGGACTGATCAGTTTCTCAAGCTACTAAAGACAAATCATCACATTTTCTGAGATTTCAATATCATTACTTTTTTTATGGGAAAGCTTTTAAATAATTGCGTGTTAGATACAAACTCTATTTATGGATTACATTTATTATATAAATCTTTTAACATATATATATATATATATATATATATATATATATATATATATATATATATATATATATATATATATATATATATATATATATATATATATATATATATATATATATATATATATATATATATATATATATATATATATATATATATATATATATATATATATATATATATATATATATATATATATATATATATATATATATATATATTATATATATATATATATATATATATATATATATATATATATATATATATATATTAATATATATATATATATATATATATATATATATATATATATATATATATATATATATATATATATATATATATATATATATATATATATATATATATATATATATATATATATATATATATATATATATATATATATATATATATATATATATATATATATATATATATATATATATATATATATATATATATATATATATATATATATATATATATATATATATATATATATATATATATATATATATATATATATATATATATTCTAGATATATTCTAGAGATATGGTCTTCTATATATTTTCTGCTCTTATTTCAAGTAAAAATACCTTTAGGTATTTTTTAATTACAATAGGCAGTCGCATAGTTACTGAAAAAAATCTGTTTCATTTCATAGTTATAAATTTATCACTAATGGATTTCGTAATTTAAAGAAATTTTCTAGATAAATGCTTGTTTCCTTTAACTAACTCTTAAGTAACTGCAAATAAGTGTGAAGTGAGCTGTGTTTTGAAGACGCTGAAAAAGACACCGGTATTTCATGCTAGTATTTAGTAACCATAAATTATTAAAATGCTATATACACTGTATTACTCTTACTTTGACTTAAATTGATACAAAGTAATTAAAGTAAAAATTGAAAAATATGTAAAGTCTTATTACGGTTATAAGATTAGCACTGCTTTATTAATTTTCATGCAATTTAAAGTCAATATTTGATATTTTATGCTGACCCGCCTTCCTGTGTTTATTGTTCGCCTTAAATTTTCCCCTGATAAACACAGTACACTAAGAACTCGATCTGTTATTAGTTGATAATAAATATTCTGTACATTTTGCTGGTTAACTTAATTTAATTGGTTCACAATTTGAGGGCCCTTGCTCTAATGGATTATGAAAAAAATTCTTTTTTTCGGTCATAATATTTGATTAGTTTTTTACAGGCACGATGATTGTTTATAGAAACCGGTATTTTTTCCATAATTTTTCACTTTCATGAATTCAATCAATAAATAAATTTTTGTCAAAACTAATAAATTAAAACTGTTTGGTTTTCAGATTTAAATCACCCGCCATTTGTTCCGATCCAAGATTTTATGAAAGATGCATAAACCCATCTGAATTTAAGGAGTACCAAAATTTATGTGAATGCTTTCATCAAAGGTATTGTTCCAGGGGTGAAATATACGACCCTTATTCTCAGGAAGTAAGTTCCAGAAAATTAAATGTGCTGGCATACGCGGTATATTTTTCAAACATAAATGACATTTCTTCTAATTTTATTTCATTAGAAACTTGAAATCCACTTTCCGTAAACTTTTTGTTAAAGATGATTTTATCTAAAAATTGATACATATATTTTTATTTTATGCATATAATTTTATTTCATTTGGAAATTAAAAAGTTTTCTAAAAAAAAAAAAAAGAAAAAAAAAATTAAACTGAGACTTTTAATATATTAGACGATATTAAGAATATACTTCCCTTAAAATTTTAAGAAATTTCTGAAACACTTTATATTAACATTTAAAGGGTTTTTATTAAAGTAATGACATACCATGTATACATGTTTTTAGCCGTAATGAAACACGGCTTTTAAATTTTAAGGTACAAGAGAACAAGGTATAAGAGAACAAGGTATAAGAGAACAAGGTATAAGAGAACAAGGTATAAGAGAACAAGGTATAAGAGAATAAGGTATAAGAGAACAAGGTACAAGAGAACAAGGTATAAGAGAACAAGGTATAAGAGAAAGAAAATAAGTCTCCCTTTATTAAGTTTATAATTTAAATAAATTATGACTGGAGATTCTTGCCTACCAAGATAATATCAGTGGTCAACGCAGACTTAGAGAACAGTTTGGTTTGAGCATCACGTAATCTGAAGATTTATATATCGGATAGATGCAAGGTTTGATAAAACTGGATGCAAATACGCTACAAAAAAAATAATTAGTTTGCAAAAACATAGTTTTTTCTTTATTAATTTTATTTTCAGGACTGAGTGACTACTTTAGCATTCAAATAAATATTTAAGCGGTTATATACACGTGACTGCCTAGAAGGCCAAAAAATAACACTAAAGGGAATGATGTGCTGCGGGGAAAAATATAAACCTTAGTAGTAAATTGCCTTAAACCAACGGAAGTTAATTAATATTTAAAGCATAGTAAAAAGCGAGTTCGCTTGGAGGAATAGTAAACCTATTTCGTTTTAAATGATGAAGAAAATAGTTTTCAAAATATTTAAATGGAAATATGTCATTGCAGCTAGGCAGTGGAAAAGTAATCCTGCAATAATTTGATTAAATAATCATATTTATTTTGAAAACTTTTTATACAGCTCTTGAAAAATAAATGGTTTGTTATAGGCTTTTCCAAACTCAGCTTTCTCTAAATTTTAGAATAGAAATCGAGGTCAGGATTAGACTTGAAAACTTTCCTACACCCGTGGTTTAACGACACTGTTTTTCGAAGCTTTGTCACCAAGGAAAATAAAAAAGCCGCAATTTAAGTGCTTTACACTTGAAGCAACGCGATAATTTTAGACTACATATATAAATAATCTTTCCCAGATGAATTATCCAGGTTTTAGAACGGACAAATAACATAAATATTTTCAATGTTATTAAACAGTTTTGAAAATGAACCATTTTGGTGACATTTTTCCCCTCGAAAAAAATTATTACAATCACTGCCTTATTCTCAGTTTTTGCAAATTTTTGTGAACCTAAATAATACAGAATTGAAGTCGGTTTTTAAATATTAAAAAATTAGACCACAAACGCTTTTTATTTTCCCAAAATTGTGGCTTTTCTCAGTGTTGCGTCATTTTCAAAATGAGCTTAGATAGCGCTGACTTTAGATAGGCTAAGCATGACCTAAAAGTCATGGGCAGCAATTGAAAACTCACAGCAGTAATAAAAATAACATATTATTTTCAAAAAAAAAGTTCTTCCAAATGACAACGGAGCCTTCGAAGGTACAGCCGTAAAATACTGCCATGGTATAATGCATAATTTTTTTAATGGGCACTGCAACTTGGTAATTGATGCAGTTTTAATAGGTTCCAAATATATGGTACAACGTATTTTTGAGTAAATTTGGTTCCGATTACAGCTGTATCAGTATTTTCCCCTTACGAAGAACGGGTATTCAGCTGGTGTCTAAAATTTTTTAGTGCGATAATGTTATTCAAAAGTTTTATGTTTCAATTAAATTTCATCGTTCAAGGTTTCTAACTGCGAAACAACATTGTACTCTACGAGTCAATAAACTGACATTTTAAGAACTAATAGCTGATAAACATTTAAACTATAAACTAGTTGAATTCTGAATATTGTATGTTTACTTGGATCATAATCTTTTATCTTTACCTTTCTTACGGTTTTCGGCATTATTCTTAATTTTCAATGAAAAAAAGAGTATGACTGAAAAAAAGAAATACACTCGTTTCAATTGATCATTGATTTCGCGTTTAATTAAAGTTAGGGCTAGAGTGATAGTTGTTTTACGAATTGACGATCAAATGGTCAATGATTCCGTATACAAAAATCATGTGATTTATATCATATTTATTATCTTAATGCAATGTCATATTTATTCTTGACATGCGTATTATCAGTGCAATGGTTTCAGTTTAAATGTCCCGGAGGAGTAAATAGCAAGGGGAAACAAATTGATGATTATTGTAACCATATATGGCAACGTTACTTTTAAAAAGTAACAAGTAAAAGTACAAGTATTTTTAAAAAAAGTAACGAGTAAAAAGTGAAAAGTTCGTATTTTAAAAAGTAACGAGCAAAAAATACAAGTAAAAGTACAAGTACTAAACAAAAAAAGTAACGATTTAAAAGTACATTTCTAGGAAATCGAAAATTCAAAGTAACCTAAAATTTTATAGAATAATATTCTTATGTTCTTTAATGTTTTTGCAAAATTGTTGCTATTTATTTAATTATTTTTAATTTTGAAAGTTATGGACATTAATTTCTTTTTAAATTCGGAAGAATATTGTAATATAATTTCATAATATAATCGTATAATGTAATTTTAAAATGAAATATAATTTTAATATCAAACTTTTTATGGATTTGCACAAAAAAGAAATTTTATCTATTGATTTTAAACTTTTGTTTATTATTTTTATTTATTTAAAATTGTTTTACTCTATAGAAATGCGTTTTAAAAGCACAAACATAAACAAAGCAAACACGGGGTTTCAGATAGCTTTGTGATCCTTGAGCTAGTAAAAAATAATTGAATGTGCGGTATAAGTTGAAACAGAACAGTCTACAGTTTTATTTGCAACAATGGCTAATGCTGAAGTCATGCGAGAAAATCATTTTTCGAACATTTCTGCCTAACGGAATAATTAAAATTCATAAACAAATTTTAGTATCAGCGGCTAAATTAATACCTTCGAGTTTTCAAGAGTTAAAATAGTAATTATAATAGTTTTCAACAGCACAAATAGTTCTGAAGTTCTTAGAGATTTGACTGGGCGTTGTTTGACAAGGTCGGGCATAAACATGATTTTAGTAAAAAATGTATTAAGACAAATATGTATTATTAATGAGTTCAAAAAGAAAATTGAAAAACGTAATAACAAAATCCAATATTTTTGATTTAAAATGTATTAAATAAATGCATAAAACTCGAAAATGAATGAAAATAACTTGCTAATTAATATTTTTACTCATTTTGCAAAATAATTGCATTTCGAAAGTGGTGTCACTGAGTCTGCTGCAAGAATTTCTCAGAACGTGCTTAGCCACGCTGAATAAGCTCTCCACGGGAGCACTAGAAGGTACTGTAGTATTATATTTCAAATATAATTTTTTTACGATTGGATATCGATTCAAAATTGATATGCTTTTCGTTTCGACATTTAAGCTCATGTATGCCATAAATTCTTCTCTCACTGGCGATTGACATGATGTTTTCAGCTTATGAAAATTTAAAATCCCTGGGTTTTTTTTTCTGTTACGTTATTAGTTATAGCAGGGTGTTCAGCTTGGACAGCTTGGACATCGGCTTCCTCCCCAGCTTTTTCTTCCGACCAATTAAATTTGATGCAAGGTACAATTAAAATGCAAGGTACAAGATGCAATTAAAAGAACATAATCATTTTTTTAATTTAATTTTTATCCCTTTTTTTTTTAGAAAGCTTACCAAGTTTCTGAAGAAAGTAACGATTTCATTCGACATTTCCGTTACAAATACTTGTACTTTTTCCCTAAAAAAGTAACGAAAGTACAAGTAAAAGTACTAAATTTAAAAAGTAACGAAGTACAAGTAAAAGTACGTACTTTTTACTTGTACCGACGGTACAAGTAACGAAAGTAAAAGTACTGCCATATATAATTGTAACCAATTAAGGATATCCTATACGTTATTATCACAGAGGAATAATTTTCACACTATACTTGGTAAATAAAACGTTTTTGTTATAATTATCACCTGTTGGTAAAATGGGTGTTGTTTTGGGTTTGATGGCGTGCGCACCTTATTTTGACATCATCCCTCTTTTCAAATGTGTTCACGAGTAATAATAAACAGTGAGCCTACGTCGTCATTGCATAAGTTGCTATGGCAACCGCTGCTGTTTGATAATTTTTTTAGAATTCTTTTCTTCACTTTTATATTTTGTTAAGCATTAATCTGAAGAGTTTATTTTACTCTTTAAGTTCTTTTCTTTTTTGATTTAGTGCTTCATGTGAGAGAATGCTAGACTTTGGTGGTGCATTAGACGATATGGTGGCACAGAAAGTTTCGCCATTTTACCACTTTTATAGTTGTTTGGCCAGTTTACAGTAATTTCTCTTAAATAAAATACGGAGACAAATTTTAATATCTAATCTGTTAAGGATTTATTAAATATTCTCAACAAAATTTTATTTTTTTATGTTTTTACCCAATTTGCACGTGCAACGCTTGAGTGCGCCCTCTAGCGGGAGCCTGCAAATATCGGGCATTTGTTCTATCATAACCATTGGCAAAGACGGACACCATTTTCTAAGCAGCAAATAAGAAGCAAAATTTCCCTAAAAAAGTTAGAAGAGCTTGGAAAAACCAACCAGAACACGCCAAACATTGAAGCAGAACGCGCCAAGCATTTAAAAACAATTTCTCAACAATTTTTACCTTTCTATTACCTACAGCATAACTTCCGATTTCATGATCACTTACTGTTACAGATGTGTGTATTACGGTAAAATATTTTTTTCTGTCTTCAATTCATTACAAATTAAAGTGAAGTCAATATTGCTTTCGTCATTTCAATGAATAAATATGAACTCAGAACGTAATAGTTATAGAATATTCTTCTTCCTTAAAGAATAGTAGGCTGTATCTATATAATTCGGAAAATAACAATTTTAATAAAAATAACAATGATAATGATTTTTAATAAATTTTTATCGTTTTCTTGGTAAGTATTTTTTAGTTTTGAAAGAATAATTTCAACTAGAATTCAGCTATTCTGTTTTCAAGTAACATATTGAAATTCATATCCATAACAATTACAAAAATTTTGCCGTGTGGTATGTTATCTAAAAGTAATGAAGGGATAATCTATGTAGATATTATCTATACATAATAATAAACGCGGCTGTGTGTGTGTCTGTCTGTAATAACAATATATCGCACCAGAAGCTTCGCCCAGGCACGAAACTCGGCACATAATTGTGTTTTGACATAATGAAGAAGTCCTTTTTTTCCTTTTCAAAAATTTGGATTAGTTTTTTAGTTATCAGTCATTTTGTAAGAAAATCTATGCTTTTTCGTCTTCAAAAATCCATATTCAAAAAACTATTAAAAAATGCATATATTTTTCTCCTCTCTTATAAATGTATGCTAATGGGAACCTTACAATTGAAATATTAATTTTCGACAACTTAAATCAATAATATACGAAGGAATTAATAATTTAATCGTAAGGTTCGCATTAGTTTACATTTATCAAAGTGGAGAAAAGTTTAACTTTTGTATTAAAAATGTGGCAACATATTCGATACGTAAATAGAACGCTTCGCTTTGATATATTTGTCACTGTTCATAATTGGGTATAATATGAAGAAAGCACAACTACTTCCACTTACTAGGAATAACATTTACCTTTTAGTTCAATTAATAAACTGAGTTTTAAATATGTTTACTAAATTCATAAACTTCAGTAAAACAACAATATAAATTATTTCCAAAGGAACTAGACTAATACAATTCCAACCTGGCGAGTAGCGACTTATAAACAAGACACTTCGTTTGATGCTTTTACTCTTTGCTAGAAATCAGGTTCGCAGAAAATGCTGTTTACTAGTTAAATTTAGTAGGAATAACACGATCTGTGACGTAGGCTATAGTATACCCAATTGTTATAATAAGTTTTTCTTCTTCTTTCCACGCTCTATTTTTTTTTTCTTAAGCGAAGACGATAATTTTTGTAGCGATATAGAAATAGAAATTGATACCATAAAAAATTAATTCGTTTTCGTGTTCTTTTCATGTAGCATTTAGTTTTTTTTTCTTAAGCGTTGTAGCTGTATAATATATAAAATAGGAATTTAATTGTTTTTGAAGGAACGATCACACTTATCTTGGATCTCTTTGGTTTTTCTATTCTTTATTTTAACAGTTTTAATTAAATGTAATTAGTTATTTTCAGAAAGTTTCAGTTTTCAGGTAAGCACTTAGATTTTAATATTGAAGTTTCATGATTTGCTTTCATAGTGATTGTTGTTCTAAAGTATTCGTTGACTTCTTAAAAACCCGATTACTGACATGGCAGAACCGCCTTCCAAAAAACAATTAAGAGATTCTCAAAGAAGAAGAAGGGCCCAAGAAACGTCTGTGGAATGTCAAAGAAGGATGGAACATGACCGAATTTCGACAAACAATTCTAGAGACTAAGAGGTATCAGAGAAACGTCAAAGAAGATTAGAAGAGGTTCGTGTCTCAATTAGCAGTGATAGGGTCCGAGAAACACCTGAGAAACGTCAAAGAAGATTGGAAGAGGATCGTGTCTCTACAAGCAGTGCTAGAAACATAGAACATGGCGTGACATAGCGTGGCTGACAGTTGGCCGCCTTAGACGGCTAGTTTGAAAATAAAATTTTCAAACTAAGATCATTTCATTTGGAATTCTGTAGATTTATGAGTTTTATGATTTTTATAATAAAAAATTTGCTTATAAATTTTTTTTTCTTACTTGACGATAGTTCTATACAGAATGGTTTTTTACGTCTGATTAAGAACTATAAGAATAAAAAAAAGGAAAAAATAGGACCGTTTGTTTTAATTTCAATATGAGGAATTTTTAAAATCGTTTTTTTATCCTAAAATTTTTTTATTTTTTGTTTACAATTTTTTGATAAAAATTGTTGTCAAACTAATTTTTTTGAAAAATTAAATAGTATGACATTATGAAAATACTATTTAATGTCGATACTTACGTATTAACGCCACCGCCGCTACAGATTTGGTGGTTTTTAAGTGCCGCAGATCCTCCACCTCTGAGTCACACTAGAAACGCACACCTAGTAAAATACTTTAACAAGTTGAAAAATTACAACAACCAAAATCGTACTTCTGAATATTTTTGCAAGTGGAAAACAAATCAGCGTCTCAAAAAGCAAAACCCGTTTAGCCTAGCGGAAAACATGAAGATCATCAATAACTATATCGAGCCTTCCTCTCTTATGTCATGTCCTGTCCTGCCCAAAGTATTCTTCCATATTGATCTGGGAACATACACTGACAAAAACCTACTTGTACCTGATTATCTCAGATTGTTGACTCTTGAGGCCATCAGCAGCATCCCTAAAGATGCCATGAAAATTTTTACTGATGGAAGCAAAAATTACTTTAGTCAGACCGGAAGCAGAATTTTTATCAAAAACTACACCTTAAATATTTCTAAACGTAATCCAGATAACTGCTCGGTCTTTAGGAGCGAACTCATCGCCATTGACGTCAGATTGGAAACCATCCTAAATGACACTGGCTCTGAGGACATTTGGATACTTAGTGACAGTCGTAGTGCAATTCATCACCTACAAAATTGGCATCAGGTCAGAAGGCTTAAAAATACTGGCAAAACTAAAACACATATCCCAAAAACTAGACATTCACATTCAGTGGAAACCTTCTCACGTATCAGGTAATGCAGACATGTTGGCCAATAGGGGCTCCATAGAGACTTTGAACAGTCGCGATTCCCTCACTTTCCACGAAATTTCCTCTGTGTGTAACAGAATCTGCAAACAAATATAGCTAACTCCCCCTGCTCACCACCGGTATTGTAGAAAGCGCCCCGGCTGCATTCTTGAGCTCGAGGGGGATCGGCCATATATGACAGCAGTTTCAAGACTAAATAGTGGCCATCCTAAAGAAATGACTTTTAGCTCCGGTAGAAAAATTTTCCAACCTGCAATAAGTGTCATTCAGAGCCAGCCTCAGCGGAGCATATCCTGGACTGCCTGGGTCTGGGTTAGAAAGATCTAAAAAGATCTCCACTTATTTTTATTGACTTTGCTAGAATACATGGACCAGATCTAGTTGTTGCTAGGTCAAGAAGGATAAGTAACAACAACAACAACATGTATATATTTTGCTTATTTTAATGTTTGAAGTAATATGATTCTTAAAATTATTGAATGTAATGTTTAAATAGGCCATTCATGGTATATCATTAAATTTAGTAAAACTATTTCTCGAGCATTAGGTTTCAACTCTAATAAGAAGATAAATATTTTTTTCTGTTTACTTACAAATATTTTTCTGTTGTATTTTGAATGTTCTTTCTGTAAAAAAGGAGATACCATTGTGTTTCCGTTTGCATAAAAGAGAATATCAAAAATTTTTCTTTTTTTAATTTAATAAGCCACAATAAGGAAGGAACATTACAATGCTACGCGCTACACTAAAGACTTCTCCAGAGTAACTGAATGACTGTTCTTATGGAAATCGCAGGTATTCGTCTCAATACAACAACGTTCCAGTTTGTTGCAATCACGAAATGAAAATATTTGCTTTCCGCACATTTTTAAACTAGATTAATTTCATCGACTAAATCAACACCATAAACACAAATAAAGATTTGTAAGTCATAAAAAATTAGGACAACACAGGCATCAATAAAAAAAGCAGCACAACAAATTGAAATTAAAAAAATAAAAAAAAAAAAAAACGGATGATCATTTTGGAACTATTTTTTCTTTTTTACCAGCTAGTATTTTCAATGTATTTATAAAATAATTTTAAGAATCTTTTGTCTTTTTGATGATTAACTTATTCATAATTACTGTTTTGGTAGCGATTTTAATATGAATATGAATACTGAAGAAGGAAAAGAAACATATATCAGACAGGAATTGAAAACCAATCCAGCCCTTATGACCAAAGGGTAACCAGTGATTTCAATAATGCAAACGCAATTTTTTAGCTATTTACATACTTTACCTACTACAAAGTGGATCTTGGTTTGGATTTATTGGCGTCCGCACTTTTCAACTTTGCTCAAGAGTACACTCTTAAAATGAAAGAGTGAACTCCCCTAATCAAAAAAGAGTGAAATTTTTTAATTTCGACTTGAGTGAAATCAGCCTATATTTGAGTGAAATACTTGCTTTGCGTTAAAAAGAACTTGTTTTGTAGATATTTAAGCGATATTGAGTGGTCTTCGCTCAAGCATGAGTGAGTTATTTATTATTTAATTATGTGCAAGCTATAAGCTGGAATTTGTATCGTTTTATTTTAAAGAGCAAACGATACTAAAATGAAAGAGTGAACTCCCCTAATCAAAAAAGAGTGAAATTTTTTAATTTCGACTTGAGTGAAATCAGCCTATATTTGAGTGAAATACTTGCTTTGCGTTAAAAGGAACTTGTTTTGTAGATATTTAAGCGATATTGAGTGGTTTTCGCTCAAGCATGAGTGAGTTATTTATTATTTAATTATGTGCAAGCTATAAGCTGGAATTTGTATCGTTTTATTTTAAAGAGCAAGCGATACTAAATCTAAATAAAATTGTTATGTTCTACGATCCAGATAAATTATGTTATCGCTTTTATTTTAAGTCATTTTTTTCTGGAGAATATGTCTATCAATATTTTGAATCAAAATATTATTTAATTAATAGCGGTATTTCTGAAGAAGACGCTGTTTTACTTTTTGGTAAGTAAATATACTTTGTTGCTCTTATTTTTAAAATACTATTTTTAAAATACTATTCTTCAGAATGTGTTTTATATACTCTTTCCATTTAAATTGGCTGTTTTTCAGTGTTTTTAAATACTATTCCAATCATTTAAATTATTTGTCAAAAGAAATTTATTAAAATTGAAAATATTAAATGTGAATGATTAAGGAATATTTAAAAAATCTAATTCCGTACTAGAATCTTTGTCAAAGAATGTGGTGATATATTTCTTATATCTGTAAAGATTTTAAGAATTTTTTCTGATCTCATATTAAAGTTTTAACTTTTTATTTTAATATAATGGATTTATATCCATGTTTCAGTTTTCTTATGTATATTTTTGGCACAAAGCATTTGTGAATAATTAATTTCATATCATTCTATAACTTTAGTAAAAAATATTTACGAAATAATATATTGTTCATATAGTTTATACTTGCTGTTATTTAAATTGCTTTATATTAATAAAGTTGATTGTCTTTTATTTATGAAAGTTAAAATTTGCAAGATCCATTTATTCAAATCTGTATCTTCAGATATTCTATGCATTTTATTATAAATATATCATTTTAAAAAAAGGAGTGTAAAATATTATATTCGAAAAAATTTAATAGTATTTTGAATTGTTCTGTTTTTATCTTGCTTTTAGTTTTCATTTGAATTGGAATTCGAAATTAACACTATTTAGGTATTCCATGAAGTATTTATTACGTTATACAAACTATTTTACTTTTGTTGTTAGCATAAAATTTCTTACCACTTTTCATCAAGTTCAATTTTCGAGGCAAAATAGAAAATGCAGAATTATTATTTAATCAAAAGTAAAATGCTAATGAACGTATTTTAAAATACAAATAAATTAGAATATCATAATAATTATAGATTAATAGTAAAAGAAGGGAAGCAGAATCAAAAAATAACATCTATTACGAGATGAGAATGGAAATAATCCATTTCAGACAAATCCATGGCCAAAATTGTGTGCAGAACAGGCTATCCATGTTTTTTCTTGCTTTTTATTTTATTTTACTTTTTTCTTAAACAAAAGTTAATTTTCTAAAAATATAAATTTTCCAAAATTATTATTTGTCAATTTCTTTAAACTAGTGGGCTGCGCCCCCTGCTCGCTAACGCTCGCCAACCCCCGAAAATTACTACGCAATTTAATATGGTTTCCTTTGCAAACCAAGCTCGCTTCGCTCGCTACTAACTTAGGTACATTGCAAATGTACAAAATTCTAAGAATTCAAAACAATCATTCAAATCCATATAAAAACTTTTTTTTTAAAAAATTACATCTTTTTAGTAAATACTAAGTCATTAAAATAAATTTGAATTCAAATAAATGACATGTAATTCGTCAAACCTATGAGAAATGTGCTAGAGTATAATTCGTGATGTAAATCAAAAATCGTCAAATAAATTCATAATATATAAATTCGTGAGAAAAAGCACTTTCAGCGAAATACTAAAATAGAGATCTATCGACAAAGACTACTCACTTCTGCCTAGCTTAATAGTATGAGATTTCCGCAGATGATGCTCTCTGGTTATTTCACTTTCCGTTTTTAAAAGCGCTATATGTTGAGCCACCTCAGCCAGATTTGGCATGTGACATTTTTAGCGGCAATCGTTGGTCGATTTTCTAGCATTGCCAATTGGGGAGTTGTAATGAGGCTTTTTTTGTCGCCGTGAAAGAAAAATAGTAACGTAGACAAAACAAAGAAAACGTTGCCACCGGCGGAAAAGAAATGCAGCCAAAATTTGGGAGCTACGTAAGAGAATTATATATATTAGATTATCCAGTACAATATTAGCTTGCACAAATCCATTTTCGGACCCATCCTTCATAACTAACAAATCAAACGCACTACAGTACTGCAGAAAAAACGCAGAATAAAACAACTGTATTTACGCTTTAACCTCAATTTGCGCTTCTGTTTTCATTTTTTGCAATCTGGCAATCTTGTTACAAAAATATTTTAAACCATTCTTGGGAAAATTTCCCGTTCATGTTAGTTCCTTTGAATTCGCCACTCACTTTATAGATTTCGTTTTAGAGCGCTTTTTCACTACAAGACACGATACCGACAAAATCGGACGACAAAAGTGTGAACTACAATTTCGTTGCCGGATCGTTTAAGCAATTGTTTTTTCACTTGTCCGATATCGTTAGTCCGAGAAGTAGAAATTCTTGTTCATTCAATGTTTTGAGCTTGAGTGTGTCGAGACATAAAATTTAAATAATTTATTTGAACGCGTTTTGAAAAATTATAAGTTTTAGTTTTGAATTCGTTTTGGCAACGGAGTTAGATATATAATAAATGTTGCTGTGTTCTAAAATGTTTAAGAAATAAAATATGTTATTTTTTTGATAAAATTATTTGTAGTATCGTAAATTGGCGTTCATTTGATTTAGTTGGCACGAAGATCCAACAAGTGAGTAGCTGCTTGTGTTCTGCTGTGATTTTTTTCTGCAAACTTTAAATATGCCGGATGATAATCGTCGTCTCAAACTTCTTACTTTATTTTAGAAGAAAAATGCCAGCAGTGCAGAAACGTTTTTGGGTGCACGAAATGGTACTTACGTATTAACGCCATCGCAGCTACAGAATTGGCAGTTTTTAAGTGCCGCCAATCTACACCTAAAATTTTTGCGACAATCATTTTGAAACAAATCATGAAATAAAACACTCTATTTAAAATCTAAAAATTCAAGACACTTTATTTAAAATCAAAGTAGTCAATCGGATTTCGGTGGAAAATGGGCCGATATAGAGTTTAGCATATTTTTAAAACAGTCTCTTTTTTTTCACCAGATGTTGTCGCCATATGAACTCTGATAAATAGGAATCCAAATGATGTCTCGCTGTCCCACTATGTCTTTTGTTCCTCCATTTAGCACTGCCCCTTATTCTCTCAACTGTTTGTGAATTATGAACTCCTGTATCAGGATTTTTAAAATTTATACAAATATCTACTTGCTAAGGTATTTGTATTTATGATAAACCTTTGCAAGTAGGAATACTTCTATTCTCTTTGTTTGATAACCTTTCCAACTGTCAGAATAAATTGTGCTACCATCTAAGCCCCACTTGCTGATCACACTGTCTTAAATTACATTTCCAAAACGTATGTTTACCAAAATAAAGTTTCATGTCATGGGAATTGGTAAATTTTCGTTTTTTTTTTTTTTGGGGGGGGGGTAAAATACTTCGTTACTGAAAAAATAAAATTGCATCTTGTTCTGTTTTTGGCAAATCCAAAAGATGCATTTTCGTAGCACTTAAAAATGGCGTCAGAAATCAGCAAACAAGGAATCCAAAAGATAACTACGTGCGAACAACAAGATTGTTCTTTATTGGCGCAACTTCTGCAACAACGTAAGTACCCACGAAATAAATGAGGCAAGATATGTTGAAGAAGATTTTTATGTGCTTTTCCATAAGCTACAAAAAGTCCCAATTAAACTTTTTAATTAGGTCCGAATGAGAGAAACCAAGAACAAGAATGATGTTAATGAGGAATAATTTTTATATGGCTTTTGAGTTAGTGTCTGCTCGCCAACTTATGTCTGTAATCACTTAACATTACTTAAATTCTTTAAATGTTTCAAAGTATTAACGTTTTCTTTAAATCGAATTAAAATATTAGTTTCATTTTGAATAATCTTTTTAGATGATTTTTTAAATGAGTTTTATCAAATTTATCTTATGAAGCCGCTCTATCATGTTTCAAAAAAATGTTTCTGTTGAATCAGGGAACAGACTTTATATTATTCAATCAAGCAGAAAACAGTAGTTAGATCGAGTTCTGTTTGAAATACATAAGGGTCTTTATTTGCCTTCTTATCAAACCATTACTATTATAAAAAATACCATCTCTTCATTAAAGCATATAATGAATTTATAAAAATTTTCATTGAAACTTTTATGATTGTTTAAGTCTTTCAACATCATTATAATGTAAAAAATGCAACTTCATAAAATTAAAAATTTATAACCTGACATGAGAATAAATTTAATAAAACTTTTATTTTCAAATTTTACATTTGACATGATCTAACAAAAGATTAAAATTGATAAAAAGAATAAAATAATGATATCAAAAGAGGAGATAAAACAGGAAAGATACACAACAACTACTAAAATCGCCACAATTTGAGGAGAAATTTGCTTGCCTAACCGACATTTGATTCCGACAAACGATATCGCCTTGTCGGATACGACATAATCGTTATCGTATCGATGAGTGAAAAAGCGCTCCGTTGCTGACCGTGTATTTTACTTGACCCTATGTCGTTCACCGACAATCGGATCCGTTTTGTCGTTATTGTGTCGTGTAAATAAAAAGCGCCCTTATTCTTTATTTTTAATTTTCTGTTTTTACGTGATATTTCTTTTAATGTGATCATATTTTTATATGATTTGATTGATAGTATTTTGATTTTGTGATATTATTTTTGATCATATTTTATTCTATATTTTTATTTAAAATTTTTTTTTTTTAACCTTTGAACTAATTAATATGATCTAGAAAGCATGTGATCAGGATTCCAACCTGAATTTTTGTGACACAATGTATTAACAATTATACTATCTCAGCTATCTAGTATTAAATTCAAGGTAAAATAATTTTATAGTTTTTTTTTATAACCCTATCAACGTTTGAATTAATGTTATAGCAAGCCTATGATCAGGATTCTAACCTGAATTTTTACATACTTGATGCATTGTATTAACATTTATACTATCATGGCTGTATATTATATTCAAGAAGATAAAAGTATTTTTATTTATTTTATTTTTCACTGCATCTATAAAAATTCACTTCATTTTAATGAAGGAAAATATTGTCATATTATATATGAATGCTCAATTATTCTTATTTTGAATTTCATGAATTTATTTTCAGCTCAGTTGGACACTTATTTAATAATAATTAAAATACTTAAAGATATTCAACAGTTGCATTGTTCAAATCAATAGAGTTTCTTTTCTTTTTTATATATAATAATATAATTTCTGAATTTACTTATGTTTTGATAAAACAAAATATTCGTGAGTAACTACTTGAATTTACCCTGTTGAATATGCACTTGCAATGAATAAAATGGCTTACTTATGTAAGAGAAAAACTATTTGTGATAAATATAATAGCTATTGCAAAATTAAAAAAATATATTCGAAGAATTTATTTAGTACTATGTTCATTTTATTATAAAAATATCTCTATGTCACTTAATGAATTTTAATTACCTGGCACCTAAGTAAAGAAAATCACTTTAAATTATTCCGCACGGATGCCTCCATGCAAAACAACAGCAACAATGAGACAGTACATGAAATTTTTAATTGAAGAA
Organism: Parasteatoda tepidariorum; assembly: GCF_982258835.1. Lineage (NCBI taxonomy): Eukaryota > Metazoa > Arthropoda > Arachnida > Araneae > Theridiidae > Parasteatoda > Parasteatoda tepidariorum. Next base: position 20,833,031 of record NC_141764.1, on the reverse strand, counting down.
AAAAAATAGAGGCTGAAATCTTTAATTTTCAAACACTCATACCAGCCTAATTTCTAAAGAATTGGAATATCAGACTAACACGGTTTCATAAGATAACAAAAGTGTGTAATTGTGTGTTTATTATTTGACTTCATAATTCTTAAAAAAATCTGGGTGAAATTATGTTACACTACTATAAGTACTGATTAAGAATCACTTTGGGATAACTTAATCCTTATAATACATTTTAATAACATGTTATTCCTTATTGTGTTTTTGTGCAGATGTCAATATTCCATAATTAAGTATTGTTATCTTATTGGAAATTTGCAACATTTCAAAAACATAGTTAATTATTGATATTTGTGAGTACTTCAAAGTAACTTAATTAGCTTGAAGCTAATTTAAATTGCAAAATTTAAGTGTGCATAAGGGTTTATAAAATATATCATTATTATCGGTATTATTTAAAATACATTTCTAATTTAGTTTAAGAACATTTGTAAATGAACAACAATAATTTTAATAATGCACTTGAAATATATATAAATAGTATATCAATTTATGGCAAACAGTATAAAATCAAAACATTAAATAGTAACATAAATAATGTTAAAATGACCAATTAATTCATACAAAGTTTAAATTCCTTTGAAGAACCAATTTTTGATATGAATATTTAAGTTGTTATTCTTAATCAGATAGCAAAATTTGATTGCAGAAATTAATCTTTGAAAATAAATTTATACATAAGTATAATGACAAACACCTCACGATCTGTAAATATAAGATACCTAAAGAAACTTCACATGCAAATCACACCTAACCAACACTATAATCATTTCTTGTTTTGCTTTGAAGAAATTGTCTGTTTTAAGAATACAAGAGTTGAAGAAATTTTTCAAATTAACAAAGTTTGCTTACTGGTCAAATCAGATGCAAACACACCAAAGCTCCCATAGCATCCACAAAAACAAAACGCAAGAGAGTTTGAAAACACTCTTTCTAATTTACCAAAAACATTTTCTTTGAAAACCTAAGTATATTTGAATCATTCTGATCAGACGTTAAAATAGTTTAATTCAAGAGTTATAAGCAATCTAAAATCTTAACTGAAATATCATTTAATAAAATAATAAATGGGAATCATAAAAACTCTTAAATGTTATTGCTATTCTTTAAAATCACTGAAAACATCGTTAATGCTTATTTTTAAAAAAAAACGTAACGCTCGATTTTTTTTTATTATATAGAAAATAAAATATGGAAAAATTTGATTTTACACATCACTTCTTTTGTATATTATTTGCAAATCCCTATCACTGATATAAAAATATAAACTAAATTATTAAAATCCTGTAAAAATATATTCGTTTCAGAATTGAAGTTAATTCCAACAACAATTCAATTTTCAATAAATTCTTCAACTGTATAAACATCACCAAAAGGCTAATAATAAAATCAAATATGCCGCTTAACTGGATAAATTACAAAATTTCAGGTTGTAAAAAAAAATTAAATTAAACTTTTCTATTATATTTTTAACTTCTAAAAAAAAAGATTTTAAGTCAAATGCTCTATCAATTTGTCATACAAAAATTAAATTCAATTAAATGTTGTATATACATAAAATATAAATAATTGAAAGGATACGTAACGGATGACTGTTCGATGAAATCCAATGAAAACGAAATCAAAAGCAAGACGAGAGTTGAAGGAAACACAAATTTAGTTTCTTCTTTATGATGAATCATAAATTAATAGATTTTTCTTTCGAGTAGCGTAGGAGGGAGAATGTCGAACATCTAAAGAAACCATTCCAGGGTCAAGTTTCATCCAATTCCATTCGCAGCATTGCAAATTCTCCGCTAAGCATGAGCTCCAGTATGAAGTAGTGGTTTGAAGTAGCCGTGAAGATAAAAAATTTATGGATTTGAAGATCAGTAGATGCTTTTAAAGACTTGCATTGATAACCCAATTTCGTTCCTTGTAACTAGGCACCATTTTATGAAGAAGATGTTATCAGGGTGCCAATTTATCGAGAAGGATTATTCAGTGTGCCATTTTATCGAGAAGGATTTATTTCCTGTGTGGATGGAGGTTGTATTTGTATAGTGGGCCAGTTGAAGATAGTAATGAAAACAGAAGATGATGAATATAATAGTTGAGCCGGATTAGAATTAATAAAAAGCTTTTATTTAGTATTTGCAGAGCTCGAGTTACAATATATGAATATCATTCATAAGAATTTCAGTTAAAATAAGTTTTGCATAGTAATATTAAAAATAGGTCAGGCCATGGGAGACAAAGCCCCACGACCTGCCTAATCAAAAGCCAAATTAAAAAGTACGTGTAATTTGTTCCGATCGGACACAAGAGCATGGGTAGGAGATCCAAAATTGGCGATTTATAAAAATATAGCATAGCCAAAACAAGGCCAACCAGCATATCAATATAGAGTTAAAATAATACCTTGGCGATCACGAGTCGCCAACAAATTTATGTGAATTATTATAACCATGCAACCGAAACATTTAGCCGTTGGAAAATTAGAATAAAAAGTTATAAATAGATTTTTGTTTTCAATTAAAGGCGACAGTGAATATATAAGTCTGCATTAGTAATGAAATAAAAAAAAGTATCCGTTACATTGATCTGGAAGAGAAGAAATAAATATTTTATGATCGTTTAAAAAGATTAAGTTTTTGATTTATTTTAAAAATAATTCTATTAATAAAAATAGGCTTAAGTAATGAAGGATATTTTAAAAGATAGAAAATAAATATGTGTATGCCAATTGTGGCATCACACTATATATGTTTATATATGTATTCATCTGCATTCTCTTTTATTGTAATTATTATAAAATTTGGTATGAATTAATGTATATAATGATAACGTTATTTTTAACTACGTGCGACATAACTCCATTTTTTTTCTTTAGCAGCAGTCACTAAACTTTCATTCTTCCCCTCGGAAGATGTCGCTAGCATTGTTCATTTGACGTTACCCATTCGGCCCCTGTGAACCTAAGCCAAGGAGGCGAGCAACAGTACTCACGCCACACTGCCACTGATATCCGTTCATAGTTTCAGCTACATTCGCACGGTGCACAATAGAGAACAACACACAGAGAGGGAAACATAACTCCTCTGCGCGGGATTTCGAACCCGCAACCACAGGCTTCACAGTCTGGCACGCTGACCACTCGGCCACCTGACCGACAAACTCCATTTTATTTTATTTTTTATAACCGTCGTTGAACAGCCGACCCAATTTCATGGGTTTGTCGTAAACCCATGAAACGTTCAACTCCGTAGCCTTGTAATTTTGAACTAATCCAGAAGACAAGGAAACTCCTGGATCAGTACCCCCAGAGGAATTTATTTGTTGTGGGAACATGGAGGACTTTGAGACTCGACAGATTTAACGTGCATCAGTCACCATTTACTACACGGGGAGTCTTCGGCTGGCGAGGATCGAACCCACGACCTCTTGGATATGGGCCCAGCGCCCTACCGACCAGGCTATCCCGGCCCGACAAACTCCATTTATAGAATCCCTATATTTTATATCATTTATTAAAAATAATCTTATTCTTAAATTCCAGTTCTTACATAGTAATCATATTCAGAAGCGCCCTTCAGAATGCATATATATATATATATATATATATATATATATATATATATACAGTCAGACCCCGCTATAGTGAACCTCCAAGGGACAGAAATTTCGGTTCACTACAACCGGGAGTTCACTATATCCGTTACGCAGGCAATTTCACTAATGGTTCCCAAACTCCTTCCTTTTATTACATTATATTCATATAAATGACTGAAAAATATTATGTAGTAGCAAAAAATGTGTTATTTCTTATCACTCTTCGTCTTGCGTACAAATAAAAATTAGTAATCTTTAGCTGATGAGCAATCCTCAACATCAGATATGGAAACACTTCCCGACTCTCAGATCATTTTTCCTGAATTTCAGTTATTCCGCTTTTTAAACCTGTCTAACCTGCCATTGGAGCACATAAAAGTAGTTTCTATAGGTGGTTTTAAAAATCGGTATATGTATTTATTTTTAAGTACAAATTTCAAAATTATTACAAAGAAAATGGGGGGGGAAATCAGACAGAAAAAAGTTCATTATATCCAACTTCCTCACTCTTTTGGTTCACTATAGCGGGGTTTGACTGTATATATATATATATATATATATATATATATATATATATATATATATATATATATATATATATATATATATATATATATATATATATGGAAATAATTTTTACGCATTTTCGTGTGAAATTTTCTTTCCTTTGGTACTTTAGTTGATTCGTATTTTTGTTTAATGCAATTTTGATTCGCATTGAATTCCTAGAGAAATGAGAAATCGAAATCCAATGAGAAACGCTCTTAGGAATTTTGATTTTATGGGATGAGATACTCCAGGGCTACTAATTTTTGCTGCTTTGAACAAATATAAAATTATGGAACAAATTCAAAATTTAAACTTAAGTTGCATGCAAATTAAAAAAAGAAACACCTAAAGTCTTGGTTGTATTAAAGCTAAAACAATTATGATTATTTGAAAGTTGGTTTAAGGGGCATACTCTTTTTTCAGGAGCTGGGAATGAATTGCAGTGAGGGATAGAAGAACTCACTTGAGGGTTGTTAAAAGTATCAATGAATAAGAAACTAGGAAGATTGTCAAAAATTTCAAAATATGAAGGAAACTTTAAAATTAATGATTTGGAAAAGGTTCAGGAAAAATTAGGGATTATAAGAGAGTGTTCTCCCCTCTAGGGTGGAACTAAATTATTCTGTGTATATATTACTAGATCCTGCAAGAGAATTTTTTCAAATTTCAAACACCTGAAAATTGTTCTCCTCTAGCTTTCTCTGCTGGCATCATTCCGAATACTGAAGTTATTATTTCATACTGATAATTTTTCAATTATTCTATTCTTTCTACGTTGATTGGCTCTACGAGCTCTTTGTAGGTACAGTAGTGATAGGAAATTTCTTTTAGCTTTCAAAACTGCCAGCAGAAGCTTATATATCAAAAACCTTAAAACTGTAAAAGCAAAAAACTAGATTTTTCCAGGTTTTTCTTGGAAGAAAACTTGTTTCTCAGAAAAAGATTTCGGCCGCAAGAAGTGAATTTGTATGCAGCACAGTATAAAAATAAATCAATTCAGTGGACTAATAAGAGTAGTGACATCAGCTTACACGTTTCTGTTATTTAGGTATTGTTTACTTTTAAAAAAAATTCCTAATTTAAGGAAATTTTTTCATTTCATATTTCAAAGAGTGTTACAAATGCATTTTTTTAAAACAAACAGCTTAAAAGGAGACCTACAAACTATTAAAGGTATTTATCTAAAGTATTTTTAACATTTTCAACTTTCTCCCGTCCTAATTCTTACATTTCTTTCTATTTTTAAGCTTCCCACAAGGTCAATTTATGAAGAGCTGTATTCCATGGATTTTGAAAACTACACCATTTTTCTTCAAACGAAAAGAGATATGTTTGTTTACTGTACTTTGGGATTAACGGGGAACGATGTTCGTGAACATGATGACTGCCGGTACATTAATTTCTGATATTTTTAAATCAAAATTCTGATTAGACTACTGATAGCCATCGCATCAGACATTAACTGTAAATATTCTCTTTTCTGGGACAAAATGCACTTAAAACAAGAAGGGATAATATTAATAAAAGCCTACGAGATCTATAAAAACCTATATACTCTTTCTTAATAGAAAAAATGTCTATGCAATTTTCTTACTCTCCATAATTCCATACTTATCCCCTCTTCTGTGCTATGGTTTATCAAAGTCTTGCTTTATTTCCAAGACAGTACATTTCCTTAGATAAATAGAATGAAATAGCGTAGGGCAAAAAAACAATTAGATTTAACAAAATCATGGAAACGGAGAGGGAAAAATAACTGTCCTGCGAGGGGAATCTCATAAAACATGACAAACCTATTTTATTTACAAGGAGTGCAATGTTTGTTAGAAATAATAAAATGCAATCAACATGCTTCCCACGTATAGTTTGTCTGAGGTAAGAACTGACTTTGTCATTAGTTTGGACCCGTGGCGGTGACTTTGGTAACGATTAGATTATCTATAACTATTCTAAGTAGAAGTGGGATGTAGGTCTCTGTTTAGGACAGGTCTTGATTTGGAATAAGAAAGCTTTTTCTTTGGTCTATTGTATTAGCCCTAGAGTGAAGAGAAGCTACCCTTCTTGAAATGGGTTATTCTTGTTTCCATAGCAGTAGATGACCTCAGACTTAGTGGCGGAGGAGTTCTTACAATAGACATGTTATACAAACACACTCTACACATGACAACGTGATAAAACCGGGGGAAACTAAAGACGAGGTTATGTTATGAACGGATGAAAATAAACACTTCAGTATCCTTGAGAATTTTAAATAGGGTAAAGTATTTGCCACAGGTTATAGTTAATTAACCAGGTAAGAATTACCGCTAGCACAGGTTCTCGTAATGGGAATTCCTAATTCTGATTTATTTTTGCGTCTAAGCTGGATGTAGAAAAAATTTATTATTCTAGTTGCACTGTTTACAATGCAACTTTTGCTACCTAAAATTCAATTTATGAATCCATTTAAATTTAATTAAAATCATAAAATTAACATAAAACATTAATTTAATTTCTGATAAAACACATCGTATGATATTTATACTTTTTTTTTAGTTTATGAACCGAATGATATTGATACCTTTTTCGTTTTTTTTTTGTTTATAACCGAATATATGTTGTTAATTTACGTCGCACTATAGCTGCACAATGGGCTATTGGCGACGGTCTGCGAAACATCCCGCAGGATGATCCGAAGACATGCCATCACAATTTTGATCCTCTGCGGAGGGGATGGCACCCTCTCTTCGGTAGCCAGACGACCTGCGCGCGAAGTCAAGCACTTTACGGTAGCACAGTTTAACGAGGTCCAATACCGCACACCCTCGGTCCCTACGCAGACTGATCCAAGTGGTCACCCACCCGCACACTGACCGTAGCCAGTGATGCTTGACTTCGGTGATCTGCTGGGAACCGTGTCTTAACGATCAGTCCACTGCGGGACATAAACGAATATATAAAATTTTGGAGTTTTACTTTTTACTGCTTTAATTTTCACTAATTAATTTCTGATAGAGCACTTAAATGTTAATCATTAATATTTCAATATTTTTTTTAAATTTGTGAATTAAATTTGAATTTTTTGCACACATCTATAAGGCACTGAGGCAAATCCGTAGGTATTAAGATTTGATCCAGTGGAGGCTTAAATCCCATCAAGCTTCAGAACAATGTGTACCATCTTGCCTGGAAAGTAAAGGCTTGAGGACAAAATTTGCCATAGTCATGCCGTTGCTCATAAAATTGTGGAACCTCAACATCCATGACCCCTTGGCTTACAACGGGCTAAAGGGAGAATGATTTCCTTTTTAAAAAAATCGTTTCCAATGTAATAAGTGTTTATTTATTGAAGTAGACTTTACATTTAAGTGACTTTGGCACGATAATCATAAGTAATAGTACTTGAATGCTAAATTTGGAAATTAATGTTTACTCACATGATCATATTGCTTTTTAGGTACTATTTTACACGCTCAGAGTTTAGTCCAAAAACTGAGTCCCCAATTGTCAGTTCCTGTTTTACTTTCAATTCTATGATTGGAAAGCCTAACACCAGCTCAGAAACTGCACCCGCCGGGGCTTGTAAGTAATTCTATCAATTTTCTGGAATCAGAGCATAGTTTTTTCATGAATTTAGCTTTGCCTAAGACGTTTTTGAGAAAGAAAGATACTCTCGCTAATCAGCATTTTTATTCTAAGAATTCTATTCGAGAAATGTCATTGTACGTGGCTAGGCTTATTATAAACTGTTCAAAAGCACAAGAAGAATTAGCTTATAATAAGGAAGCAGCCCTAGCCACGCACGATGATTTGCAGGGCGTGGGTTCTTATAAAATTTTACTCCTGATGATGTGCATTAACTACCCTAGACATTTGTCACAACATTTATGCAACCCTTTGTTTTATCGAATGTTTTTAAACTTGCACGTTTCATTAAAAAAAAGAGACGAAAAATGTAACTTAAAATAACAGTGGCTTGGTAATGGATACCAATTACAGATTTGAAATCAGTAATGGTAATACTGAAAGAAAACACAAATAATTAAGATCAAAAGGATAAAACTTCTTTGAAAAAAACGCGCTAAGAAGCAGCAGAAATTTCAGAAAAAAGTATCAATACAAGAAACAAATAAAATAAAATAAAAATATGACCACCGAAGCCGACGTCTTCAGGGGGTACCGGCCCCGGTAGCCATTAAAAACAAAACCATTTCTATTTGAGGGAGAAGCAAAAGCTTAAAATATCTCCCTCAGTACCCCGATGGTTTTGCATAGAGGTCCAGGAAAAACAAGATACATTCAAAAGAATAAACAAATTACAAAAAGAAAATCAATAAAAAATCATCAGAAAATTAAAAACTCACAGTCACAGGTCAAGAATCAACTTCAAAAGCAAGTGGAGGAAAAGAAAACACTAAAAACTGAAAAACAACGCCCCCTATAATAATGCGCAGTAAAAGTTTAAAAATGAAATGAAAAAGGTCAGGAAAAGGAAATACGTAGATAAATTAATAGAATGCTTAACTGGGGCTGCTCAGTTAAGACTAGAATTGCGTTAAAAGAAAAAATACGCAATTCTAGTCTTAACTGAGCAGCCCCAGTTAAGCATTCTATTAATTTATCTACGTATTTCCTTTTCCTGACCTTTTTCATTTCATTTTTAAACTTTTACTGCGCATTATTATAGGGGGCGTTGTTTTTCAGTTTTTAGTGTTTTCTTTTCCTCCACTTGCTTTTGAAGTTGATTCTTGACCTGTGACTGTGAGTTTTTAATTTTCTGATGATTTTTTATTGATTTTCTTTTTGTAATTTGTTTATTCTTTTGAATGTATCTTGTTTTTCCTGGACCTCTATGCAAAACCATCGGGGTACTGAGGGAGATATTTTAAGCTTTTGCTTCTCCCTCAAATAGAAATGGTTTTGTTTTTAATGGCTACCGGGGCCGGTACCCCCTGAAGACGTCGGCTTCGGTGGTCATATTTTTATTTTATTTTATTTGTTTTTTGTATCAGTAATGGTAATGTATCAGTAATGAAATCAGTAATCAGTCAAATTTATCTCATACGAATAATATATAAACAAAATATGCAATCCTAAGATTAATATGTTAATGTTTTTAAATAAAATTGCAGTAATAATATATTTTTTTAACAAATGTTTTTTTCTTTCATTTTTTCATTCTTTTCTCTCAAAAAATGCTGATTTTTAGGGAAAAATATATAATGATTACTAAGAAATTATCACAGGGTCTTTAAATAGAGGTTCCTTTTCCTTTTTAAAAGAAGAAAGGATTTAATTTACACATTTTTGGTAGAATAGTACCTATAAAAAGGTGGGACAAAATAATGGAAATATTTCGATACTAATATATTTTTTTCATATTTCTCACGAAATGATTCAAGAAACATTTCATAACTCCAGAAATGTTTAAATCATGCCATTTCTCTTACTTATCAATGATGCTTTAAAGATTTAAAGGTTAGAGGGACCGACAATGAATTACAAGAGGAAAATAGTGTTTTTGAACACCTGGGCAAATAATTGTGGCATTAAATTTATTGCTACTTTTAAAAATTATTCTGGTTAATTTATGCCATAATTGTATAATATTTCGTACTCCTAGCTCAGATTTTTATGGATATATGGATATTTTCATTAATAAATTTTTTGTCTAACCTTTTATTCTATAACATTAAAAATATTCGATAAAATTTAACAACATTCTTAAAGTAATTTAAAATTAAGTACAATATTCTTGCTTTAAAATTTGAAAAGAATACGCTGAAAACTGCGCAACATGTAAGTAATTAAACTAGCTCTTTTTTGGTGCTCATGCGCGTAAAAAATGTATAAAACATTATAGTTTTGCTGTGAATCTTATTTCTTATCTAATGGAAAAAGTCCAATTTGGTTATCTTAAATATTTAAGAAATTTCAAGCATCTTTAAATTGTTTTTGTACTTTTTCAAAGAAACTCAAAGGTATCAAGGGTATTTGTGATGTTGTAATTATTGAATTTAAAAATAATCAATGAATTATGACGTACATTGCGATATGGTTCAAAGTTCATTAAGGATGACCTTGAAATATGAAGGTTAAGAATTTCTTAAATGTTGAAGATAAGAAAGATTTAAGTCTACGGAAATCTTTCGTCCCAGAAGGATTAATTCAAGGTTGAGCGGGTTTGTGCTATTGTTGTTTAGATAAAAAGAGGCACGTCACAAGAGTTATTCATAATTTTATCAACATATTCACTTGAGATTCAAACATTAGATGCTAGAAGAAACTGGTGGATCTCTCTTGATGGTTTCACCCACAGAGATCTTAAGTTAACTTCTTGGATGACGAACGGAAAAAATAATTTTCCTCTCTTAGTTAACTGAGGCAATTCTATCAATTTCCGTAATGCTGTTACAAGCACTACACATCAGAGTTGGACACAAATGTAATAGATTACATTTTTTGATTAGAGCAATCAATTACTTGTATTCAAGATTACAAGATAATTTAATTTTGATTACACTTATAATCGCGATTACAATAGTCGATTAAAGTAATCAATTACTTGTAATTGTGATTACAATTTTCAAACATTTTGATAATAGTTGTAATCATGATTACAATATTGATTACAGTAATCAATTGTTTGTAATCTTGATTACAGCTGTAATCAAAATTTTGATTACAACTGTAATCATGATTCCAAGTAATTGCGATTACAAGTATTCGCAACAAAAACGATTGCGGGTAATCATGATTACAAATAATCAAAATATTTGATTACATGTAGTCTAGATTACAAGTAATTGTGATTACTTGTAATGAACACAATTACAATTAATTACAATTGCATACTATATGCAAATACATTATGTAAGTATGTTTGGGGATGCATAGTTTTATGTACATAGAAAATACGCACGCATGTACGTACAATTTTTGATTCGTATATATATCATAAACACGCAATAAATTCACAAACGTTTGTAAGTACAATGTACATAATTGCATTGAAATATACATAATACCATACGCATATGCTCAGTGCACATAATTATGCATTTATGATACATGTACTCATGTATGTTTGTTTTTATGCGAATGCAATGCTTCGTATGTTTGTGTACATAGACAACATATGTATGAACGTACGTGAAACAATTTCCATACGTATGCATGCATTTATATGCGTAAGTACATACATTGCATAAATTTGTGATAATAGCACGTATATGTACACGCAACGTATGTACTTATGTGCAACGTACGTATGTAGTTGTATAACTACATACTTTGTTAATACTTATGCGCATGTAATGTATGGATGTACAAAAAATAGTTATAAGTACAATGTACGTATATGCATTCAACGCATACATGTACGTAATTTCAAGTAATATATAAATACACGCGTACATTTAAATATACGTAATTACAATATATACGTACATTGTATACATCAAAAAATTTATCTAAGTAAAGTTATCAAAGTTTGTTTTAAAATTTATTCTAAGATATGTAAAACTTGACCTCATATTTTTTATAAAGCAAACGATAATCTTATTTTGAATTTCCAAATATTATTTCTACATATAAAATTTACCTTTTTTTGCCATTTAAAAAATTTCTATGAATGATGTATTATGTAATAAAAAAATAAATCTGTATTGTCAAAGATTTCCTGAAAATACCTGAAAGTAATTTTTTATTCAAAGAATTTTAAAATGCTATAGAACAATTAAAGCTGAAAAGCAAGTTTAAATATTGTTTGATTTTGTCATTTAACTTGCTTGAGTCATAAGTTAACTAATACGCATTTTATTTATTGCATTGTACACATATTTAGACATAAATGTAATGTACATATGTATAAGTGTAATGTATGTACATATGTGCAATGTATGTACATACATTCATGCATTGTACACGCATATATAGTACATATGGATATGCATACATGGAACATACGTGCATTGTACATGCGTGGATACATTCATTGGACATATATACATTGTACATTGCATAGATTGGGATAGCATGCATGTACAAACGTAAAATTTGTGCGAAAGAATTATGTCCAATATATTTATGCACATATGTACTGTATACGTGCACACATATGTACATTATATGTTCATTACATCATATGTATATTATATGAATATACATCTTTACACTATATGTATATATATCTGTACAATATATCCATCTCAAATGTGTGTATGTACATACGTTATGCAAATCGAATGTATTTATGTACATCTGTACAATATATGCATGTCGAATGTATGTATGAATATATGTAAAATATAAATGTGTCCAATGTTCGCACTATCTTTAACAAATGTATTATGCATATTTAGATACATACATTGAGCATGAACATATTGTGTATATGTACATCCATGCATTGGACATGCATATCATGTACATATATACATATATTGTATATATATACCTATATTGTACATGTACATATATTGTTCATAAATAAATTACACTTGCATGCATGGGACATATATTATACAGATAATGTATGTATGCTTGTACAAACAACAAATACTTGTATATACAGGCGTACATGAACATAGATAAACATTTTACATACACAAATATTTGCATAAAATGCATATATTCATAGTGTATAAATGTACATGTCTACATTGTTTGCACATACATACGTAATTATTGGCTATATACTAATGTACATATATTTTATACGTCCAATATAAGTGTATGTACATGTGTGAGTTGCTAAAATATCTGTACATATGCTCTAGATAAAATCATAGGTGCATACATTTTAGTCACATTCATTTTTACGTATACAAATACGTACAAAATGTAATACATTTAAATACGTTCAAAATGTATCATTTTAAGATACATTATACTATCTGCTGTAAGATATAATCATTTATAAGAATACAATATTCTTGTAATTGTGTATTTAGATTACATGTAATAATAATTACATGTAATCAAATTAGGTGTAATCATGATTACATGTAATCATGATTATATGCAATCATATATTATGATTACTTGTAATCACGATTACAAGTAATTGATTAGAGTAATTGGTTATGTAATCACGATTACAGTTGTAATCAAAATTATGAATGTTTGTGATTATGATTACAAGTAATTAATTACTGTAATCGAGTATTGTAATCACGATTACAGTTGTAATCAAAATTTGTGATCATGATTACAAGTAATTGATTACTGTAATTGAAAAATGTAATCGATTACATTTTCGCTTTACTCTGATGTAATCAAAAGTTTGATTAAGTACAAAAAGTACAAAAGTTCAAAAAAAAGTGCGAAAAGATTAAAAAGTACAAAAGCAAATTAATAAATTACTTGAAACTTTTTAAATGCTTAAATTGGACTTTTTTCATTAGTTGCCAAATACGATTCACTAAAATGTTATTAAAAAAAATGTTAAATTTTCCGCGCATGCGCAGTATAAAACAATTACTTTAATTACTTATACTCAGCAACATTTTTAACGAGATTTTCTTTCTTTAATTTTTAAAGAACAAATTTTCTAAACAATTTGTACTGCTCTAAAAATGTTGTTAATTTTTTTATGTATATTGTTAAAGTTACAGCTGAAAAACGCATGACAAATATAAGTATTTTTATAAAAATGTCTGTATCTCCATAAATATTTAATAGGCTTACAAAGTTTAATTCAATTATTGGGTAAAATCACAAAAATATTTACAAGCTACAAGTTTAATGTTACTTTTTTTACGCATAACATGTTTAAAAATACAATTTGCCTTCTCTTTTCGAAGAGGTTTTCGAGAAGTAACTTTAAAGGGATTCTTCCAACTGTTATTCGTTATCAGAAACAAAGCAATTTTTCTTCGATAATATTTTCAAACTATGAACTTAACCGACTTAATTTTATAAATATATTACTCTACGATCGTAATAAAATAGAAAAAAAATTTATATAGTATTTCTTTAAAGAAAAGACTAAGTTAATTGCAATATTCGTATGTTACAATTAATTTAGAAATTAATTGTAACATTTGAATCTATAAATTTTTATCTTTATTTGTTGGTGTTGCAATAAAAGTTTTGTAAATTTTCAGATTTTACCTCTACATTGAACCTTGACCCAGTGAGACATCCGCCATTTATCAATAAAACAAAAGCACAAATCTCATTTCACAATTCTCGACAGTTAATAGATCCCTACGAGGAAGGATTTTCAATGGAGCTGGGAAAAAAGTATACTTTTCGCTTGAAAAAAGTAATTAAAATAAATTTCATTATCTTTGCATAAAACTGAGTTTGATATAATTAATTTAATCTTTAATTTTCAAACAAGCAATAATAATAACCCACTCTTCACACTGTAGACAAACGGGATAAACTTTACAGTCTTACTAAGGAGTGTACTGAACGACTAGTGTTGTGCAATCGAGAGGTCACGAAAAGTTATTATTATACACTAAAAGGTATATAAATCGTAATTCGAAGTTTCGAGAAAGTATTCACTCAAAAAAAACCTGAAAAATGTATAATATTTTTCTATATATTTTCTTTTATTCTGAAACAGGACAAATTATGTTTTTCAATCTCATCTTCCAAAAGTAATATAGGGTAAACCAACCAGTGAAGGAATATTTTATATACATTGATTAAAAATAAGAATTTGAAAGTTTTTCTTTAGATTGATTGGTAACAATAGCTTTCTGCCAAGCAATAAGAAGTCATCTAGCAATGTTTTGGATTACCTCTGGATGACGGGCCTTGCTCCTCGAAGATGCTTAACTCTCAATCTAAACATAAATTTTACATTTCACTCAGTTGTCATCTGAAAATTCATCTAATACAAACTCCATTTGTTTTTAACATCAAAAATTATGAATAGTTAGCTTTTAAACTTTTATTCCTGCTGAACATTTAGCTTAGTTTGTTTCAACAATTCATTGGTCATGCGAAAAAAAAAAATCATTAAAAAATTCGTAAGCACGGATTTTTAAAAGATAATGCCTATGAATGCTCTCACGTGTTATTTCAGTTCTTTGTTGCCAATGCCAAAGAAATAATTTCATCGGCTTTTTAATTATATAATCATTAGTGTAATATATAAAGATAGTTTCAATTTTGGACTTTTTTATTTCAACATAAAGAAATACCAAGAAACCAATTCCTCATTAGTCTATATAGCTCACACCACTGGCGGAAAGCTGACAGGGGTGGGAGGCGAGTCGTGAGTTCAACTTAGGAAGTCGACAAAAGAGCTGGCGTGCTTATGAAGCAAGGTGTACGTTAAATCAGTTGTATCTGAAAGACCCGTCGTTGTTATGGGCGGAAATTTGAAAAGAGAGACGCTATAAACGTTGTCTGATTAGAAACAAAATTAAATGGCCGTTAAAAGAGAGTGAGGTGCTCGGTCATGAGTGAGCAATATGTTTATACAACAATGTATGATGTGCAAATATAGGTATAAATACAAAACTGTAGTTTGTCATATGAAAAACTTTTAAAGATGTTTAAACTAACTTGCATTCGGAATTTATTTTGATCTTATTAGGTTTAGCATAAAAAATACATAGGATAAATAACATCACTTGCCTGCTGAACAATCTCAAACGCGTAAATCTGTATACAAAAACATTTACAATGTCTGTAAATAAAATCTCGACTACTTCTTAGCTATTAGTCACAATGGTTTGGGACTCGTTTTATTCCATTCAGTATAAAACAATAAAATAACTGCCAGGCTAAACATACCTCTTTTAACTGTCCCATAAATAAAAAGACTCAATAACTTATAATCATGTAATAACAATGGTGAAAATGTGCTTCAATCACAAAGTTCACAATTGTTATATGTTTTATACTGCACAGTTGAAAATAATTATCAAATATTTAGATCGAAAAGAATCTCCTTCCTTATCCATACGACACAAATTGCATTGATTACATAGAAAAATGGAAAGCAAGAGGAGGTCGTGGACCTACAAATGAAAGAGTAAGAATCTTTTCTTTACTTCCTGTTCAATAATGCTATATTTTAATTATTATGAAAAACAAATTATGGATAACCGATTGTAAACAATAAGCTTTCTTTCTCCTTAACGAATCTTTAAAAACTACCGGTGCATATGTTTAAGATGTGAGGGAACAGGTTTGGTATTCTAGAAAGTTTCGTTATTAAGATTCGAATTAGTTTTCAGACTTATCACAATTCATTATATTTTGTGGACGGAATAGCCTGGTTAGTATGAAAACGCGACTTTGAATCCCGCCGCCTAAAGTCTATTAAGTTATGACTGGTGCTCTTTAAATCTGCCTCCGAGTTCCTATAACAAATCAATACATAGGGGATATGGACCTGAAGATTAATCATTCTCTGCTTCATATCAAAAATACGATCTGTAGATGAATGAATGGATCATGATTGGATTTCGTAAAACTAGCTGTGACGTGTGCATCCTTAGACATAGATGGCACCACTGCAAAAACAAAAAACGCACTCTCTACCTTAAAAAGTAGTTTGATTTGAAGCAAACTTGATCAAAAATTGGGTCGGCTGTTCAACGGCAGTTACAAAAGAAAAGTTACATACGTAGAGTCACGATGGCTCAGGGTATAGAGCTTTCGCTCTCCAATAAGGAGAACTGCGTTTGAATCCCAACGATAGCTATTAAATACGAATCCGCATTCGGCTTGGACCGAACACAGTACTAACGTAAAATGTCCTCAATGGTAGGCAGATCATGGGTAGGAGTCCCTGTGCCATCAGACTAGCCGTGGGAGGGTCTCGTGGTCTTCTTCTCAATATAACGAAGAAGCGGGTTAGTTCCATCAAAAAAGTCCTCCGCGAAAGGAAATTTCGCCCAATACTTAATCCAGGAGTTCCCCTGTCTTCTGGATTAGGGTCAAAATTACAAGGGTATGGAGTTAAACATTAAAAGTCTTATAACCAAAAACTGGATCAGCTGTTAAAAAGTTACATAAGTAGGGCCAGGATAGCCGTTGGTAGGGCACTAGGCCGATTTTCTAAACGTCTTGTGTTCGATTCTCGAAAGTCGGGGAGAGTGGGGTCAGTTGCAACAGGGTACGATTGTAACAGAGCAAAAATTTCAAGTGCCGCGTTCTAGATTTGGTTCCTAGGTGGCGCACAAGGTGTATTTAATAAATCTACATGTACACCCCTGCTAGCAACCATTTTTATGTACTTTTGAAAGAGTTACATCTCAAAAGATATTTTTACGCTACGTAAGTACTTTTTTGGTATTAGAATATTATATTGGAACAAAGTAATTTTGTTTAAACAAATAAAAATTATTAACCGAATATGTTAGTGGACACCTTAATTAACATTTCGAAAAAAAAGATTAGTTTTGTTAATTAACTAGCATTGTTTTTAACAAATGAAGCTGAAATGGCGTCTTTGGGACGATTGTAACAATAAATAAAGGGACGATTGTAACAGCTGAAAATAAATAATCTTATGTTTACAAACCATTACTTAACTCTTTACGAATCACCAATAGCTTCCTATATCATTTATATTATGTTGAGTCGGCTGTTCAGTTACGGTTACAAAATCAAATGAAAAGTTTCATATGTAAGTGACATAAGCGACAAGAGTGCTAAGGATTTGAACTGGGTTCAAATCCCAGACATGGATGGTCGACATGAATTCTGCAACCGGCTCGCACCGCTCACAGTGTTAAAGTAAAATATCCTCTGTTTTGGACGGGAAATGGGTGGGAGTTTTCCCTGACCATTAAGCTAACCATGGGAGCTCTTCCTCTCCATGTAAGGCAGTATGATTTAGCTTCATCAAAATTTAGTTCCATCATTTCTCCCAATACTTGATCCAAGAGTTTCCTTGTATTCTTGATGGGAACATTAGCAGTAGTAAAGCCAAAATTGGCACGGCTGTTTCATGACGGTCATAATTGATTTGATTTGTCCATTTACGTCGCACTTGAGCTGCACAATGGGCTATTAGCGACGGTCTGGGAAACATCCCTGAGGATGATCCGAAGACATGCCATCACAATTTTGTTCCTCTGCAGAGGGGATGGTACCCCCGCTTCGGTAGCCCGACGGCCTGCGCGCGAAGTCGAGCACTTTACGGTAGCACAGTTTAACGAGGACCAATACCGCACACCCTCAGTCCCTACGCAGACTGATCCAAGTGGTCACCCACCTGCACACTGATCGCAACCAGTGATGCTTGACTTCGGTGATCTGCTGGGAACCGTGTCTTAACTATCAGTCAACTGCGGGACTAAAAATATTAGAAAAAAACTAGAAAATGAAATAATTGTGTTAACTTTCTTCAAGGTCGTCGTCCATTTTAGCGACTAATTGTTTCCGACACTGAATTATCTCTTATTTTTTAGATTATTTTCTATTTCAACCATTAATGTTCCAAATATTGAAACAGTCGGACACACATTGGACTGTAAGAGAATGTCTCAGAAATAGATAATAACAACTCTCAAAGATTGTAATGAGTGCTAACTTTTATATTTTCCGCAAAATAACCAGTGATGATATAGTATGATTCTGTAGCCATTGATAAGTATGTTAAAAAAATCATTTTATTCTCTTTCTTTCACATGAGAATTCTTTTTGAACGAAAAACTTTTTTATTTTTTAAAAGTTAGGAACTTAAAAGTTTGCAAATTCGCCTACTACTCCTTCCTTGTCGCAGCACACACGAGCGAATGAAAATAAAATGGTAATAGTAAGGTTTGAAAGAATTTGCGGTCAGGAATAAAATATACGGTTTTAGTATATATAAAATTCCAATTCAGAAAAATGGCAAAACAAACTTTAATATTAACCGTTTGAGTGCGGCGAAGTGCTATTGCGCTTCGCTTGTTATATGCCAAAAATGCGGAGAAGAGCCATAGCGCTTCCCTTGTTTTGTTACGAAAATGTAATAACTGAGAATAAAAAATATTTTTATTTGTAAAAATTACTTGATACATAATAATTAGTGTTAATTATAACCATTTATATTGTTCTCCAAAAAAATTACTACGCATTTCATTCCGCACTATTTGCATATATATATAAGAAAACTCTTCACACTCAAACGGTTAAACCAATTACTTTATGAAACTTTAAAATTTATATTTAAAGCTGGTAATTAAATGGATAATATTAAAAGCTTATACATATTAAAAATATTTGATTAATTCTGTTGTCTAGTTTAAAATATAAAAAACCTTAATTTAGCTTTAATAGGTAATTTAGCTTCATCTCTGACAACAGTACGAAATGGAATGCGAGTAGTAAACAGCGTGGTATAAGCGTCGGAAAAGACGTCATCATGGAGGTAAGGGGTGCTTATTTCTTCCCGGGCTGAAAGGAAAATGTTTCATAAACTAAAAGTTGCTTATTTCTGCCCGCCAACAAACCGGAAGTTGCTTATTTCTGCACGTGTGTTTATTTCTGCCCGCTTGCTTATTTTTGCCCTGTTTTAGCTCTGTTCTGTTTTAAATGTACTGTTTCTGTTTTTAATATACTTTCGTTTCTGATATTATTTTCATTTATTATTATTTTGAGGGTGGCAACACTTATGATTATTATTTTACTTGTTTAGGGTGGCAATACTTATTAACTTTGATATTTGGGAAAAATCGTATATTGCGAAGTGATAACGTCATCTTTTATTATATAATAAATAAATGATATAATGCCCATGCTTTACTCTAGTGGCGCCATCTATGTGGGAATGCCAGAAATAAAACAACTTTAGATCTATTTTAATATTTAAATCTGTTTTATTATTTATTAAATCTAATTAAGGCTGAGGATCGAACTTATGCCAATCAGAAAGCCTTCGTGGATCAGTAGTTGGATATCATAACCACTGCCCTACGAATGCTTGCTAAGATATATGTAAACAAGTTAACTTTTGTATTTTGAGCACGTATATAATTTAAAGGCATTTGATATTGATGTCTTCCTACACTTTCATCGATATATATTCACTTAACCTTTGACAGTTATTAAAAAATGGCAACAGTGCTGACCATACACGTGATAAAGTTTGACGCGTTTTGGGAGAAATCGTATATTATGAAGTAATGACGTCATCTTTTATTACATAATAAATAAATAATATCATGCACATGCTTTTACTCCAATGGCGCCATCTTAATGTTAGAAGTTACTTAAATGTTAGAAGCAGAATATATTAATAACTCTTCATTATAATCATTTTTAACATTAATGTAGTTGATATAAATGGCTGTAAGTATTATTAATAAGATTAGATAATTTTTATAGTAAAAATAAAATTGTTAAGAAACCTATGATGTATGCTCGCAGAAGTGCTTGGGTGAAACTTTGAATAAAATGTTATTTATTTTATTAAAATGTATTTCGTCTTTATTGATTATTTTCACAAGTGAAAAAGTTTATATTATCAAGAAAAAATTACACCTTTTAATAATTAATACAAAAAGTTTCAGAAAAATACAAAGAACTTTTTGAAAAACTGGAAAATTATTACAAAAATAAAAATATTTTCTGAAATATTAGAAATATTACTCAATAATAAAAATATTTTCTGAAAAATCTAGAAAATTTTGTTAAGAAGTTTGAAATATTTTTACAAAACTAGCAGATTTTTTGCAAAAAGTAAAAATGTTTTCTTAAACGAGAAAGCTTTTTGTAAAAACATAAAAAATTTTTTAAAAAATAGAAAATTTTGTTAAAAAGCTTGCATTATTTTTATAAAACTAGCAAATTTTTTACAAAAACAATAAAATATTTTCTTAAAACAGAAATTTTTTTGCAAAAACATAAATATTTTCTCAAATGATAGAAATTTTTTTACAAAAATACAAATATTTTTTGAAATACTAGAAAGTTTCTCTCAATAATAAAAATATTTTCTGAAAAACTAAAAAGTTTTGTTAAAAAGTTTGAAATATTCTTACAAAACTATCTGGTTTTTTACAAAAACAAAAAATATTTTCTTTAAAGAGAAAATTTTCCACAAAAAACAAGAATATTTTCTTAAAAAATCGAACATTTTTTATAAATATGAAAAAAATTTTCTGAAAAACTAGGAAATTTTGTTAAAAAGAAATAAAAATGTTGCAATATTTCCTAGTTCGTTAAGATTTTGAAATGATTACTTTAAGTTAGATCAATAAATATTTTCTATAAAATCATTTTAACATTATTTTAAATCATAAAGGCAGTCGAATCCGTTGGTTCTATCAACCATCCAGACTGCTGGACGAGGACACATATTTAAATACTCCTCATATACAGAATTATTTTAAAGGTTATCACATATTGGGATGCACCTATGCTGTACATACATCATAGTAAATGTCATTTTGGGGGTATTTAGTGTAAATAGATAGTTTAAGAAAAGTATGAATGCAGATGTGAACCACAATATATTTTGTAACTAAAATATTGAATAAAGTGAAATGAGTGGAGTAAATTCTCATATGCTATTAAAAAAGTAAACGCAAAGAACTATAAACATATGTCAGTAAAGTAGTTATTCAAACAAAAGTTCGAAGATCCTGAAACAAATCATTTTCAAATATAGTGTTAAAATCAGTGTGGTTGAAATAGCTGATTCTATTAGAAACTACTAAATTGTAGAAACAAAGAATAAATTTTAATATTAACTGAATTAGAAATAATCCCTAACTGAATGAATTGTACTTTTAAATCTGTGTATAATTTTAGTTTACATCATAAGAAATAATGAATTTTTTTTTAGTAATAATTTCAACGGAAAATATCGAATTATTTCCTTTGTGATCAAAAACATCAAACATACTTTTCTTTGTAGGAAAATATTTTAGAAAAGTGAAAGTTTTAAACATGAATCTCTACTATTAAGTGTAAGATTCGTGTAGTCTTCGAGTCTATGATGCGATTATTAATGTTTAATTATTTAAAAAATGTTCTCAGTCCCATTTAAAAAAAAATAATGGCTTAGTAATGAAATATAAACACGAAAAACACATTGGCTATCAATACTTCTCATATACATTTCGTACATTAAGGGAAAAATACGAGAAAATAGAAAAGTTTTCTTTCGTTAAAAAGTGATGAAAAAATATTCAAACATATTTAAAATTAAGAAATTTAAACTTGATTTCGAACAACAAGTGCGAAAAAATATTTACATTAAAAATGTAATATTGAAATATAAATTATAGAATATTTTCCTGAAAGTCTTTTAACATAGTGAACTGGAGTAATGTGAGTTACCGGAGTAACGGAGTAGTGTAAGTGTGATTCAAGTTAATATTAGAAAATAATGATGTTATAAATAATAGAAACAACACACATTAGTTTTGTTTTTCGTATCAGAATTCATATAATTTTCCGTCATTTGCTTTTAATGAAGGAAACTCTTACATAATTAAATTATTGCGTAATTTACTAATCTATTATTCTACTTTCAGGAAAATATTTTATAATTTATAATATTTAAACATCATATTTTTAATGTAAATATTATTTAGCACATGTTGTTCGAACTCAAGTTTAAATGTCTTAATTTTAAATATTATATCACAAAAAAATATTATATTATAATTTTATATCATTTTTAAACGAAAAAAAACTTTTCTAGTTTCTCGTTTCTTTCCCTTAATGTACGAAAAATTTAGTTGATAGCCAATGTGTTTTCCACGTTTATATTTCATTACAAAGCCATTTTTTTTAAATGGGGCTGAAAACATTTTTCAAATAATTAAACATTAATAATCGTATCTTAGACTCGAAATCTACATGAATCTTACACTTAATAGTAGAGATTCATGTTTAAAACTTTCACTTTTCTAAACTATTTTCCTACAAAGAAAAGTACGTTAGATATTTTTGATCACAAGGGAAATAATTTGGCATTTTCCGTTGAAATTATTACTAAAAAAAATCCATTATTTCTTATGAACTAATATTATACACAGATTTAAAAGTACAATTCATTCGGTTTGGGATTATTTCTAATTCAGTTAATATTAAAATTTATTCTTTGTTTCTACAATTTAGTAGTTTCTAATAGAATCAGCTATTTCAACCACACTGATTTCAACACTATATTTGAAAATGATTTGTTTCAGGATCTTCTAAATTTTGTTTGAATAATTACTTAACTGACATATGTTTATAGTAATTTGCGTTTACTTTTTTAATAGCCTATGAGAATTCACTCCACTCATTTCACTTTATTCAATATTTTAGTTAAAAAATACATTGTGGTTCACATCTGCATTCATACTTTTCTTAAACTACCTATTTGCACAAAATATCCCCAAAATGACATTTACTATGATGTATGTACAGAAAAGGTGCTTCCGAATATGTGATAACTTTTAAAATAATTCTGTATATGAGGAGTATTAAAATATGTGTCCTCGTCCAGCAGTCTGGATGGTTTATAGAACCAACGGATTCTCCTGTCTTCATGATTTAAAATAATGTTAAAATGATTTTATTGAAAATATTTATTGATCTAACTTAAAATTATCATTTTAAAATCTTAACGAACTGTGAAATACTGTAACATTTTTATTTCTTTTTATCAAAATTTCCTAGTTTTTCAGAAAATATTTTTCATTTTTATAAAAATTTTTCGATCTTTTGTGAAAATGTTTATGCTTTTGCAGAAAAATTTCCCTTTTAAGAAAATATTTTATTGTTTTTGTAAAAAATTTGTTAGTTTTGTAAAAATATTTCAAACTTTTTAACAAAATTTTCTAGTTTTTCAGAAAATATTTTTATTATTGAGGGACACTTACTAATACTTCAGAAAATATTTTTATTTTTATTAAAAAAATTCTGTCTTTTTAGAAAATATTTGTTTCTGCAAAAAAAATTTCTCTTTTAAGAAAATATTTTTTATTTTTTTGTTAAAAAATTTGCTAGTTTTATGAAAATATTTCAAGCTTTTTAACAAAATTTTCTATCTTTTAAAAAAATATTTATATTTTTACAAAAAAATTTTCTCTTTTAAGAAAATATTTTTTATTTTTTTGTTAAAAAATCTGCTAGTTTTGTAAAAAATATTTCAAACTTTTTAACAAAATTTTCTAGTTTTTCAGAAAATGTTTTTATTATTGAGAAAAAATTTCTAATATTTCAGAAAATATTTTTATTATTGTAATAATTTTCTAGTTTTTCGAAAAATTCTATATTTTTCTGAAACTTTTTGTATTAATTATTAAAGGGTGTAGTTTTTCGAAAAATTCTATATTTTTCAGAAACTTTTTGTATTAATTATTAAAGGGTGTAATATTTCTTGATAATATAAACTTTTTCACCTGTGAAAATGATCAAGAAGGCAAAATATATTTTAATAAAATAACGTTTTATTTAAAGTTTCCACTTCTGCGAGCATATATCATGGGATACATCATAGGTTTCTTAAGAATTTTATTTTTACTATACAATTATCTATTTACATCTAAATTGTATAAATTATTAAAGGGTGTAATTTTTTCTTGATAATATAAACATTTTCACCTGTGAAAATGATCAGTAAAGACAAAATATATTTTAATAAAATAACGTTTTATTTAAAGTTTCACCCAAGCACTTCTGCGAACATACGTCATAGGTTTCTTAACAATTTTATTTTTACTACACAATTTTTTACTTACATCTAAATGTGCTGGTAATTGAATTGAATTTCATGAGAAATAGTTGTATTCCCACGTTCTATAATCAGTAAAGCACTATGCTTTACTTTGTATTATGACTAGTTGTTAAAACGTGGATAAACCCCAAACATGCCAGACGCATGTAAACTCTCTTTACACACATAGTATCCCCAAGAGATTTTGAGAGCGCTGATTGGCTTTCTCGGCAACGCCATCTGTGACGTATGGCTGTTTCATTCTGCGGTGCTTGTTATTTTCAGCATACTCCAGCTTTTGTGAACAAACTTGAAATGTCAGTTTTTTCAACAGAGAAACTGCCTTCTTCATTTAAAAATGAAGCAGAATATATTTCCCCAAATACCATTACCCGTAGGAGCAATGTTCTAAATTTAAACGATTGCAACAAGTGGGTAATAGAATTTGGGGTACTTAACAATGCGAAATGGAATTCTAGAACTTCCAAACCTCATAGACAAAGATTTGTTTGTAGGTAAGTAATAGTTTAGTTAGTTTAAGAAAAATTTTGTATTTAATTTTCATGGGAGAATTGTTTTTTTCTTTAAATTTTTGATTATTACATGCATGAATTCTTATGAAGCTAATATCCCTCTGATTTATTGAATAACATTGAAATCGGAGATTAATTGCCTTGCTTAATTCTTATACTCACTATAAAATGAAAACTGAATAGTTTTCACTTGATACTTATTTAATTAAATTAATGTTCATAGAATTAAATTAATATTTTATTTCTTTCTTGTGGATTACTAAAATAAAATAATAAAATTTAAGATTTATAGTGGCACCATCTATTATTATAAATTTAAACTGAAAGATCTACATTATGCCTACCTATTTATAACTTAATTTCAATGTTTTTTTTTTTATTTGTTAAATGATTTATAATAAAGAAAAACTATTAATTGACATCTAAGAAGTCAAGCAATTGTCTTTTAAGACGCTTATTTTATTAGTTTTTGATTGCATAATTCCCATCAAAATAAAAGTTAATGATTATGAATTGTCCATTAAATTAATACCATGAGTAATGAAAGAATAAATTTACAAATAATTCCATCTTTTAATTGTAGTACATATCTATTGGATTGTAAATATTTTTTTTATTATTTAATTGCAGGAAATTATTTGATTGGCACCAACAGTGCGTTTAAGAAAGTACCGCAGGAGAAATGTAAAAGAAGTTTTTCAAAAAATTCTGATTGTCAAGCAACAATATCTATAAAAGTGAAGTTGAACAAAAATTCAACAAAGAAATCAGATTATTGTACTTTATAAACTTGTTATATGATACTTGCTAGAAAATAAATTTTATTAATTATAAATATTCTAAAATTTTTCTGCTGAATTATAATTATATTTTTTTTTAACATTTCAGAATATTTTCCTCCAAGATATGATAAAATCTTTTTCAAATAATCGAATATAATTTTAAAAATTTATTTATATACACTTTAAAATCTCATATAATAAATTCAAATTTAACTGAGTGGTTCTGCAATCATACTAATAAATTTAAGTAAGAAATTTTAATTTTTAAGTGCATAAGGATATTCATAATGCTATTCAATGTGAATATTAATCAATTCTTATATATACATTACATAAAAGCTAGCTAATAAAACTTATATTTATGTTTAATAATTATTATTATACTAATTTGATGTTTTACCAAAACATGATGGTTTACCTTGCATTTACCTAAATTTCATAACATTAATATTAAAAAATATTATACTGAAGCGTACAAAAAATATTTTAAACAAATAAAGAAAAATATTAGAATAAAATTTAAAGCAAATTAGATTTAAATAAATGTGTTATTATTAAAATACAATTAATGACGCTATTTAATTTTTTGAACAGAACTTTAACATTTGTCTTAAAATTAGTATGAAAAATATACTGGAACTGATTTATGACTGATTTACATTTTGAGGACAAACTACAGAGAAATGTTATAGGGGAGAAGCTACAAAAAGATGTAACAGAAGGCAATGCCGAGAAAGCCAATCAGCGCGCTCAAAATCTCTTGAGGATACTACGTGAGTAAAGAGTGTTTACATGCGTCCCGGACAGAAATTATCATTGTAAAATTTTCTGAGAAATAGATATCATGTTCAAGTTTTGTAATCAGTATTCTTTAAATAGATACTTTCATGTAGAAAGGCTATAGATACTTTTAAATTAACTCCTAATTTGAAAATAAAGTATGTTATTAGGATTATTATAATATTAAACAATAGTAAAAGGAATATGCTTTGAATATAAATGAATTTGGAGAGGCACAAATTCCCATTATGTGTTTCTTAGATTTAAAATAATTCATTTGAAATCGTAAGGAAATTTATTATATAATTGATAATATAATGTAAATAGGTCGTTATTCATTTTCTAATAGAAAACAAAATTAATTCAAATATTTTTTCATGAGATTAAAAAAATAAGTATTTTAATATAATAATTAAATTATGTTAGTTGATAAATTATAAGTTTAAAGATGAAACAAGTTTATTATTGTATTCAAAAATATGAATGAATAAACAACTTTGATATATTGTTATATATTAGTTTTTTAATTAGATAATATTTAATTTCATAAAATAAATATAAAATTAGTAAAATTTATATTTCTTAAATATCTATATTAATAAGTGTTGGAGCTCTTGCAAGACTAAAAAATCGAAGCAACCAAAGCCATCTGTCCAGTTTTCACGAAATCAAGTCCCCTACTTGTCATCGGACTAAACGTAGGAGGTTTTCGTGGTTTTTCTCTTCATATAACGTGGACCCTCACAAAGTCCTCTTCGAAGACATATATTGTCCAAAGATCTAGGAGTTCCCTTGTCTTCTGGGTTCAAGATGACAAGGGTCCATTGATTGCCGTAATTACGGACGGCGGTAATAAAATAACATCTACAATTGTATATTTGATTCATAAATATTTTATAATATAATATTTATTTGATTAAAATTATATACCTTCATTTCTAATACTTTTAATATTCACAGTAGACATATATAATAAATACAATTTTTATTTTAATATTGAATCTACTTATTTAAAATGTATTAATTAATATTAAATAGGTTAATAATAATTACTGTCATTTATATCAACTATATTAATGTTAAAAATAACTAAAATGAAGAGTTAATAATATATTCTCTTTCTAACATTTAAGTGTAGATGGCGTCATTAGAGTAAAAGCATATGCATAATATTATTTATTTATTATGTAATAAAAGATGGCGTCATTACTTCATAATATATGATTTCTCCCAAAACGCGTCAAACTTTAACACGTGTATGTTCAGTACCGTTGCGATCCAGAGAAAGTTATAATAGCCTTAACAAGGGCAGAAATAATTATTTAATAACTGTCAAAGGTTAAGTGAAAATATATCGATGAAAATGTAGGAAGATATCAATATCAAATCCTTTTCATTTATCCACGTGTTCAAAAGACAAAAGCTTAACTTATTTACACATATCTTAGCAAGCATTCGTACGTCAGTGGTTATGATTACCAACTACTGACCCACGAAGGCTTTTTGATTGGCATGAGTTCGATCCTCAGCTTTAATTAGATTTAATAAATAATAAAACAGATTTAAATATTAAAATAGTTTTAAAGCTATTTTATTTCTAACATTCCCACATAGACGGCTCCACTAGAGTAAAACCTGTGCATGATATCATTTATTTATTATATAATAAAAGATGACGCAATTACTTCATAATATGCGATTTATCCCAAATAGCAGAGCTAATAAGTATTGCCACCCTAAACAAGTAAAATAATATTAATAAGTGTTGCCACCCTAAAAATTGTAATAAATGAAAATAATGTCAAAATCGAAACTATATTAAAAACAGAAAGCGAAATTAAAACAGGGCAGAAATAAGCACACGGGCAGAAATAAGCAACTTCTGGATTACGACATATTTTAAGCACCCCTTGTCTTTCCACGATGACGTCACTTCCGCCGCTGTATACTACTAATACGTCAACCATATTTTTTTTTTAAAGAAATCTATTTTCTAACAAGAGTATGGGATGTTTAAAAATAATGGAATAACCGTGATTTTCTTTATTCAGAATAGAGTGTCTCAAGACAAAATTTTCATGGAGCCAAGAAATTTAAAAGAGCGATGCTTTCAGAAAAATATTAGAAAAACTCTGTCCAAAAATTTAAAAAATTTAAAAACTCAAATTGACAAATATTTACGAATTGTTTAAATTAATTTTCTTGTTTCCTATTCTGGAAACTAAAACAAAACTTTTCAGACATTAGCTATCTTAAAATTCAAAAATACATCGAAAACGTCAAAATTGGGACCCCTAAAATATATACCGCCTGCTTTTGACTGCGATTCATGGGAGAACTTGTACTATAAAAAAATTCTGTTAAGTGAGATATCAGAGCAAAAATAATCACAATTTTTACAAATCTCTTGTATTTTGTAGTGACATCAACAATAGTGAAAAAAAAATCTTGAAAGCAATTGATGTCAACAAATTACTCTTTGAGCTCAAAAAGAGTTTTTACAAACTATTTCAAAAAATGGGTCTGAGGGGACTGAAGGATGGGAAAGAAAATAAAACAAAACGATTTTTTTTCCTTCGTTTTCTATATGTTATTTAAAATATTTTGCTCACGCTGCTTAGAAAGTAATCTTTTTATATTAAATTAAACTTTAGGAGTGCATTCAGGAATGCTATACAAATATTACTTTGACTGCCTATGGACCATCACAAAATAAAAAAGGATTCAACATTAAACGTGAGTATGTTTGACTTACGAAACTAAACAACACATATGAATTAAGTCTTTTACAATGCGGTGTTGTGTTAAAATTGTGCGCCATAGTGCAATTTCCAAAGCAACAAAAAATAGAAAAACATAGAAATTTTATATTTTGATTACTTTTTTAGGCTTATTATTAGAGTGATCCAACACATGGAGAGTCTTCCATAAATCGACCAACAAGTTCCGAGAGGGTACAAAAGAGATCAATAGTAAGAAAATTTACATTAAAATAGAGGAGTAAACTCTTGAAAATCGCATGCAGACTTTTAATTTTGAGGAGAAGCAAGTAGAAGGTTACATGTGTCCTATCTGAATTAAGAGTTTCTATGCTATGCAGGGTGAAATTGCTTCCAGATAGTAGCAACGCTCTTTGTTTTTCAACAACAGATCCTTGAATTGCTACTACGGCAATAGTGCAGCGAATCATGTGATTCATACAAGATGTCACTGCACATTATGTTCTTCATGTACGTAAGCACATTGATGTAATATAGCCAAGAAACAGGTGTACCATAGTAAAACTTCAGTGTTTTATCACATCTCTATCAGTGGGACATTTTTTTAGCTAGTGTGGGCCTGTGGATACATAAGAGGAATGCAAAACTCTGACTTCCGTTGTTTTAACAGAGATTAAAATTATCTTCGAATATGACCGGAAATAGTTTTTACATCAATACATAGTTTGCAGTCACCTGATGTGTCAGTGATTGCCATATCGAGCGGCTCTTGCTATAACTAATCGGAAAAAAAATATAAAAAATATCTGATGTCCAAAAGGTCGATACCTTGATACGCTAATAGAACAGTTAGTAATTAACATTAAATTGAAAAGTATGTTGCATAAGTAATAAATATCTAGCTTATAAATCAGGCTATCTAGTTTATAAATATCTACAATAGAATTCCATATTAGATGCCATTAATTTGATTGTTTTTACATTTTTAAATGTGCTCCGAAACACCCTATGTTTATCAGAAATACAGGGTTTCATTTTTAAACTATACTTTCGTATCAGTGCCAGTGAATACTGTTGAAATTCATTTTTGATAAAATTAAAATGTAATTGTTTGACGTAATGAAAGAGTATTTTTGTTCATTTTAGAGACGATCACACCAGAAATGTCAAAAGAAATTTCTGACTGCCAGATTAAAAACTGTGGACCAGCCTGCTTGTAAGTTTTAAACCAATAAATATCATTCTGTTATTTCCATTCCTTCCCAATG
This sequence comes from Parasteatoda tepidariorum, assembly GCF_982258835.1. Taxonomy (NCBI): domain Eukaryota; kingdom Metazoa; phylum Arthropoda; class Arachnida; order Araneae; family Theridiidae; genus Parasteatoda; species Parasteatoda tepidariorum. The sequence goes on along the minus strand of NC_141764.1, from coordinate 20,802,158 downwards.
CACCACATTTAATTAATTTTAACTATATACAAAATTTTAGAGATAATCATTTTTACAGTTTTGATAGTGTTCTAGGTAAGAAAGCTTAGAGAAACAAAAAATAAAGTACTTAAAGAATTATAGATTGTATGATAATTCAAATGTACATTCACAAGGTTTAATAATTTGCCAAATTTTACTTTTTCTATAACTGATAGAATTGCTGGATGTTCAGTGGCATTTAAAAAAAACATTGAACTATGTAATATTTAAAAACACGTTGAATTAGTATGCTGTATATTGTAGAATTCCTTTTTTCAAAAAATTGCCTCAATCTGCCAAATAGTTAGGATACTTGGGTTTTTTTCTTAGATAAATATAATTTGCGAATAGCATCCTGAAACTTCGATACATACGGAAACTTATTTAATATCATAAAAGGACACTCTGCATGCTCTTCAATTACTATCAGTTACATTTGTCATATTTATTTTATTGCATACATCTGACTCGATACTCTCTTTCTAAACAGAGTTCGTAAGGTCTTTAAGATACTGAAATTGTGGAAACAAAACTTATAAGAAAAAATATTCAATTTCCTTTACTCAAAATATCTGGTTTAGAAATTTCGATTTCAAAGTGAAAACTAACTTTATAGTCACAATATCGAAGCAACGTTTATTCGCACATTTACGTGTTTCCCCCAGAAACCAGAAGATTGAACTTTACTACGTGAAAATACGATCATTAGAATGAAAATTGTTCAGGGTGATATCTTTTTCATGTGTTCACTGTACATATAGATATAAATAGAGTTATAAAAATGTAATTTACATTTAAAGGATTATTCACTAAAGAAATAAATATGTATTATTTTCTAAATTCTTGCAGTGACGTGTTCTACGAAGTTTCTAGGGATGTTTCTGAAATTCGTGAAGTAAGTATGAACAAACATTTTTTTCAAAAGTACTCTAAAAGATTATGTAAATTGGAATCATATTTGGGAAAAACAATTGTTGCTAGGGACAACCGGATAATGGTGTGAATAAAAAAAACTGGATAGAAGTCTAAACGTTTTGATACTATGAAGCCTTTAATAAGTTTGTAGGATCGCTGATTACTAATGCACCATGAAAAAAAAATCAATTTTGATTTTGTGCCATATCTGGAGGCGGGGAAAATCACTAAGAACCAAACACCAATATTAAGAGAGGCTATATCGAAACACACATTTACAATCAGTAACTCATCTCCTACCTGTCCTTGGCAAGAAAAAAATCGGATAAGTAAAAAAGAGGGGGGAAAGTGTCTCCAGTCGTAATAAAGTGACTGATGTTAATATATCGGTCCTGTACGACCTGAAACACACAATGTTGCGAATCATTTTCTGGGTCTTCAAGAAAAGATTAATATCATCTCAAGTCTTCCACGGACTGAAACTGCTGTTTTTTTAGATATATTCTGACCCAAGTCAAGATTCTAGATGGTTCCGTAAATCATTTTGATGGTTTATGTCACTTTCAGTGTTATTCGTGATGATCCAACATCATTTGTTGGTTACCATCATCTAACATTTTCCATTACGTATTCATGGTTTCTGATATACCAGCAAGCTTCCATCATACCATAATGAAAATGATACTTTAATACTAGGATGATTAACTATCAGGAGAAGTTTGATTTTCATAGACCGACAAACCATGATGATCCGTGATAGTACATTAATGTTCCAGCTATACATTTCCATGCTGGTTTAACGGGAATTCTTGTTGGTTATCAGGAATATACCACATTAAAACGATTTCTTTTATACTGAACCATTATAAATGACTCCGAATTCCTACTTTGGGATGTTGGTTATTCATGTTCGTTCCAATATTTGATTTCTAAGAAACTATGTTGGACATTTCTGATTGTTTAACATGACAAACCATCAAAGCAAGTTACTATTCTTGTATTGGACCATCGGAGTTCTTACATTGGAGTGTTGGTTACCATCAAAAATATAATGGCTCATCATGACCGAAACCTACGTACAATATTATTTAACACCTATATTGCTGCAAATTTTATGCGCACGATTAGAAAAATAAGAGAAAAACAGCATCCTAAGTTAAAAGGATATCCACCTGTTAGGCTGGGGTAGCCTGTTCCAGGCTCGTGTTTATGAGATCGCATATTCGAATCCCACCAGTCGAAGCATTCCCTTGTATTGAATAGCGACTGGCACATGTTAAATCTGTCGGAGTCACAAAGTCTTCTAAGCTTTCGTAACAAATAAATACCTCTAAAAGAGTACTGAGGGAATTTAAGATTGATCGTTCTCTGCCTAAGGTCAAGATTATTATCGGTTTATGAATGAATTGGCCTGTAAAACGGGCTGTGTGTGTTGCTGAAATTGACATAAATAAAACCACTCAAGGGAAAGACTCCCCTACCTTTAAATTCGTTTGGTCTTCCATATCAGGCGTGCTGATATTGACAAGTAACATTAGTAACAGCATCAATAATTAAAAGTAAAGTCTATATTTAGCTTTCTAAGTACAAGAGAAGTAGGAGTGATAACTTTGTCTTTTTTATGTACAAGATTACATTTTATGTTTATTCTTTTAATTTTCTTCAAACCATTTTAAAAAATTTCTTAGGAGAAATTTTTGCTTTAATTTCTTTTTAGGGGAGATGTGGTGATGAAGAAGAAAGTAATATGTAAGAGGACAGACTTTTTTCATATTATTTCTTATTGAGGGATACTTATATGTTTTTAATATTACAGGTTAATTTATAATCACCACTATATTATATAAATGCTGAAATTCAGAGATAGTTTCCTATTATGATAAATTACCCAACAACCAAATATATTTTGATATATTTGAGGAATTGTCAGGTTAAAAAACATTTTTGAAAACACCGTTGTATATATTTTTTAAACTTTACTTCTGACGTGAAATCAAAAGATAATATTTAAAAATATCAGTGATTATACGACACTGTCGACCTATAAAATCGATAATTTGAAATCAATAGAATTTATTTTCTTTTAAAAATTGTAATCTACGTATTAACGTTGACCGATACATGACGTCCTTTTACCTGGATCAAATTTCATAATAAAACTTTTCATTTCCTGTGATTACCGTTCTTATCATTCCTTACACGGTATAAAAAATCATGTAACTGGAATGAATATTTTTTAATAAGCACTAAGCGATTGTGTGCAAAACGAAACTTATGAAAATCTTGAAATAATTTCCTCTTTTTTTATTCTAATTTGTTTTTCTTAATTTAGTCTTATTACTTTCTTTTTATTAAAGTCTCCTGAACTTCAAATTGGGGATTAAAACAAATTCCTTATTGGAGCATTTTATGAAAATATTTGCCTTAAAGTACTTTTTGAAGGCACTTACCCGCATTTACGCTACATGGAGAGGGAAACCGCGCAAACCACCCACGGTTAGCCTGATGGCAAAGAGTCTCTAACCCATGATCCATCTACATCTAACACTGAGGATATTTTACATCAGCACTGTGGTCGGTGTGCTGAATTCGTATTGGCCAGTCATCGGAGGGGTTAGAACACGGCTCACCTCATTAGGAAAGCGAACGCTCTATCTCCTGAGCCCCAACGGCTCTGAATAAATTATATTTAATTTTATAACCTTCGTTGAATAGCCGACCCCATTTTGGGTTTACGACTACCAACGTTAACATCCACAGCCTTGTAATTTTGAACCCAATCCAGAAGACAAAGGATCTCCTGGATGAAATATTGAGAGAAATTTGCGTTCGTGGAAGACATTTTAATGGAACTAACTCACATTTGCGATACATGGAGACAAAATGAATGAGTACCACTTTCGCATTAATTTTTGCTTTTGAATACATAAGTATTTTTTTCTATTCCATTACCACTGCTTTTAAATAAGTAATTCTTAAAAACACTTTTAAAAGAACTAATATAAATAAAATAAGAACTCGTGAGAACTATCAGACAAAGTTTATTTGATGACGTAAACTACGCGTGTTACCACATAATGTTCAATGAATTCATCTGACATAACGAGTATAAACTAATTAAATACTTAAATACGTGCAATAAACTATTTTTTGATCAAAGCTAGCAATTATTACTGGTGTATCTTGAAATTTGTAGAAATTGATTCGTTAAATTTAAAACAATGGCGAACGCTTAACCAATCAGAAAACTCCACTTCGTTTTTCGATCACCCTGCTGGAACTATTTGTCGTAGAATGCTCTAATGTCGACAGTGATCTTCCTCGTGCTTTGAACTATTTATATGCCAAGTTTCATAGATTTCGGTTGTAGGGTATAAGACATATTAATAAGGACATACGCACAGACACTCATTTTTATATAGATAGATAGATAATAAAAGCAATCGGCTAGAGTTCTAAAATGACTTTATTAATAAAAGATTAATTTCTTACTCGGATTGTTTTTAAAAAAAACGTATATTACCAAAGACGATTAAACACTAAATACTTAAATTTAACTATCTTGAGTTTCATCTATTTATTTATTTTTAAGGTTTGCAGAGTGGATTGAAATTTCTATTGACCTGAGCAACTTGGAAATTACTACATATAACTCTAGTCCTAAATTTGAAGTGAGTTTTTTCATGAATATTTCATAATCATTTTTAATTTTTAGCAAACTTCATTTCGAAATCGGAGAACATTGCGATCACGATATTTGTCGCAAATGTAATGTAATGTAATATAATATAATATAGTATAATATAATATAATATAATATAATGTAATGTAATGTAATGTAATGTAATATAATATAATATAATATAATATAATATAATATAATATAATATAATATAATATAATATAATATAATATAATATAATATAATATAATATAATAAAATATAATAAAATATAATATAATCTATTATATATAATTCTCTTACGTGGCTCCCAAATTTTGGCTGTATTTCTTTTCCGCCGGTGGCAACGTTTGCTTTGTTTTGAAAACACCAAAGCATTCTGCCTTTTAATGACGTGTTTCTGATCTAATATATATAATTCTCTTACGTGGCTCCCAAATTTTGGCTGAAGTACTTTGTACAACTAAATACGATTCTTTTCGCAACAGTTAAACATTTACTTTATTTTCTTCATTCATAGAGAAAACAGTCGGCAAAGAATTCTGTTAGGTTAAAAAACATTTCGCTAAAAAAATAACGAATTCTGAAAGAAATAAAAATAAACAACTTAAAAAATAAAAAGTTGCCAGCCATAGAATTTTTGAAAGTTAACTTAGCAGCATAAATCTAACTAGATCAAAATTATGATACCTGAGCGCTTGACGTAACAAGTCCTTCAATTCTAAAAGTGTTGTATCGCCAAATGCCCAAATTAACAATTGTGTTCTTAAAGAAATTCTATAAAAAGTTTTAAATAAACAACCTACTTCTACAACTGCTTCTTGAAGAACTTGGCTCATTGATTAAAAATATTGTTTTAATTTTACAGTACTAACTTTACTTCTACTTACATTATTGCTATGACCCTCTTTCATTACATTTTACAACTTCATGCTAAATTTGAGGACTTTAAGTTGTTTTGTGATTGAATACTGACATTTAGAAATGTGTACATAAAAAAAAATAATATTTAGAGGTTGAGAGTTGCCTCAGAAAAATTTGAATTGTTAGCAATGACATAAACAAAAAATTTTATTTTAACTGACAAATACTATATTATAATTTCAACTTTTTCTATGACTGTACTCACTTTCTTACTCTTTTCTTTGCTTTTTATACATATTATATTTTTGTGATAAATTAAAAAACATGTAGTTGTTCTGCTTCTGAACACTGATGAAAACACAAAATGATGGGCTTCATCAACCATCAAAAATATATACATTTATTTTACAAATTCCATATTATTAAGGTGGCTCCCTTCAGAGAATTAAAAATACAGAATTATCTTCATCAAAGCCGATGCTTTACATCCGGCGGCAGACTACTATTTCATATTGTTTTACAACACATGACTTTAACACTCTGGTGGGAAAGACTTTAAAACAAAACTTACAACAGTTACTTTTCTCAACAATTGAAATTTAGAATAGTATGATTAAGAAAAATATGTGAACTGTTTGCAATTTCAAATTAAAATTGAAGTGTACAGGTTTAGAATTTTCTACAGTGAAAAGTTTTCGGAACTTCAGTATTCAAAAAAGTATACAAAAACTAGACGTTAAGAACGTATCCAATGAGCGAGCAAAGCGAGCATTGGATTGCGAAGCAATCCGAAATGAACTGCGAAAGCAGTTCCGGGGGTTGGTGAGCGCCTGCGAGCAGGGGGTGTAGCCTCCTAGTATAATGTAATGTAATGTAATATCATTTTTGGGTCACTTTTTTGATAGAAATTTAATAGCGTAAATGAAAATTTCTAACTTTAAATATAATCAAAACTTTTCAATTAATTTTGATCGGGAAAGTATATACTTCTATGCTGAATCAATGGTCTCCAAATTTGCCCCTATAGCTTTCTATCTGACAAATTTTCAAAATTACTATTTTTCAAGATTAGCAAGAGAATATTTTTTAATACTATCTGCACATTAACAATTTAAGTGTTAATCAGTTATAAAGGTATAGTTATCAATAGTTGTGCTTAATGTCTTTTTATTTTTATTTTAGAGCATTGAACTTTTTGGTAACATTGGAGGCTATGTGGGTATGTGGCTGGGTATATCATTAGTTGCAGTTTTCGATTTCTTGAGTACAGCGTTTGCTTTGCTGAAATTTCCTTTTCGAAATTTTACTATTAAAAAGACCAGAGTACTGAGAATAAATCATCAAGAAAGGAACAAGTAAGACTTTTAAATTTATAAATATCAAAGACTTTAAAAAGCTATTAAATTCACTGAAGGAGAGGATAATAATTTGTGCAATGTGGATAAATGAGAGTACATAAATTGATACTTATGTGTCCTCTAAACAAGGACCTTCCTCAGAGTCAAATAAAATGCTTTACCTTAAAATAACGCTGCAGACCGTCTTTTTAATATTTTTGATTTCTCCTACAATTTCGCAATCCACCAAGCTCTCCGAATTTAGCTTAAACATTTTGATTGTTTACATTAAACCATAGTTCCTGAATCAGTTCCTGACCAGTTCCTTTTGAGTACCCTGGGAATCATTTTTCCCCTGTTAATAAACCCACTTATCTTAATCCTTTTTAGGCCAATCATATAAATTTTATAAAATGTGGTGTTATTTTCCTTGAAATATGTTTACATTACACTCATTAAGACGTACAAAAAATTCCGAGCATAAAAAAAATTATTTTTTATTGAAGAAATAAAAGTGGGCGTATAGACAACATTCACCAAATCAATGAACAAACCATCAAGTTGAAAGCTTTTTTTTATGAATTTTGTTTTATTTACGGATTGGAAACCTTAATCCTCCTTAAAAATATACTGATAAATCTCAAAAGCAGTAATTATGCATTTTCAAAAAGTTTTATTTGTCAATAGCCGTTTTAAGTTTACAAAAAAATTTAATAATTTCAAAATTTCGCAACAGAAAGTGTTTAACTCTAGTTGATTTACTGTTTATTTTCGGGTGCATTAAGAAGCCTAGACAAAAATTAGTGAAAAATATACATCCCAGTGTAAATAAAAAAATATTTATTGATATTATAGATGGCAAGGGAATTCATCAAATCACAGTTGGAATTCAAATTATAGGTTTGAGTTTTCTTCTACAAAAAACATTCAACACTGTTCTTCACCTTTCGAACTTAATTTTTAAGAACTCCAATAATTTAGTTAAGGATTTTTCGAGTATCTAACCTTTTCCCAATGTTTTGAAGTTCATTTTAATTTAATCTGTTGCACCCTGCAGTTCTCACCAAATTCCCTCACACCTGTTTCTTATCTCTGCATTATTTCCTTCTTCAAACATGCTCTTTTGTTCCCATTGGTTAAAACAATTTACATTTGCTTGTCTCTTCACCTCCACCTTCCGGATTCCTAGACACTGATGAAGGTTTTTGTTTATGAAACTGAAGCTACAGTATGTCAATTTATATGCTTTCTTGTGCTCATTCACTTTTTTTTTGCTGCACTATTAATCTTCTTACAATCACATTCTCTCAAATTACTGCAGTACAATGTTTTAATTAGTCAAAAAAAAGAGATATGCTTTCCGAAAGAATTGCTTTTGAAACTTTAAACACAGTTTTGAAGTTAAATAACAGACTTTGACAGCGTGGAACAAAAATACAGTCGCGTACTTGAGAATTTAGGCATACTCTATAAGCAGCACTTAAAATTTTAACACTTAACACTAGCGCACTTAAAATGTATCATTAAAAACACTTAAAACTAGTTTGGTTGCTTTTCCTGGGGTTTTATGTTTAAAGATAGTTTTGAGTACTTAATAGTAAGGATTCGAGATGGAACCCTCGAAATGTTAGTATTTGAGGGATCAGTGGGGAAAATTTAATGTTTTGCGTATTTTATCAACGGAGATATAATACGCAAAATGTTATGTTATCTTAGAAAGATCGTATGTTTAAATTTATACTTATTAAGAACTAATCAACCCATTCCAATCAAATTTTGGATTCCGTCATTCAAAAATTTCGCGCCTTAAAAAAATTAAAAACTTTATATATCCTGCAATTTAAATAACTTTAACTATTGGCAAATTAAATAACAAAGAACAGTTATAAAAATATTTTTTACGAGACATTACCTTTAGATTAACAAGTTAAAAAATTGCATGCAGAAATACCTTGATTCCGGATATATGGCGATTAGTGTTTCGAAAAACTTAACAATCCCTCTGACAAATTGTCTTCAAAAGTTACAAAATTGTTTAGAGACTTCTCTACAAACATTTTTATTAAAATCTGATAGATTATAGTGTTAGGTAAATATTTTAAGCAATAACTTGTACTACATTGAAAAAAATCGGTAAAAAAATAAAAAACTTTGTTACAGAAATTCATTAAATGGAAAAGAACAGAAAGTTATTGGTTAGTCATAATTTGAAAGCATGTGTTATGTAATGTTAAAATGGATTGCATTTTAAAAGTGGAACTAAGCATTAAATGTTATGTCACCAAAAGATATCATTAACATGTTCAAACATTTTATGCTTTATTTCTCTTAAATAGTATTTTTTGAATTCGTTATTAAGAGAAAGAAAGAGAAATCATCATTATCCTCTTTTCTAAGACATAAGAAAAATTTAAGAAATTAACAATTATAAAAAAGACATTGTTTCCGCAAATGATGAAATTTAGTTTTTAGATTGGCAGCCAGCATATCAGAATAATCCCTATTAAGACTATTTCGCATGATTATTCCTACTAGCTACTAATGCTACTAATATGCAACTCACAGTGCTAAAATATCAGCAAATCAGTTACAATCTTCCTATCAGACATTTTGCAACGGGAACCTTATATATCTTTCGGATCATTCTAGCAAGCACGAAATCAGCTAAATTATACCCATAATGAGTCACTAAATAATGTATTTTTAAAGAAATAAAACAAAATCGTTTCATATTTGCAGTAGCCACTGATGAGACTATTGAAAGCAATTATCTAAATCCAGTTTATTTGATGATGAAACTGAAGGTGTAACTATGAAATCGATATATTGTTTTTTGATGCTTTGAATACTTTCCTTGCGTTTTTTGACCAACAATTGTTTTTTCTCTGTCTCTACTAATCAATTTAAATCTTCTAACTTACGTATGCAGCCTGTCCTAATTTGGATTTTGTGCTTTAAACCCTACATTCAATCAATCTAACGTACATATAATATTTTTTTAATGATTCTAAACCCATACATTTACATGTTCATTAAGAAACATTCTTAAGGTCAATAAGAGAAAGAATTCATAAATACATATTGTACATAAAAAATATTTAACTGTCAGACACTTTATAGCACATACTCTTGCAATACAAAGCATTTATTATTATTTTTTGCTATAAAAAATAATTCTGTCTTTTTGATCTTAAAACCTTTTTGTTGTTAACAATCATATATTTTTTGACGCCATTTCCTTTCAGGAATGTCAAAAACAGAAAAAACAAATTTTGGTCCAAATATTTGACGAACGTTTTTCGGGATTCGATGCTGACTGGCGTTCCTCAAATTCTTATGGCTGAGAGTAAAACCAAGAAATACGCTCTTCTATTGGTATTTCTGTCCTGTTTAGCGGGATATACTTATCAATCTTCTGAATTACTGAAACTGTTTTGGAAGTATGAAACTGTTGTTGATATACAACTAACTAACAGTAAAGTGACAGAATTACCTTCCATCACCATTTGTAATTATGATGGGTAAGTATTTTCAAACTCTTTCATTACCAAATCTTACTTGTTTATCCTGTAACTTTCAATATCACTGATAAGCGTAGAAGAAAAATACTTCAGAAATTTTTTTTCAGGGAATTCACCTCAATTCTTCTCAACTATACAACACTCTGGATCCCAATAACTGATAAATTCAGGGGATGGGATAAAAGACATTAAGAGGATAAAAAGATGTTATTAAGCATCATCTCGAAAAACGCATGCAAGCTCCCTCTGAATCTACAGAAGATATGAATAGGGAATGACTCGGAGATATTCTATCGGGTTGTTCGGAAAGTAATTTCGTTTTTCCGACAGAGGATTTAATTGTATTTTTTCGAACTCAACTTCACACTTAAGCCGCATTATCGTTACATGTTTTGAGAGCTGATATAGCAAGGCTTGTGTGTGAAAAAGTTCAATTAATTCTTCGCAGTAGATTTGTGGTTGGTGCCCTTTTAAATATGGAGAGCAATAAGCAGTATTTTCGTCATATTTTACTTTTTTACTGTAGAAAAATGGTAAAAATGCTGCTCGTGCCAGAAATAAATTAACCAATGCGTATGGAGAAGATGTGCTGACAGTAAACCCAGGGACAGAACTGGTTTGCAAAATTTCGATCCGGCAATTTTGATGTCGAGGATGCACCACGTTCTGGAACGCCAGTTGAAGCTGATAAAGACTCGATAAAGGCATTAGTTGATGAAAATCGGCGAATAACAACACGTGAGATTGTTGGGAATTTAAATTTATCGAATTCAACTGTTTATAACCACTTGAAAGGCCCGAATTTAACCTAGAAGCTCGATATATGGGTTCCCCATGTTCTCACGGAGAGAAATTCGTGTCGTCACGTTGACGTCTTGATTCGCTTCTCAAACTTCAGGAAAATTATCCATTTTTGAAGCTCATCATTACTGGGGACGAAAAATGGGTTGTCTACAACAATGTCAAACGCAAGAGATCATGGAGCAAAAAAGATGAACCGGCTCAAAGCATTTCGAAAGCAACTATCCATCAAAAAAAGGTGTTAGTGTCTGTTTGGTGGGATTTTAAAGGAATAGCTTTCTTTTTGAGCTTTTACCAGATAACGCAACAATTAATTCGGGAGTTTACTGTCGTCAGCTGAACAAACTGAATGATACACTTCAACAGAAAAGGCCAAAATTAATCATCAGAAAAGGTATAGTGTTCCACCAAGATAATGCGAGACCGCATACAAGTTTGTTCACTCGCCAAAAGCTTTCAGAGCTTGAATGGGATACACTGCCACACCCACCATATTCTCCAGATCTGGCACCTTAGGGATTATTATTTGTTCCGGTCACTGCAAAATGTTTTGGACTCTATAACCTTTACTTCAAATGAAGAGGTCAAAAATCTCCTGGATCAGTTTTTTGCCAGCAAAGGCCAAAACTTTTATGAGCGTGGAATCATGTTACTACCAGAGAGATGGCAAAAGGTGTTGAACTAGAGTGGATAATATATAATTTAATAAAATATTTATTCATTATACGGAAATTGTCTATAATTTTCCCTCCAAGAAACGAAATTACTTTCCGAACAACCCGATACGATATAAAAATATTCACTTATATACGCACTTTGGAGGTAGAAAAATATCTCCGTCTGCATCCGAGATTCCTTTTTAAGTTATTGTTGTCTGTCGAATGATGACGCAAAATAATTAATAAAATAAATCTTTTTGTAGTTTGCTAATCTTTAATATAATTCGTTGTTTTTCATCACTCCTGGAGCTTTACAGTAAAATTGCTTAGAGCGGAATTTTTATTGAGAGGAATTCTCGACATTTTTAATTTAACATAAAGTCCTTCATATTAATTATCAAATTCAACGAATTTTTTCAAGTTTTAAAATGATGTTTATTAGTATTAATTATAAATTACTGCAAAAATTTTGTTTAATTTCATTGAATATTTCCGAAGTTATAGTAAGAAAGCGCAAGTAAGAAAAAAAGAATTTTTCTAAAAATTTCCTTATTTCAATGAATATTTAAGCTAGGTTTACGATATTTTCTGCAGTTATTTTTATGTAAGATAAAATAGAGCTTCATATTATTCCTCAACACTAATTTCGATTTTCATATTTGATTATGGTACCATGCAATATGCAATATATTTTGTTTGCAATACAATTTGTTAACAAATATATCGATAACACAGAATTTCTGGAAAGTAATAGAGCGAGCAAAGTGTGTTTTTTGAAGTAAATTGACGAAAAAATTTCAATTTAAAATTGAAATGAGAAATTTTCTTTCATCTAAACTATGATATTTTCCTAATACATTAATAAGTAAGTGCATTATAATACATTAATACATTAAGTAATAAATGCATTAAGTAAGTTATTGAGAAATTAAGAAACTCTCTCCATCATTCAATTTTGCAGATCAAATATATCGAAAATATGTGAGGAGATTAAACCAGATTGGTGCAAGATATTATGGGAAGAATATCGACGATATCATCCACTTGAATGTAATTGCTTACCGGAGCGTATTTGCGAAAATGGCTTTTTGATAGATAAAATGGTTAGTAAATATAAATTCCTTTTTCGATTGAATTCTGCAGCAGGATTGCATGAAATTATTGCAGTTGATTTCTCTTCCGACTTTCATTTATTGCCCAAACTGTGTTATCAGGCATCGAGTCTTTCATTTCATCAATTTGTTATTGCGATTTTCCATAATAAAATGGCAATTTATATACTTCAGAAGAAGTGGTGCATTATTTGAGCAGTAAATATTTTATTAAAGATGAGAATTTTTTTAAATCTTAAAAACAAGAAAAGTTACTTGGGGGTATAACCAATTTTCAAAAAATATCCACCAAAACGAATCGCTTTTTCTCAATTTTCTTTTCTTAACTATTTCTGCTATTTGTTTAATAATTTCCAATGTTTTGTATTAAATTTTTAAAAGTCTTTAAAAATATTTTACATATGATATTTTTTCTTCTCCTAAGAACTATATTAGTTTTTTTCCTATATATATATATATATATATATATATATATATATATATATATATATATATATATATATATATATATATATATATATATATATATATATATATATATATATATATATATATATATATATATATATATATATATATATATATATATAAATATATATATATATATCCAAACATAAATTCAAATTCTAAAGTGAAGTAAATTAAACAGGAGGTAGGTAAATAGAAATAACCATAACTACATTAATTCAAATTCTAAAGTGAAGTAAATTAAACAGGAGGTAGGTAAATAGAAATAACCATAACTACATTAATTCAAATTCAAATTGGAACAGCGCACAAGGCAGCTAAAACCAAATTCAAATCATGTATACTAGTAATAATATAAACTTACTCAAAAAAAAAATTTAAATATAATTTGAAGGAAATTTAAATAAAGTTGTGCGTTTACAGAGCAACACTTCTTCAGGGGACACACTGTCTGTAAACACACAGGAGCCTTTCTGTTGTTAGTGGCAAAGTTTTGTTAGTTTTGGCTTTGCAACTAACAACAGAAAGACTCCTGTGTGTTTACAGACAGTGTGTCCCCTGAAGAAGTGTTGCTCTGTAAACGCACAACTTTATTTAAATTTCCTTTAAATTATATTTAAATTTTTTTTTTGAGTAAATTTATATTATTACTAATATATATATATATATATATATATATATATATATATATATATATATATATATATATATATATATATATATATATATATATATATATATATATATATATATATATATATATATATATATATATATATATATATATATATATATATATATATATATATTATATATGTAATGTTCGCAGATGTGTTTCCAGAATTGCAGAAGAAGTATAAAACCAGGGTTATATTTTACTCAATACTGAAAACCATTTATTTTATATAGGCTCTACCTCTTTCTAGATATAATGACATAGCTACATTTCCACCCAATGAACGTCTAGAGTATATTCAAGATTTAAATGATGTAATACGTGGCTGTTCCTTCGTTGTGCATGGTAAACATCCCGAGGATTGTGAGTAAGTTTTTATGTTGTGATGTCACAAGATAAAACGAAGCTACTAGTTTTAGGCATTGAAGTTTAAATTTTTTTTAAATAGATACTGGCTGTTAATTAATAAGCGCCCCTTAAATTCGTTTTATACATCTTCATATATAAAATTCGATATTATTCTGTAAAGAACGTTTGTACTTTAAAAACTTGCGATTGGGCACCAATTAAAATCTAGCTTCTTTGTGCAATTTTTAAATTTTCATGGGATGTTTTTTAAAGCTATCATCACTTTTTTAGAATTTACTTTGATTACAGTACAGAAAAAATTGAAACTCAGTATTTAAGGTAATTTTTAAATATTACTTTTATTCTTTTATAAAACAAGAAACATCACTTTTTTTAAAAATAGAGCATTTTGAAATGCCTGGTTGAGACTGGCCATTGATGGTTGAAACGACACTTTTGCTTTAAACTCCATTCCATTGCCTTTCTTATTTCTCTGGGCTCAAAATCTGGAAAAATATATTCCCAGACTTACTCATAACATACTGTGGCTTTACATGGCAGTTTTTTTATTTAGTCCCAGATGACATAGATCAGCATGCATGACAGCAACTTAAACTTTAATCTGCTTCTTATCGGTACAATTACTATTCTTCGAAATTGACGGGCTGTCCATGGTGCAAATTTAAAGATTGCGCACTTGAGTTTCAACCCACGTAATACAGCTCAGTTAATTCAGCACAATACAATTCAAAATAATACAATTATTTCTAATAAATTCAATAAATTAATTGTATTAATATATATATATATATATTCTAACGACTCGTAATCATATAGCAATGGGGGGTCGGATATGCTTTCCAGACGCGGTAGATGGCGATGTACGAAAGTTCCGAGCTGTCCAGTGCGTTGGCCTCCTCGGTCACCTGACCTATCATGTCTTGATTTTTATTTCTGTTGTCATATGAAAACACTGGCTTATGACACCCCTGTTGACAATGCTGAGGAGCTGGTTGCAAGAATCGCAGTAGTAGCCGGAAAAATTCGAGATATGCCTGGAGTATTGCAGAATGTGGCAGAAACTTCCAACACATACTTTGACCCATGTACCTTATGCTTTTTCTAATATTATTTAAACGATTTTTCACTTACGATCTCTTTTCTTTATGGTGCTTCTGTGTTCATTACTGCTTCAGGAAAGCATTTCCGTCCCCACATTGCTATATGATTTTGAATCGTCAGGATGCACCCTACCCTCTCTTAGGAGTTCTGAAACGTTTAACTGAGACACCCTGTACATTATATATATATATATATATATATATATATATATATATATATATATATATATATATATATATATATATATATATATATATATATATATATATATATATATATATATATATATATATATCTGTGTGTGTGCGTGTGCTTTAAATGAGAATTAATAAATCTATTGTTGCTGTTAATATACTTGTATTTATTTGGAATATTCTAATACTCGTCATTTCGGAGCAGTAGGTACCAATAAACGAACTGATTTCCTAAGAAAAATCATGTGAGTAACCCTTTGTGGGACTCTTTTCATATTATTCTAAAAAATTGCTCACCATGCTAAAAGCAAGGAAAGAAGACTTGCAATTTATTGACGATGAATTAGGTGTTGAGAGTCTAAAACAGCGATTGTTGAAAATTCTAATTATGAAGAAAATTTTGCGAGAGCATTGCTAAATTCATAAATTAATCGATGAAAAGAAGAAAAATATGAAATGAAATAAGATTAAAACATGGAGTTAGAATTACGAAATGCAACTTTGGAATCAGAAAACGCAAAAATAGATCTCAGATTGATTAAGAATCCCAGTTAGAACATGAGGAAACAATTTTTGAAAAAAACTGAACATAAGAAAGAATCACTTTAGGAATTAAAAAAATTTCCGTTTGTATTTAAAAGGAAAACCCTAAATACTGTAAGTGTAACCAAAGATATCTGAATTAAAAAGCTCCAGTCAAAACAGGAAAAGCTGTAGTTGCAAAAATTAACGCATCTTCTTATTCTTATTCTTCCCCTCTTTCTTCTTCTTCCCCTTTTTCTTCTTCTTCTTTTTTTTTCTTTGTCAGCACAGCAGCCCCTTGCTGGCCTCGGCTGCCTCAACAGCTGATAAATGTCAGCGCTTCCTATCTATGGCAACTACCTTTCAATTTCTAATCCTTAGGGTTTTCAGGTCATTTTCGATGTCGTTGAGCCATCTAGTAGGGGGTGTGCCTCTAGGATGCGACCCCTCGGTGTTCTTAAAGGTGACGATTCTCATGACGCTATTTTCAAGGCATCTGCGTGGATGGTCCAGCCCTCTCAGCCTATCACTGCGAATTATTTGTGTAATTTGGGTGACGCTTACAGAGTCGGTAGAGCTCGAAGTTATACCTGGTCCTCCAACATCCCCAACAACAATTTCGCCAAAGATGACTCTGAGGATCTTTCTTTCGAAGATGTCCAGTGAAAAATTGAATCACAATTCCTAAAACCAGAAATCATAAGTCTTTTCTCAATTAAGCGAATAATACTAAACGCAGACGAGTGGAGGATTGATTGACATTTGTCAATGATTTGTAATTAAAGAGACTATTTTTGAACACTCAGGAAGACTTTCTTACGGCAATATAATTTTAACAACTGCGTTTTGAGAAAAATTTAAATCTAAATTGATTAAATCTTCGATCTCATTAGGAAACGTTGATACCTTATTAAGTCATCCGATGGTAGTTAATCTGGTTTTGATGGTCAAATTGTGTTTGGATGCCTTCGTTCCAGTCTATGATTCATTATTCGTAATATCTTCATGCTGTATTGAAAATAAAATGAGTGAAAGCGCAGAGAAAAAGAATTTTGCTCTTCTTCAAAAGCAATGACAAAAATATATTTTTCCAGGTGTCCTCGAAAAAAATCCATTCCATTTCCTCAATTTTTTATAGCCTCTGTAGGGTATCCACCAGAGTTGGCCAAAAATGTAATCGATTACATTTTTTGATTACAGTAATCAATTACTTGTAATCATGATTACAATTTTCAAAAATTTTGATTACAGCTGTAATCATGATTACAATTTTGATTACAGTAATCAATTACTTGTAATCATGATTCCAAGTAATTGCGATTACAAGTAATCACAACAAAAACGATTACAAGTAATTATGATTACAAGTAATCATAATATATGATTGCATGTAATTTGATTACATGTAATTATGATTACATGTAATCTAATTACACGATTACAAGACTATTGTATTCTTATAAATGATTATATTTTACAGTAGATAGTAGAATGTATTTTATAATGATACATTTTGCACGTATTAACATGTACTGCATTTTGTACGTATTTGTATACGTACAAATGAATGTAACTAAAATGTATGTACATATGATTTTATCTAGTGCATATGTTCAGACATTTTAGTTTCACACACATGTACATACACTTATATTGTAGGTATAAAGTATATGTACGTATGTATATAGATAATAATTTTGTATGCATGTGCAAACAATGTAGACATGTACATTTATACACAATGAATATATGCATTTTATGCAAATATTTGTGTACGTAAAATGTATATCTATGTTCATGTACGTATGTATATACAAGTACTTGTGTTTGTACGAACATACATACATGGTCTGCACAATGTATGTCCCATGCATGCATGTGCAATTTATTTATGAACAGTACAATATATGTATGCATGCACAATATAGGTATATCTGTAGGATGTACAATATATGTATGTATACATGTACATGATATGCATGTCCAGTGTATTTATGTACATGTACATGATATGCATGTCCAGTGTATTTATGTACATGTACGTAATATGTCCATGCTCAATGTAAGTATCCAAATATGCATAATACATTTGTGTACGATTGTAAGTACATTGGTTGTATTTATATTTCACATATATTCATACATGCATTCGACATGCATAACGTACGTACATACACACATTTGAGATGCATATATTGTGCAGATGTATATACATATAGCGTGCAGATGTATATACATATAGCGTACAGTTGTATATTCATATAATGTACATATGATGAAATGAACATATAATGTACATATGTGTGTACATATACAGTACATATGTGCATAAATATATTGGGCATGATTCTTTCGTACAAATTTTACATGTGTACATGCATGCTATCCCTATCTATGCATATGGTGCAACGTATATATGTCCAATGAATGTATCCACACATGTACAATACACGTATGTTCCATGTATGCATATCCATATGTACTATATATGCACGTACAATACATGAATGTATGTACATACATTGTACATGCGTACATACATTACACGTATACATATGTACATTACATTTATGTCTAAATATGTGTACAATGCAATAAATAAAATGCATGTAAGTTAACTTTTAATGACTCAAGTAAATTAAATGACAAAATCAAACGATATTTAAATTTAGTTTTCAGCTTTAATTGTTCTAAATCATTTTGAAATTCTCTGAATAAAAAATTATTTTCAGGTATTTTCATGAAATGTTTGACAATACAGATTTATTTTTTTTATAACATAATGTATGATTCATAGAAATTTTTTAAATGGTAAGAAAAGCGGTAAATTTTATGTGTGGAATTAATATTTAGAAATTCCAAATAAAATTATCGTTTGCTTTCTAAAAAATATGTGGTCGAGTTTCATATGCCTTAGAATAAATTTTAAAACAAATTTTAATAACTTTACTCATATAAATTTTTTTAATGTATGCACAATGTATGTGTATATTGTAATTACGTATATTTAAATGTACGCATGTATTTGTACATTACTTGTAATTATGTACAGTCCGCAAAAAAAAAAAGATATCACCCTAAATAACTTTCGTTCTAATGATCCGATTTTCACGAACTAAGTGTCAATCTTAATGGTTCCTGGGGGTGACCTCAAATATGCTAATTAATTAGTGCTAACTATTAATTAAGTTACGAAATCAGACACAAAAACGTACTTTCTCTGAATAAACATATATTTTTTTTTACATATTTGGAATCTAGACACTTGAATTAGGGGGGGTAGACAAAATTTTAAAACAAATGGGTCGTAAATTGGGTTGCAATAAAGGTTTATATGTTTGGCGATAGTTCAGAAAACCGCCAAAAAAGTCGCCTGCGCAAATAAATATTTTAAGATAACCCATTGACTGATTCAAAAGAGAAACGCTTAATTTTACTAGGTTGCTAGGCAACCAATTTCTGACTGTAAAAAAATTGAAATAATGTTTTGTGATTGCTCTGAGAGGTTTAATTAATAGTTAATAGAAAACATCTCGAAGTTTCTAGGCAATAAACAATTTTTAAGTTCATTTATGTCCAAAAAGCAAAAAAAAAAAACTTAAAAAAAAAAAAAACTTTTTTTATTCTCCTTTGAAAAGAAAATTTGAATCGATTTATAAGTTTTTAGAATTTAAGTACATGAACTTTTTATCTGATATTATTTAGATTATGCTATTTTTGCTATGTTTATTAGAGGACTTCATACTAAAATCAAATTAACATAACTTATACAAAATTTTAGCTATATACAAAATTAGTTATATACAAAAATTTAGGGATAATGATTTTTACAGCTTTAATCGAGTCTTCTGGGCATGAAAGTTTGAAGAAAAAAAAAGTGCTTGAAAAATAAAATGTAGATTGTATAGTAATTCTAATGCACATTCACAAGGTTTTCTATAATTTACGATATTTCTTTTTTCTATAACTCAATGAATTGCTGAATGTTTAGTGACATTTTAAAAACATTGAAATATTTTATGTTTAAGAAGAAGATATTGAAATAATATGTTGCATATTGTATGATTCATTGTTTAAAAAACTGCTTCATTTTGCTAGATATTTACGTTACATGGTTTTCTTTGGATAAAGATGATTAGCAAATAGCATCTACATGTTTCGATACATTCTGAAACTTACGTTCGCAAATTCACCATAAAATGTCGCACAGCATATTCTTCAATTACGATAAGTTACATTTACCACCAAATACTGTTACTATGATTATCTTTGTTTTCTTATATATATATATATCTGATATGATACTCTCTTTTTAAACAGAGCTCGTAAGGCCCTTAAGATACTGAAATGGGGGCACGAAAACTTAAAAGATTTTTTTTCCTAATGCCCGCCTGTGTTAACATCCGTCAATTCAGGCATCTACAGGGCGACATATATCATCTACAGGGCGACTAAGGATTCCTAACGAGCATCAAACATTCTCAAAATTAAGTGTTCATTCACTGGAAAATTTAGTGTTTATTCAATTTAAGAACTGTTCCTTCACTTGGTTATCTTACTACTTATTATTTAAACCACCTAAAGCTTAAAACAATATTATGTAAGTTATCTAATTTTTTTTTTACATAATTTGCATTTAATAACAAATATGTCGACATGCATTTAATAACAAATACGTCATTTAGCTAAAATTACAAATTTTGAAATTTTTATGATTTTTTTTTAAAGACAAGCTAAGCTTAAGTATTCCATCACTGGTTAGTTTACCCTATAAGATTTTGAGAAATTTGCGATGTTGTGAGAGATGCTTAAAAATGTTGACTACGTATTTTTATTAAAATTTATAGAATATATATTCGAGAAATTTATGAATATTTTATTCCAAATTTATTCATTCGTTTGTATATTATTGAAATTTTATCAGTTATTGAGAAAAAAAAACTAAAAAATTAAAAATAATCACATTAAAGAAGCACAATCTGTTGTATAATCATATTCTATCAGAAGCATGCTTTTATAAAACTCCACATTCTCTGAATAAAATGTCTTTTATTCAATAAAATGTTTTTTCAAATTTCTTTACTAAATTGCAAATAGAATTTCAGACGACTAAAAAAGAGGCATCGTATTTTATAGCTTAAAAAATAAAAATGAAAAGAAAAGCAAACGATTATTAGCGAAAAAAATATGAATGAAATTTTATGCTAAGCGCGCGAAGTCAAGTTCCTCGCAAGTTTATCACATTTTAATATTAATCGCCTCATTTAATCATTTCTTCATTGTCGCCAAATTATTTTTTTAAAATAATTAATTTTAATTTTTCTCAGCTTCTAATACATAAAAACAGTTGAAACTTTAGATTTTTCAATTGAAAAATATGTAGATTAATATGGTATAAAAAAATTCATACCTTATAATTCAAAAATTTTTCATCCTTAACTTAATTAAATAATAAAAAATAATTAACAATTATTAAAAATTATATTTTTCGTGAAATTATCTTTGGGTAAATGAGTTTTATGACTGGGTGAAATTTTCTTCGAATTGCTTTATTAGTTTTTAAAATATGACTAAAAACGTAAAAAGTGAAATTAACATTAAGGGGTACGAACTTTGGATCGCGCTCCTGACCAAACTATGGGGACCATATTTCCCAGATTGCGGCTACCCCCTATATTTTGAAGGTTAAGAATCCAAATATGTAAGAAAAAATATATGTTTATTCAGAGAAAGTACGTTTTTGTGTCTGATTTCGTAACTTAATTAATAGTTAGCACTAATTAATTAGCATATTTGAGGTCACCCCCAAGAACCATTAAGATTAACGCTTAGTTCGTGAAAATCCGATCATTAGAACGAAAGTTATTCAGGGTGATATCTTCTTTTTTTGGCTGACTGTACATGTATACGTTGTATGCACATGCGTACATTGCGCATATAACTATTTTTTTGTACATCCATGCATTACATGCTCATAAGTATTAACAAAGTATGTAGTTATACAAGTACATACGTAAGTTGTACATAAGTACATACTTTGCGTGCACATATATAGATGTACATATAAATATGCATGTATACATGTACGCATTTTATTTACGCAACTATGTGCATATATTGTACCTTTAAATAACATTCTTACATATTGTACGCAAATACGTGCAATTTTATATACAAACGTACATTGTATATACGTGCTATTATCGTAAATTTGTACAATATATGCACTTAAGTACATAAAAGCATGCAAATGCATAAACATTATTTTCATATACGTTCATACATACATTGTCTATGTATAAAAAGATACAAAGCTTTGCCTTTTTGTACAAACTAACATACATGCGTACATGTATCATAAATACATAATTATATGTACTAAGCATATGCGCATTGCATTAAGTATATTACAATATAATTATGAATATTGTACGTACAAACAACGCTTGTGCATACATTGTATGCATAGGAATCGCAAATTGTACGTTCATGCGTGCGTACATTCTATGTACATAAAAATATGTAAACACATGAATACTTACATAAAAAATTTGACTATAGTATACAATCGTAATAACTTGTAATCGTATAGTTTGATTACAAGTAATCACAATTACATGTAATCAAACTACATGTAATCATGATTACATGTAATCATATATTTTGATTACTTGTAATCATAATTACTTGTAATCGTTTTTGTTGTGATTACTTATAATCGCAATTACTTGTAATCATGATTACAAGTAATTGATTACTGTAATCAAAATTGTAATCATGATTACAGCTGTAATCAAAATTTTTGGAAAGTTGTAATCACGATTACAAGTAATTGATTACTTGTAATCGTGATTACAAGTAATTGATTACTGTAATCAAAATTGTAATCATGATTACAGCTGTAATCAAAATTTTTTGAAATTTGTAATCATGATTACAAGTAATTGATTACTTGTAATCATGATTACAAGTAATTGATTACATAGCTGTAATAATCTGTAATCAATTACAGTTGTAATCGATTACTGTAATCAACGGCCAACTCTGGTATCCACCTCTACAAAAATACAATTCCAACTCACTAGTTCATAAGACATGTTAACTCGATTCTATTTTGGGGGTACCTTTTCACAAATGAAGGTTGACATGGTCGATATGATTGTTCCCATCTTGGAGACCCGACGTGATGCAAGCATGCCTGCCTTGACAAAAACTCCCACTACAATTTGAACATACCTACTGAGTTCCATAGTCCACGCTTAACACAATTGACTTGCTGCTTGTGACTGCGACATTATCCACGTCCTGGCACCGTTACTACTCAGTCTAGATCACACACAACGTCAGACTGTATGCACTCGACTGCCAATGGCAACACAGGAGCGAACACGACGTTGAACTTAATACAGCATTCACAATCAGCACTCAAAAGGGCGATGATCTAAATAAAGCTCTTCCTTTCTTCTCACAAAAACAGCGACTCGATCCAGGAGCTCCCTTGTCTTCTGGATTAAGTTAAAAATTACAAGGCTACGGAGAGGAATATTAGAAGTCGTAAACCCATAGAATTGAGTCGGCTGTTCAACGAAGTTTATAAAATTAAATTATTCCTTGGAACTGTTATTAAAGATAAAATGAAAGCTAAATTATAAAAGTAAAATAAAATGCAGGAAAATGGCACTTGCGACATCTACTGCAAATATTTTCCTTTTTAAACTGATTTGGATCAGATAAGTAAAAATCATACGTCTATACTCTAAATATTCATCATATTTCAAAATCGTACCATGCTTCGAAAAGAGAAGTCTTTAATAACTTTTGTTCTAATAAGCGTATTTTAAAGTACAGACGATTATTTTTTTTATTACCTTTTTATTGATTTCAAGGCGTTGTACCGCAACATAACGAGGGACAAGCTATATAAAGCAATAGTGGATAATTCAATATCCCTAATCAAATTCAAGCATCTTTTTCAAGAGTATTGTAAGTGTAATATAAAAACACAGATTGTATTTTCCAACGCATTTTTTTACAGGTAACGGTCTTAGACACATTGACGCCTCTAAAAGCTCTCTTTCTAACATTATCTTTAAACAATCATCAGAAATGCCAAAGATAAGAAATAATGGCGCTTTATGCTACAAAGATATTCAATTGCTTACTCACATTTTTCTTTCTTATCCCAGTGAAGGGATGTGTTATATTAGCAAAATTTTGAATCTTTTTTCTATAATAGTTACACAAGCCTCTCGAAAAAAGATGTGTAAGAAATGACTCAATTGTGTTTTGGTTTTTGGTTGATTTAAATTTCAATTGCCTTGAAGTTTATTGGATCAGCCAAGCGTTTCCTTAAACTTATCAAGTGTTTTAAATAAGATACTTCACCTTTTACAAAATTGCATGTTTTTAAATAACATTACTGTGAAACTTAATTTAGCTAATATAGGTGAGACTTGTTTTGAATTACTTATAAGACTGTCCCCCAACATCTGAAAATTTTGTTATGTCATTATTGTAAGCTTTGCAAAATTACCGAAAATCACGTAATGCATTATTCATTTACGTGTTTAAATGTAAACGAGTGCATTTTTTAATCCAAACTGCATTACTTGTTATCTTTATTGAGCACGATGAGCTTAAAAGATATAAAATTACTACTATCGTGATTCGGATGAATTTCCTTAATAACCAACGCTGAGCATCTGAAATAGTAATGACGTTTGCCTTGTCAATACAATTCCTTATTTCCACTCCATTTTCCAATAATTTTTGAGAGGGAAATACCTCGCAAAATTTCATTCGCTGTCCAAGAAAATAAATCCAGTCGAGCACTTCAAGGTCATCAAATTTAAGATCAAAGTAAACAACAAGACATAGAAAAAGTCATAAAATCGAATCGAATAAGTCATACCTTGGTCACTTATTTTGATCAGAGGATTGCAACCTCAAGAAGCTATTAACCTTCAACAAACAAAGTAGCATTAGAAAACGGAGAAAATCTCCATTTAGATGGGTTTATGACTCTGAAAAAGATTTAAAAAAACATTAAAATGAACTAGTTGGGGGAAAAAAGTATTAGACATACTCCGTAGGTAAAAGCTGTTTGGAACTATAATGTTCACGGGTGTAGAGTCTGAAACAATAAAGAAAAGACTCAATTTGACTTCCTACCCTCAAATATGCTTATTTGTGAGCATTATACCTCCAGTAAAAGATTCAGATAAAAAAAAAACGTACTTTCTTTGTATAAATATACACTTTTTGATGAATTTGTGCTCCTGACCCTTAAAATACGAGAAACTCGCAATCTGGTGGCCTTAACAGTTTAGACAGGAGAGCGGTTTTGAAATTTTAATGTTAATTTAAGTTTCAACTTGTGATACCATCTCCGAGGCTGTCTCAACCTCTATCATGCCCAGATGTCTTGTATCCTATTTTTCAGATTGCGGATATGCCCAGTATTTTGATAGTCAAAAATAGAAATTCAAGGAGAGAAAATATTTTTTTTGTTTAATTAGATACATTATGCTTTTGTGTCTGATCTTATACACTTATGTAGGGAAGAGTGGGGTCAATTGTAATATTTTTTACTTAACTATTTTTAACTAACAAAAAATCCAATATATTATTAGCATTAATTGACAGACGAGTAAAGTAGACTATCCTCTACCAGAAAAAATAAATAAATACCTGATTTTAAATGTTATTATATTAGTTATTAGAAATTTTTGACAGTCGTGCACTTGTTACAATTGTCCCCACTTACGGGGTCAATTGTAACAGTTCATAAATTCAACTAAAACATAGTTAATTATACATATTATCATAGTTGTGATATATTTTTTTATTGATCAAAATAGTAGTGATGTCTTAGGAGTAAAAATAATAATGAGCAGAGACCTAAAGTGTTAAACTTTTAACTTTAAAAGGTTAAAAATTTTAATTTATGCTGTGAAAGGTGACAAATAAAATAATGCACATGCAACATAATATAAATGATATAGGAAACTATTGGTGGTTCTTAAAGAGTTAAGTAATGGTTTGTAAACATAAGATTATATATTTTCAGCTGTTACAATCGTCCCTTTACTTATTGTTACAATCGTCCCCAAGACGCCATTTCAGCTTCATTTGCTAAAAACAATGCTAGTTAATTAGCAAAACTAATCTTTTTTTTATTGAAATGTTAATTAAGGTGTCCACTTAAATATTCGGTTACTAGTTTTTATTTGCTTAAACAAAATTACTTTGTAACAAGATAATATTCTAATACCAAAAAAAGTACTTGCGTAGCGTGAAAATATCTTTTGTGATGTAACTCTTTCAAAAGTTCATAAAAATGGTTGCCATCAGGGGTGTACAGTCCGCAAAAAAAAAACGAATCACCCTGAATAACTTTCGTTCTAATGATCGGATTTTCACGAACTAAGTGTCTATCTTAATGGTTCCTGGGGGTGACCTCAAATATGTTAATTAATTAGTGCTAACTATTAATTAAGTTACGAAATCAGACACAAAAACGTACTTTCTCTGAATAAACATATAATTTTTTTTACATATTTGGAATCTAGACCCTTGAATTAGTGGGGGTAGACAAAATTTTAAAAAAATTGGGTGGTAAATTGGGCCGCAATAAATGTTTATATATTTGGCGATAGTCCAGAAAACCGCCAAAAAAAAGTCGCCTGCGCAAATAAATATTTTAAGATAACCCATTGACTAATTCAAAAGAAGAGTGCTTAATTTTACTAGGTTGCTACGCAACCAAACTCTGATAGTAAAAAAATTGAAATAATGTTCAGTGATTGCTCGGAGGGGCTTAATTTATTGTTAATAGAAAATATCTCGAAGTTTTCAGGCCATAAACAATTTTTTTAGGGGATTTCTGTCCAAAAAGCAAAAAAAATATTATTTTAATCTCCTTTGAAAAGTAAATTTGAATCGATTTATAAATTATTTATGATAGTTTTTAGAATTTAAATACATGAACTTTTTATCTGATATTGTTTAGATTACACTGTTTTTACTATATTTATTCGAGGATTTTATACTAAAATAAAATGAGCATAACTTATTATAGCTAAATACAAAATTTTAGGGATAATCATTTTTACAGTTTTAATCGAGTCTTCTAGGCAAGAAAATTTGAAGAAAAAAAAAGTGCTTGAAAAATAAAATGTAGATTGTATAATAATTCTAATGCACATTCACAAGGCTTTCTATAATTTACGATATTTCTTTTTTCTATAACTCAAGGAATTGCTGAATGTTTAGTGGCATTTTAAAAAGATTGAAATATGTTATGTTTAAGAATAAGATATTGAAATAATATGTTGCAAGTTGTAGGATTCATTGCTTAAAAAATCGCTTCATTCTACTAGATATTTAGGTTACATCGTTTCCTTTGGATAAAGATGATTAGCAAATAGCATCCTCATGTTTCGATACATTCTGAAACTTATACGTTCGCAAATTCACCATAAAATGTCTCACAGCATATTCTTCAATTACGATAAGCTACATTTACCACCAAATAATGCTACTATGGTTATTTTTGCTTTCTTATATATATCTGATGATCTCTTTTTAAACAGAGCTCTTAAGATCCTTAAGATACTGAAATGGGGGCTCAAAAACTTAAGAGATAAAATATTTAATTTCATTAACTCAAAATATCTGGTGTCAAAATGTTAATTTTTAAGTTAAATATAACTTTTGCAATATTGATGTTCTTACATTTTTAAAGACCATATGAATCCTGATAAAATATTAAAATGCATATGTTTACTTTAACTAGTGTAAAATCCTTATCAAAATAGTGATCAAGACAAGACCCAAATGTAAAACAGTATAATTGACGATAAAAACTCAACTGGCTTCAAAACATATGAAGAGGGAAGTAAAAGTCGACATGTTTCGAGTTTTCAAATATAATCGCCCATTCTCAAGACTTGTCAGGCATGGATAACTTGTGACTTTTATTACTGGACGCTCAAAACATGTCTATTTTTATTATCATCTATTATTTTTTAAAATCAATGAAGTTTTTATATTTTCGATTCAGTTTCTTGGGATTATCCATTTAGTTACACAACATATTAAATTATTTCACTCGATATTAAAATAAGTTTTACATATGTTATAGGCACAGGTTCTTAGATTGAAAAAATAATAATTCACTACTTTGTAAAAAAATTAATGCAGTAAAAAAAAAAATTTTTTTTTGCTGCAAGCTTTAACATTTTAGTTTAAGGTCATAAAAAATTCCGTTTACATTTGAAATTTCAAAAGTCGAATGTGAAAATGGAATGTCCCCTAGTACCAGGAATCGAAATTAAATAGTAACAAGGACAACTTTTTTAAACAAGTTAGCGTTTCCGTCCTACTCGAGGTTGTTTGAAAAGGTATTTTTTATATATCGATTCCAAAGTTTATTCTACATATATTTCAGGGTATACTTTCGGAGTATTTCGATCGAGTTTATTTTTACACCCTTATTTGCTTAAAATTATTAAATAATTTACTTAAAATAAATTATTCAAGCTACATGATTTAATGCATTTATAGTATAATAATAAACGGAGCTTCCGACGCATATCCTTAACCTTAATACCGCTATCATTAAATAAATGGAATAAGCTTAGATAAATAATAAAAGTTACTTTTTCCCTCGTGTAATTTTCAAGGAATAATATGTTTCGATCAAACAGATTTCATTCTGGAAATAGCGAAATTATTGAGTAGGTCCCTTGGAGCAATATCATTCTTATCCTCTTTTGACGAAATATAGGAAAAATTAGTTTTCACAGTTTCTGTAAAAAGTATGTTAACCTACTTGCCACGTTTTTTTTTTAAATTTTTTTTTATTAAAATAAGGTCGGAAATTGTGTATTGTGTGCACAGCTTCGGAATCCTTACAAATTTCAATTTTTAGTATTTCCTGATTAACAAAATAAGGCATTTTCCTGATAACAAATTATGCTACAATAATATCTAGGAAATCATGCTAAAGTAAAAAATTAAACAAAATAGTTTAGTATATTATCAGAAAAAAAATCTACTTGGTATCATAAAGAGTAAAAGATATAATGAAATAATTAGCGAATCACACGTGGTCAGATAATTA
This sequence comes from Parasteatoda tepidariorum, assembly GCF_982258835.1. Taxonomy (NCBI): domain Eukaryota; kingdom Metazoa; phylum Arthropoda; class Arachnida; order Araneae; family Theridiidae; genus Parasteatoda; species Parasteatoda tepidariorum. The sequence continues at coordinate 20,772,790 of NC_141764.1, read as the reverse complement.
AAAATTTAATTTCACAACTAAGATAGTAGGACGACATTTAAGATACTGAGATATTTTAAGACACTAAAAAAATTGGTTACGTATTCCACAGCTTTTTTTGTTCGGTATCTTTATCCACTTTGTAGTGACTTATAAAACATCAACACTATTTTAGATAATCTAAGTTGAAGTCACAAGAAACAAAAAAAAGAAGACAATCAATAATTTATATTCTTTTTTCAAAAAAATAGTATGCTAAGTAAATAATCAGCTGTTTTGCATTAAATAATTTTAAACAGCTGAATGTTTTTAATTTCTTAACAAGGTTTTATTCTAAGCTAGCAGACAATAATTCTTTAAAAAAAACTTGACTATAATTTGAAAAGGAAACCTAAATTAAAAAAAATCTAAATTAAAGTTCTAAAAAAAATATTAGTATATTAATGAAGAAATAATAAACGTAAAATGGAAAAGAATAAGAATTTTAAAATGTTAAAATTTTATTAAATAGTTGGTAAAATAGTTCTGCGATACACTTCCGGAAATTTCTTTTAAGATTAGGATGATATAGGGTAAACCAACAAATGAAGGAGCATTTCATAGATATTTCTTAGAAATAAGATTTTAAACGTTTTAATTTAGATTGATTGGTAAGAGTAGCTTACTACCTAACAATAGGAAGTCCTTTAACAATGCATTTAGTTATCTGGTCTTTGAGTCTTCTCTGGAAAAAGTTTTGAATTTGTTAGTATCTGTTCAACGCCTTGTTTCTTTGACAAAATTATAAGGTCAGTGTTTGTTGTTATCCGTTTAAACTACAATTAATTGCATATAATAATGCTTTTTCTTTTCATTGTGAAAAAAAGAATTCAAAATATGGTCATTGAAGTTACGTTTTATTTATTTTAAGCATCATAACATAAGCAAGTACTGAGATTAGGGGGTGTTTATTAACTGGATTACAGAACAATGAAAAACCAATGTATAAACAAGTGTTCCTTTACTGGGATTTTTTCAAGATAATGAAAATAAAAGAAAATTTTTAATTTTCTTGTACCTTTTGTCATATTATAAATCAAAATTATGTTAAAAATAAAAAATAAAAAAAACAACTTCTAACCAGAGAAGGAACAGGCATGTTCCTTCACTGAGAATAGATTTCCCAGTGAATGAATAGTATGTGTGAAATATGATTTTACTTGGATAATTAGTAGTTCAGCGACATAGAGGACTCCTAAAATTCAGTTAAATGTTGCATGAATAGTTCCTATAACTATTTCATTTAAATATGCAAATTTAATTGCTAAATTTATTTAAAGAATTATAATAATAATTAATTTATTATTTATCTTTATAAATGTAGTGATTAGTTATTACATCATACCTTAGACTCCTTAATAAACTATGTTTATTAACTAAATATAACAACTAAATATAATAATAAGAGCTTGAATGGAATCTTTGCAGGATTTTGTGCCAATAATTAGCTAAATTATTATCCTATTGTCGTCTTTAATGTCCTAACCGGAACTGGTAGGAAAAATCCATTTAAAGACAATTATCTAGGTGAAAAATGGGTGAAGTTTTTTTAAGGTGACATCCACCGATAACTCAGTGCAATGCGAAGATAATTTCAAAAGGCAAAACTTACCTTAGAGAATAATATTCGAAATACTGGTTTTAAGAACTTCAGAGAATATTTAGGAGGGAAGTAGCCCTGGCATCCTTTTATAAAGTGATTGCATTTACAATGCGAATGAAACAAGAGTTGAATACTGCCCTTAAACGTGAGAAATCTGCGGCTTTAAAAATTATAAGGATTTATATTCTAAAGTACCTAGGAAAGAAAAAGTACCTCCATTGGTAGTTTTTCCTTACAGAAGAATTCGTAGAGATATTACAGAATCAGTCCCTGCTACATATTTCATTGGAAAAAGCTATTCATGAAATGAAACGATGACCGCAGCAACATTTTACAAATATATTGCAAATGTTTCTACCCATGGCTAATTAAAAATGCAATCAAATTCCTAATTTTGCTTCTTCTGGATAGGTATAAATCTTATATCAATTTGAAACTGAGCAAGTTTTGTTCCTCAAAACAAATTTTCTGGTTTAGTTTTCTACGTAATTCTTGGAAATCTCGTTGGATCTTGAAAACAAAAGAATTGTAAAACAATATGTCTAGAAAATTTTACATCCATTTTTAAATAAGATTTGAGGCATCAACTGATGAAGTTAAAATGCTTTTATGAAATGCGATATTTTTTCATTCGATGTAGAAAACGTTGACTGTAACAAATGCATGCAAAACAGACACCAAGAGTTAATGAGCAAGACAACTTATCAACAAAACACATGCTTCGAGAATAACGATGCGCTATTTTTTCAGAAGCTTGAGAAGGAAATCTCACAAGTTATGTTGCAAATTTTTGAAGGAACATTGACAGAAAAGTTTAATCTCCCAAATATCCAATAGCCTGCGCTTTTCTCAATATTGAAGAATTTATTTCAAAAAGAACAATTGTATAATCAAATTTTGGCTCTGAAGCTGAGACAACTAACATTAATAATGAAAGTATCCTGAAAACCGATTTTGAGATAAGTCCTCTTGAGGCATTGTTAGTTGCAAAAACGATTGGTTTCATAAGTAACTACTAGATATAAGTCAATGAGAGATGGGTTTTACTCAAACTTCGAAACTCCTTTTTCTCATTTATTATCCAGTGAGGAATTCTGGAAATGGAACTGGAAAATCAAAAGAAATTTCGAAGATACATTTACATTGGCCAAAAATTTGGATAAATGAGGAAGGTTAAATCAAAAGAAAAAGATAAAAATTACTCATGACGAAGAGAAAAAAAATACTTAAAAAGATTTAAAAAAAAGCTTAAAAAATATGAGGAAAAGATTAAACAAAAAAATGATCGAATTATAATAATAATAAAAACATCATCAGATTACACAATGATAAACATTCATAATTTAGAACGGATTATTAAACTGTGAGAAAAAAATGAAAAACATTTTTTTAAAATTATGTATTCAAACATATTTTACTTTCCATTCCATGACTGAAAAAAAAGTAAAATTTTCCACATTAACTATGGTTATATGTCGTAATTCCAAGAAAAATCTTGTTTTTAGACATTTGTGTGGCCTATGGATTCCTAACGAGCATCAAACATTATCAAAATTAAGTGTTCATTCTCTGGAAAATTTAGTGTTTATTCACTGGTAAGAACTGTTCCTTCACTTGGTCATCTTACTACTTATTATTTAAACCACCAAAAGCTTAAAACAATATTATGTAAGTTATCTAACTTTTTTTACATAATTTGCATTTAATAACAAATATGTCGAAACCATCATTTAGCTAAAATTACAAATTTTGAAATTTTTATGATTTTTTTTAAAGGCAAGCTAAGCTTAAGTGTTCCTTCATTGTTTAGTTTACCCTATAAGATGTTGAGAAATTTGCGATGTTGTGAGAGATGTTTAAAAATGTTGACTACGTATTTTTATTAATATTTATAAAATATATATTCAAGAAATTGATAAATATGTTATTCTAAATCTATGCATACGTATGCATATTATTGAAATTGTATCAGTTATTGAAAAACAAAATAAAAAAAATAAAAAATAATCACATTAAATAAGCACAATCTGGTGTATTCTATCAGAAGCACGCTTTTTTAAAACTAGACATTTGTTGAATAAAGTGTTTTTTATTCAAAATTCTTTACTAAATTGCAAATAAATTATTAAATGACTAAAAAAGAAACATCGTATTTTATAGTGTGAAAGAAATAAAAATAAAAAGATTAGCAAACGATTATTACCGAAAAAAATATGAATGAAATTTTACGCTACGCGCGCGAAGTCAAGTTCCTCCCAAGTTTATCACATTTTAATATTAATCGCCCCAATTGGTTATTTCTTTATTGTCGCCAAATTATTTTTTTAAAAATAATTAATTTTAATTTTTCTCAGCTTCTAATAAATAAAAACAGTTGAAACTTTAGATTTTTCAATTGAAAAATATGTAGATTAATATGGTATAAAAAAATTCATACCTTATAATTCAATATTTTTTCATCATCACTTTAATTAAATAATAAAAAATAATAAATAATTATTAAAAATTATTTTTTGCATGAAATTATCTTTGGGTAAATGAGTTTTATGAGTGGGTGCAATTTTTTTTGAATTGCTTCATTAGTTTTGAAAATATGACTGAAAACGCAAAAAGCGAAATTAACATTAAGGGGTACGAACTTTGAATCGCTCTCCTGACCAAACTATGGGGACCACATTTCCCAGATTGCGGCTACCCCCTATATTTTGAGGATAAGAAATCCAAATATGTAAAAAAAAATGCATATTTATTCAGAGAAAGTACGTTTTTGTGTCTGATTTCGTAACTTAATTAATAGTTAGCACTAATTAATTAGCATATTTGAGGTCACCCCCAGGAACCATTAAGATTGACATTTAGTTCGTGAAAATCCGATCATTAGAACGAAAGTTATTCAGGGTGATTCGTTTTTTTTTTTGCGGACTGTACATGTAGATTTATTAAATACACCTTGTGCGCCACCTAGGAACCAAATCTAGAAACCGACTTCCGAAATTTTTGTTTTGTTACAATCGTACCCTGTTACAATTGACCCCACTCTCCCCTATGGTATGCACAATTCAATAAAAATTTTCGCTTTTTTTTCATACTGTACTTACCATTCAAAAGTCGCAGTTGACAATCAGTAAATCTCAATGTACAGGTTTGACCTAAGATCTACTTTTTGATACCATAATAATAATGAGTCTTATTTGAGCTATGATTCCCAGCATGATGGGGCATTCTAAACAAGAAATACTTGAGTAGTGTATCCCATTTTCGGAGGAAGTTACACCCTAGCTTCGAAATGATTATCAAAGAGGGAGGAAGAGCTGCATTTGTACTTACGTTACTATAATGCATAGTGAGTCTAGCTTGGACTAAGTATTGCAATTGTTTTCCCACCTCTAAAGCACAAATTTAGGAGATCAGACCGGTGACTCCGTACCTTAATTTCCAGAGAATCGTTAGTGAATTTTGTCATTTATTAACAGGAATTGAGAATCTATTTCGTGCATAAGAATAGAATAGGACTCTAAAGTCTCATAGTTGTGCCTATTTAAATTAAACAAATGCTTCGATGGGGGAAGCCTTCATTGAAACACTTCCTGAGTGACACTTCCTCCGCTAGGATATTCCTTTTCTTTACTACCAGAGAAGTGCTTTATACATAATATTTGGATAACTCAACTTTAAGAAAAAAATTCTATTAGGAAAAAAGAATCAATAAAGAACAAAAATTTAATGCTACCATTTTGAACGTTGAAAATTTAATAAATTTTAATAGAATACATATTTTGGAATTATGTAATGTATTATATGCATTCCAATGCATATAAAAATGCATTGTGTGCACTAGAGCCCGGATTTCGATGACCTAAAAAATCTCAACTAATGCCCTTAAAAAGTGAAAAAAATGTCCTTAAAAAGGACCAAAAATGCCTTTAAAAATGCAAAAATTGCGCAAAGAATGCCTTAAATAAAGTAAAAATATTGAATTAAAAAATATTTTGGTCTTTAAAATTATTATGAGTCATTTAAAAAATATAAAGCAATGCAATACTTGTTCTACGTTTATTAAAGTTTGAAAAATATGTTTTATATCCTAAAATAACAAAAAAAGGAAAATATATTGACAAAAAAACATTTTTATTTTGTATAGAAACTGTAATGGATATAACAACTTCCATCTCATAATATTACTAAATATCAGAATTACATTGGATTATTAAATATTTTTTGATAATTTGAAATGTAAACGAGCGTCTCTTGTCTGAAAATAAATTTTCATTCCTACAGAAGCTTCTTTCAACGTCTACTGATGTTAGAGGTGCGTACTTGATAAAGACGGTCTCACTTACTTACAATTCTTCTTCAATTTGAAAAGATTTTGCTTCACCTGTTAATATTCTATCGATTTTCTTCATTGTTTGGAAGCTAGTGTAATAATGAAAATAGATAAAAAATAGTAAAAATTGGAAAAAATTAACAAAAAACTTTAAAAAATGCATTAAAATGCAAAGTATGCCCCAAAATTTAAAGAAAAATGCCCTATAAATCTGAAAAAATGCTCCAAAAGACAAAAAATGTCCAAAAATGCAAAAAATGCAAAAAAATGCAAATGTCATCAAAATCCGGGCCTTAGTTATAACCATTTAATTTTTTTCATCGAATTTATTTTTTCTTTCCAGCTTGTCATATTTCAAAAAGTCAAGTGTTTCCACACCCACTGGGCCAGGTTTTTTGAGTGGCTGTTGGACATTGAATACTCTTTTTGGAAGACCAAATGCAAAGCCAAGTGTAATAACTTCGAGTGGGAGTAAGATATGAATTTTTGTTTCCTCTTATCAGGAAATTTTGCTTCCCCAATATTTTACAGCTATTTCCCACCAGGCATAACAAAAAGTTTTAACAATGAATTACAAATTGCCTTTTTTAAAGTGAAAAATAACTAAGTTAGTAAATGGAAATGAAGATTCTAAATTAAACAATATCATTTCATGTTAGAGAAAAGCATCTTTTAAAAAGAATGTAATGAAATCATACCAACCTGCATTCCCAGCCAAAATATTCTTCAGAAAAGTTTAAAAAATCTACACAAAGACTGCAGTTTTTTTAAGACACAAAATAAACTAGTTACTTTGAAGTTGCTGTTTAAAGTAAATTTTTAAGGTAACTTTTTAAAGTAAAGTCTTTAAAGTAAATTTTTACTTTTCTGGGTAAGTTTTTAAAGAAAAATTTTACTTTTTCAGAAGTTGGAAAAAAATGTAAGGGAAAAAAATTGAAACAAATTTAAATTCCCAAGAATGACTGTAAAATAACCAGTTCTTTTAGGCCTCACATTTTTTAATAAATAATGTTAAATTCGAAGATTCGAAAATTCGAAGAAATAATATCTATTTTCCAGAGTTCTGACAATTCTGTCTAGAGAAAAGTTTATGGAAATGTCTAGGGAAAAAAATAGCTCACATCAAGAGACTTCGGTGACAAAAATTCGGATTTTAAAAAAGTGTACCATGGATCAAAAACTTTTTTACGCTTTTAATAACTTTTGCTCTCATGATTAAAATAATTTAATTTTGACTATATTATCAAATAATGTATAATAACTATTGATATTTGATATCATATTAAAACTCAATCTTAATGATTCGAGAACCTCACCTTAAATATCAATTAGAACATATATTACATATATTACAACATATATTTAAACTTCTGTCCTGAGTCATAATTGCATTGAATTGTCACCTGAGTCATAAATGCATTTGCATGAGTTGCCTACAGAATCGAAATGGAAAAAAAAAAAACTTAAACTGTTTGTTTAAATGTTGTATAATTTGACAGACTTATTATTGCTTTAATTCCAACTTACGCAACCAATGTTAGTTCAAATTGTAATGATGTAATTTTTATTCTCAAATAAATAAATCAATAAGGAGATAAATAAATCAAACTATTATTACTTCGTTGACAAATAAAGAGATGACAAAATTCGTTTTAGCATATACGACTCGCCGTAGAGATTAAGTTACGAACCCCCTAAATAAAAAAACCGACTGATTAGGTTTTCTGGCTTTCAAAATATAACTTGCAATCTTGAATCCTAATTCTTTGGTCTAGAAAGACCCCTTAATATTAATTTTCATGTTTGCATATTTTTTCATATCCCGAAAACTCTTTAAGCAAATACAAAATTTTTGGACTCAATTATAAAATTCGCTTATCCAATGCCATGTAAAAAGGGTTGTATAGTTATTGATATATTTTTATGAAACACTCAACTGTTTCATTTTCTTCAAATAATGTGCCCGAATATAATTTGTTTTTTTTTTCAAATAGTTTTGATTCTTATAAATTACATAAACTCAAAACAGAACTGTTTAGAGTATGGTTGGTATTAATTTTTAATATTTTTTTATTATTAATTTAAAAATAAAGCATTTTTACTCAAGTTTTTCTAAAGAAGATATAGAACGAAGAACATTTCACCGGAGATGAAAGATAACATATATTTTTGAACACTTTCATCTTTTTCGAAAGTTTAGCTTTGGTACGCATTAATTCTAAACATAGAATAAATTATTTTCCATTATGAGTCAGTCATCCATCTCGCTTTTATTTCATTATGAAATCGGGAATATTCGTAAATTTCTTGCCTAAATGAAAAGCGATGTCTTTGAAATCAGAACAATATTTTCAAGATTACTTAAGACCCCTATTAGACAAACTAAAAACGTTAAAAGTCGAACAAATCAGTGGGTATTTGTTAGAAAAATTCACTGCCCTAGTGGTGCACTGGCCAATCAAAAAGGTCCCGTTCACGGCTCCAGAATGGTGTTTGTGTGCAGGTATAAGAGAAAAGCGATTGATAATTTCAATAAAAGATAGAGTATCCATTGTACATTGTAAATTTAAAGCGAAAAAAATTAATAATTAAATAAATAAAACCCCTAAACAACGCACAATTGAAAGTACAATAATAGTCATAAACATACAATAGTTTCGATTTCTATAAACTAGAACCTTCCTCAGTGCCAAAACCCCAAATGATAGTAGAGAAAAAAGGTAGTTAGGTACATTATTTACGTCACTTTAGAGTTTCATAATGAGCTATTGGCGATGATCTGGGAAACATCCCTGAGGATGATCTGAAGACATGCCATTGAAATTTTGATCCTCTGCAGAAGGTATTCCCCCCCCCCTGCTTTGGTAGCCTGATGACCTGCACACGAAGTCAAGCACTTTACGGTGAAACAGTTTACCGAGGACCAATACCATGCACCCTTGGTCCCTACTCAGGCTGATCAAAGTGGTCCTCCACCCGCTTACTGACAGCAGCCAGTGATGCCTGAATTTGTTATTCTACTGTGAACCGTGTCTTTACAATCAGTTCACTGCGGGACTGTAGAGAAACAAAGAAACAGACGCGTGCAAGGTGGTTTAATCAATAGAGACAGAGGTATAGATTTGAAGAAGTTAATAAAATATAGGAAATAAGATTGAAGGTTGGGCGGGATCCATAGTATGCAGGAGATTAAGCTAGAATTGATTTCCAAATGTTGGGAAACTGTGGAATATTAAAAAGATCATTAACTAAATTATTAGAAATCTTCAGAACATGGAATGGTTCTGTTTATAAAGAGCAATGTTGAAAGATTTTGGCGGAAGAAAACTTAAACCCGTGATTTGACTTCCAACTATAAGGTTGAGTGAAAAGTTGATTAATGGCCTGATTTTGGACATTTCTTTTGTGTTCAAGTTGAAGTTTCAGGGTACGCTTAGTTGGTCCAATGCGCAGATTAACACGAATTTGATGAATTCACCATCTATTAATAACTGCAATAGAGTCTTCAAGGTTAGTCAAGTTTAGTTTGCTTACAGGCGCAAAAACTACTTTTATGATATCTTGACATCAACTGTGGCATCCTTTTCCGTAATAATATTTATGAGTGCACGTGAGTCTCTGTCTATTTTCTGAAAATGTCTGTTTCTAGTCAGTAGCCATGGGAAAGAGAGTGAATAGGGAGCTCTAGCTCATCGTAGCTCTAGCTCAATCCATTTTTTTTTTAAAAATCTGATTCAAGCTAAAAATGTGATACTTTGATTAATTTTTGATGTTTTTGTATTTTTTGATGTATTCCAACTTTTGCTGCTTCACCCCCTAAAATGTTTACATTAGTTTTAAAAACTGGGGTCGCGAAGCTTTTATAAATGATGGCATTGAACAATGGACAGACATGAAATATTGGTAAGAGTTTGTAAACATATACTTTCTTCCTCTTTTTCTGATATTTCATATTTGTATTAACAAACAAATCCTAATGGGCATAAATTTCCTTCGCTCTTACGCGAATCTTGAAAATGTATAAGAGAATGGTAAATTAAAGAACCTATGCATTTAAAAATGTTTTTTTTTTTGTAGTCCCAAGTATCTAATCAATATATAAGATTATTTAAAGTGTCTAATGGTTTTCAAGTAAAAAGAAAATACATAAGCAAAAAGAAGATGAAAGAGAAATAATATAATTCAACAGTAAAAAATTACATTAAGCTTTCTATCTTGTCTTTCACCTAGTTTGATAATTTATGTTTTAAAAATTAAATAAGCATATTACTATTCATTTGCTATTTATTATATTTCATTCAATTATTTCAGCTATAGTTCTCAATATATCCATTGATGAAAGGGAATATATATATCTTTATCATCCTCCAGAAGGGTTAATATCCATACACAATCCGTACCGCATTGTCAATCCTCACATTGAAGGCTTCACTTTATCTTTGAAAACACAACGACATACTTTTCATTTAAAGAAGGTAACTCTATTTATATTTTAAAACTCATACCTTTAAGCCCGTAACTAGCTGAATATATGCTCTTCGCTTTAAGTAAAAATAATCAAACTTTTAATCGGTATTTTTCTATGCTACGATATAGTGCAATAAACTGAACTGAGTTTAAAAATATAATAAACTAAACTAAGTTGAAGAATTTTATTGAATTATTTTAAATGACTATCAAAGGAATAGATCTAAATTAAATGCTTATTGCTATATTTTCAGCCACAAGGGGCTCAAAAATACAAATTTTCTTTTGTGATTTATAATCAGTCTCTTAAACTTCTGAAAATTTTAGAATATATTGATAAATAAGAGAAAAATCATGATCTAAGCACTTCTTAAGTTATAAAAAGACTACGTATTTTGTGAAAAATTTAAAAAATGTCAAAAACTGTAAGCGCTGCTTCCATTATTATAAGTAGAATCAGTCGTAACAAAAGAAAATCTTGATTAATTCTAGAGATACAGTAATAAAGATGTGAAAAGAAAAATTCGAGGTTTTTTCCCCAATCAAAAAGCAAAAATTAATCCAATGAATTACGGCACCTGAGCCGAAGTGCTTTAAGAAGATCATTAAAAGTGTAAAACTAAACCTTGGCTCAAGAAGGCACAGTGTCAAAGAGTACCCAAGAGCACTGTTATCGATATAATCAATTAGGGCACATGTCGAAAGTCGGTCAGAATAACGAGTTGCAATAAAACCTACTGCTTCTATTTGTAACGAGATCGAATATCACGCCAAGACCTGCAAGGCAAAGATCAAATGCATTAACTTCTATGAAACAAACATGAGGTTTGGATCAGGCTTTGAAGTTGACCTGAGTGCTTTGAAGAAGTCCTATTCGTATAAAAATGAGCAATAGATAGAATTGAAAGAAAAAAAATTTAACTGCAACTAGGCTGATCCTGGAATCCAACTGTGATCGTAAGCCAATTATAGCATTCTCCAATATGCAGCACCTATCAAAATTATTATTTTTTTTATTTTAAATATTATATTAAAAAATTTTTGTAATGGGTTTTAATAAAGCTGGTTCGCGGCTTTAATATATATTATTATAAACTTATATATATTATTATAAACTTATATATATTATTATAAACTTATAATACATTTTAAGAAAACCTTTTTAAGTGAAAATGATTAAAATAAATTATTGTTTTCTTGGATTATAGATTTATCAATATTGTTTTGATTATCATTGTCTGTTATATGTCAAAAAAAAATTACCTTATTATTCTTATTTCATGCATGCGTGCGTGCGCCCGTTTGTGTGTGTGTGTGTGTGTGTGTGTGTGTGTGTGTGTGTGTGTGTGTGTGTGTGTGTGTGGATGGACGCACGCACGTACGTACGTACGTACGTACGTATCTATGTAAAGCATTTAGGGAAGCAAAGGAGGAACATTTAGGGAATTAAGGTAGCGAAAATTTTAGTGTATAGTTTCTCGATTTAGCCTTCATTGAACAATTTCAATATGTTACAGTAGGAAAATATCAAACAAAATCTACACATTTTTTACTACAACCATTTTTGATTCATAATTTCATAAAAATGATTAAAACGACGAGAAACGCTTTACATTTTCAAAGGTACATAAATGGATATATATTAGAAAAAAAGAATAAATAATCATCCGAAAATGCGACTCATTATAACCTTAATGTAAATCCTCCAATTGTAACATACATTCTAATTTCTTAACTGCTATATTTGAAAAGCAGCAAATTAAAAATATATTTTTTATGTAATTTTATTGAAAATGATTAAAACAAACAAAATATTCCCTATAAAAAAGTAATTGTTTGATTTGTGTACATTTAAAACAATAAAATACAGATCATAAATTAAATTTAAAATAAACGAGAAAAAATATTAGATTGTTAAAATTTTTATTCTCTGCAATACATTAAACTTTTACTTACAAAAAAGAACAACTAAAATGTTTACTAACAGTAACTTAATGCTTATAGCTTTAGAAAGATACAATCCGTAAATTACTTTGAATACATATTGATATGCAACTGAGCATTCCAAATCATATTATTAAAATCGTGAGGAAGAAGGTTGCTTTAAAAAAATTCCAAACGAGTTGTTTACCAGAAAAACGCCAACTGCCAAAGGTGAAGCCAGAGATGCAAATCCCATTCATCGAATGGTTTTAATTTTTCTTACTCTATTTGTAGGTGGTGAAGAAACTTCTTCCATATCCATATGACACGAATTGCATTGATTACATGTCCAGATGGAAGGAAAGAGGAGGCAGGGGACCAATGAATGATGTTGTAAGAAAGATAAGTTTCTTCTAATCTAGTCATGTATATATTAGAGTGGGTTGAAAAACGCTATAGTGATTAACGTTCCTTTCAAGTTACTTTGAGTATGGAATAGATGCTTTATTTAAAAGGAGGAAATTGACACAAGAATATTGAAAATGGGTTGATGTCTCGCGCATGATACTTATAACTCATAAAGTTTAAGAAATGTGAGCATTTCTTAAAAACCTTTCAACGTCACTTAAAATTGCACAATCGTCATGTTATAATTTCTAAGGTTTATTTAATAGTTTAAAAAAAGTGAAATACATTGAAGTATCCCTATTAATTCAATGATTTCTAATTACTGATTTCTCAATGAGCTTAAAAAACAGGAATTGTATGATTTTTTTCAAATTTCTCGCCATTTTCTTTTGGGGCTGATGAATCACCACATCCACTTACAACTGTGCAATCCGCTTGCTATAGTTTCTTATGTTTATTTTAAGGATTAAAAAAATGAAATAAATGTAAATTTATTTATAATTTCTAAGTGCTGTAGAAAAACACAAATAATGTAATTTTTCCATTTTCCTTCTTTATACTGCCATGGTATATTAGCTGCTACGTAAAGCAGGGCAAGGTTTTGAATGTCCCACAACTGTGGCCTGAAAAGATTTCGTTCACAGCAAATTATCTATCCATGAATGATTCTTACAAGAGAAATTCTAATCAAATTTTCATTTGGAACAAACAGCAGACGTGTCAGTTTTCTAAAGAAGCAAGTGTACTAAATCAAAAAATATTACGATTATACAACAAAACATCGATACTGGGTCTAACTACAAGATTGTTTAAATAATATATTTTCATCGTAATTTGTAGGAATTTGTACAATTTTCACTAACGCAAAAAATTATTAAAACGGCTGGGGTAACTTTATTTGCCATCCTCGCAAGTCATGGTCTCCTTGTGTGGTAAATGGTAACTGGTGCTCGTTAAATCTGTATCGTCACAAAGTCTTCCATGTTCTCATAGCAGATCAATACATCTGGAGATTATGAATTGGAGATTGATTGTTTTCTGATTCAGGTTCAAATTACGATCAGAGGAATGAATTTATGAGTCATTTCTAAAAACGGGCTGTGACGTGTGGCTGGAAAAAAAGAAACGCACCCTCTGCCTTAAATTCGCTTGGTTTTACCAAGCAGGGTTGCTGGTTGGTAAGTGGCATTAAAAACAATAACATTATTTAAGCAGAAGCTAAACGCATTTATACGCAGAGTTTTTTCACTTCTGAGGCTTTTATTTGCTGCAATTTGTAAACTCTTCGGTGTACAATTTTTATCGAATGTATACTCATGTCCATAAATTTAGGATACTTTAGAATCCCACGAAAAGTGAATTATAAAGTAAAAACTTCCCCTGTAGATCAGGGTTTAAGCTGAGTCTAAAAATTCATTAGCAAAAAAGCTAAAATCTGAAAAAAAGTTTTAGCAAAATGCTAAAATGCCATTAGGCTTATAAAATTACTTTATATCAAACAAGTACTGTAAGTTATCTGACAAAGAATAGCTTAATGTACAAGAATATCAAAAAGAATGCCTATAACAAAAAAAAAACACATTTATTATTTATCAAAACATTTTGGTTTATAATTAACAATCTTCCTTTCTTTCATGTTTGCCCATTTTACAAATGCTTCTTGAAAGTTAAATGCACTTTCAGGGCCCTCAATATTAATCATTAACAAATTGTTTACGTGGTTGATTAACAACCTGTTTCGAATATTAGTTTTAATCAAATTAAGGGAGCTAAAGCCCCTTTCACAGTCAACAGTGTGCATTGATATTGTTGCACAATACTCTATAACAAAAGTTATTAATGGGTACTGTTCAGACACATCATTGGTATATAAAAATAAAAGTAATTCATTAAATGACCTGTTTTTACATCGTTGCATTAAGATGTGTTTAAATAATCCCCATTCACAAAGTAATTCAGTTTCTGTAAACTGAAAATCTTTTCTGGGAGATTCCGAAAATAAATTGAAAATGCAACAGATTTCCTTTACACCATAATGCTGTAATTCTTCCGAACTATGGGGCATCCTGCTAGGTATAAATATATTGAACATTTCGATTTTATCAAAATCTCCCAATCTATCAGTAATATTTTCAATGATACAGTTTAAAAAATTGTGCATCAAATAACGGAATCTTTCCCTCTGTTTCAGTCCATCTAAAATTATATGGCCCTGAAACTCAAATTTTTCTCTTTCCTTCTTAGGCACATCATCTAAAAAACTAATTTAATGAGTGCCGGTGCCATTTTTTATTTCTTCCAAACTTGAAATACAAGCCTTCACACTTGATTGAACATATTCAAAATTTAAATTAGATTTTTGAAATATGAGGCTTAATTTATTAATGTTGAACATGATATCATTCATGATGGCAGTGGTTGCTAAAAACAAAAAGTAGTTATATTTTTTAACAACCCTTGAGCAACAGGACGTTTGTCTTCTATTAAAACACTAACAAAAGCTTGCCAGTTGCAATCCAGAGCTGTAACTGAATTCCCCAAAGACAACCACCGAGTTGTTGATAACTTTATGAATTTCCTTGATTTTTGTTCAAGGATATCTTGAACATTCTTCAATCGCCTGGTATTTGCAGGGGAGCATTCAAAATAAGAGTGAATTCTTTTTATTATCTCCTGAAACTTTACCAGGTAAGCATTCTCAGACGCTGCTTGGCTCACGGCTAATGCTAGCCTATGTGCCACACAATGTACTGAAATTAAATGCGGATTTTGGTTTTTGAACAGAGCAGCAACCCTCGCTCTAACAGAGCAGCAACCCCCGCTCTCGGTGAAACTCATATATTCTAGCCATTTTTGTTGATCGCCATGCTTCATCTCGTTTGATCACGTTTTTTTCGTGAACGCTAGCGTCATGGTTCTTCTTGCGAAAGATATTTAGATTTTTTTCCCTTCTTGTTTGATCAAGTTTTTTTCATGGATGTTAGCGTCATGGTTTTTCGCGGAAGCTTTTTTTTTTTAATGGAATTTAGTAAAATCCTTTAGCAAAAATGCGAAAATGCTTTGTTGAATTTTAGCATTTTTGAGGGGTCTTTTCGCATTTTGCGAAAAAAGCTACCGTAGCGGAAACCCTGCTGTAGATTTATCACGCAGATCTTCAAAAGTACTAGGCAAATTGCAGGGAAACACCAGATGACGCCGATAGTACGTCACAATGCGAAACTGTAAGAGAGGGGTTTTTAAGGAATGGTGGCAAATAAGTTAATTTGTTCACAAGTTATCTGTTAACCTTTCAGTGTCGTAACCAAATAGTTTATGACACGGTGGACGGTTTTTGTGTCCGTGGAATTGCCCAACGTTTCATCTCTAGGCTAGGCGTTTCATTAAATGTCAGCAGACGTTACATCACATGCCACCCCCGAGTGACCATGTCAAATAAAGACTTTAATAGCAAAATGAGAGCACCGCATCCAAGCAACAGCGGGTGCCACATCATCAAAGCAAACCGTGTACAAACATTTGAGAAATATTGGAATAAAATGCTTGTCATATCTGTTTCACTCTCGGCAACTCACTGTTCACAGCAATCAGTCTGGAGGTGGTTACAATGGGTTGTTTTCCGAGTAATCCAGGATTAGCTTGCAGTCTGATTCACGTTGGAATTTTACATGGATAACCCATCACCACCAAGCATAACCGTTACTGTGGTACAGGACAGATCGATTGGGGTGGAATTATACTGGGCTCCAGAACTGCATTTTCAAATCGGAACCATGACAGGCCAAATTTTTCGAAACGTCATTCTAGAACAACGAGCTTGGCAAAAGTTTGTCTGTCACTTTCTTCATGTGTGTCGGAATTCGGAGAGCATGAGTAGATAAGCTCGATGTTTTGATACTTAGCATGCCTAATCGTTGTATGGACTGTAGTTTACTGCATGGGAGATATGCAATACATTAACCATGTGTATCAACCGATGTACAAACCATACCAAGTGTATAATTAAACTTTTCTAAAAGAAATATTTTTTAAAATTTGCCTTACGTGCAAAAATCGTAGTTTTTGTGAAAGATATCTTATTTGTTAACTTTTGTTTTTGTTTGCTGGGCTTCATGAATAAGTCCCATTTGTTTTGTTTCTGAACTTTCATTTGCTGGCATTATCCTTAACTTTCGAACATAAGTATAATAAATGGTATAATTTTAAACAAGAATAATGAATACAGTAAATAATGAGGAAATGAGGAAGTAATAATGAGGAAGGATATATATATATATATATATATATATATATATATATATATATATATATATATATATATATATATATATATATATATATATATATATATATATATATATATATATATATATATATATATATATATATATATATATATATATATATATATATATATATATATATATATATATATATATATATATATATATATATATATATATATATATATATATATATATATATATATATATATATATATATATATATATATATATATATATATATATATATATATATATATATAAGGTTTGAAGACTTCCAGAAATCACAGTTTTTATCGCAAAGAGATGAAATTTTGCAAAAGTATGTACTACTTATTTGTTAATGCAACCGCAGTTCTAAAAACATCAGTTTGGTCATTCTCACAAAAACTGTCACTTTTCAGTTCATAAAATCCAAAAAAAGTAAAGTGATTAAAAAGCTCTGAAACATCTTATATTAATAGAAATATGTAATGGCATTATAAAGAAAATATATATCCTTTAAATTATGCTAATTATTTAAATAAATTAACTAGTTTCACTATTTAAAAAGTGAGGGAATGACACTAATAGTGAGAAATAATATGGAAAAGAAATTAATAAAAAATGTTGTATATAAAGAGGTTTTGTAAATAATTTTTTTAATTTTATCATTGTTTTTTCTTATTTTTAATTGTTTTTTACTTACTTTCCAAAATTCTTTCAACCAGAAATATTAATTAACAGTTCATATTTGTTTGAGATATTTCTTAAATAATGCATAAAAGTGCAAATCATTGGTACACAAAATGATTTGAAAAGAAAAATCTATGAAAAATGTACATAGCTAGGTTTTGTGAATATTCAGAGATCCATTGTAAATAATTTTTAATTTTATTGTTTTCACTTTATTTTTTTATAACAATTCAGACAAACATTTTTATTGATCATTGATAACATAATTATTTCATATCACATTTGTTTTTTTTTTTATTCGTAATCAATATGACATAAAAATTAAATTGCTTAATTTAATTTGTCGAATTTCAGTTACATATGTTTTTATTACGTAATTTGCTTTTTGTCTGATTGAAACTAAAATATTTTGTCAGTTGACAGTATTGTAGTTAATTAGGCAATTACTTGCAATGGGTTTTGCTTTTGAAATATTACTCAGCATCAACTGATTAATATTACATGTTTTAATTTGTTTGTCATATTTATAAAGTTTTTTTCATTAGGTTTTAATTGTTTTCGGTATAAAATTTAAATTGCTGGGGGGGGGGAGATGAAGCACCATATAGGGAGCTTCCGGCATCCTATTAGATCAACAATGATTTGACTTAGTAGGGGTAAAAATATATATGGGTTTCCCCTTGGCGAAATTGGCGACTTATGCTTGGCGCCATTCCTGATCGCGCGGAACACCGTGGTAACAGGAAAGGCTGCCAAAATATAATGATATTTCAATAAAACATTGGAAAATTTCAACAAAACATCGGCCAAAACTTTATAAAATTGCAATAAATCCGATATGAGCAAAATTAATAAACCCAAGAAAATGCATTTTGAATCGAAAGAAAAATTAATTTAGTAAGCATAAAAAGAAATGGAAAAGAACAACTCACTTCTTCTTTAAGCTTCAATATCCTCAGATTTAGGTGCATCGAATTCTCCAATAGAATTTAGATACTGTCTAAATTTATCATGAATAGAATCTGTGTACCTCCATCGCCACATAAATTCGGCGAAATATGAATTGAAAATAGCGTCTGTGGTGTCTGACTGGCGATGACATTTCTTTCTAAAGTCTCTTTCAATGACTTCAATGTCACATACCTTCAATCTTATTGGCCAGAAGAAAGAGTAACCTTACCAGCCAGTATCCAACTTAGAACTAGCGAATCTCTGAAATCACATACACCGTTGAACATTTAAAAATATCGCTAAAATCTAAACCAATCAGAATCACGATTGGATTTCAACATCGCCCAGGTTGGTGATCAACCGCGATCAAAACTTGGTGAGAATCAAAGGGCAGTAGCGAGCAGGGGGCGGAGCCCTCTAGTTAATACATGTTTTTCTCTAAGTTACAGCTACCTCAAGTTTGAAAATGATAACATACTAAATATATCTAATATTTATTATAATATATGATATAATATTTATTATAATATATATTTAATAGTTTTTACAGGTTTGGGAAATGAAATTGACTGGCACGATTCTCACATGGAATGGGTGGTAGAATTCTTCTTTTGGTGTCTGTTTTTGAGTATTTATGTACGTCTTTAGGAAAGGAACATTTGTATTTTCCTGCATTTGTGGGAACCATTACATCAATTATTACATTTTTTGAATGTAAGATCTTTATTCTCCGGAGTGTAAAATTTTCTCATACTCGACTAGCACCCAATCTCCTATTTTCCTATTTTGTATTCCTCTGTATTTTGGCTTCTGCCAGCGCATAATGGAACAGATATTTCAGACTCATACTCATATGCAGTTCCCAAATTATAATGTTCATACAAAATTGATGCATCACTTGCAAAACACGAAAGAGAGTAAAAATTCAATATGTTATTCCTTGAACTGTATGCAACTTGATGAACTTTCATAGAGCCAGTGAATGGTTTTATTTCTCCCTCAATTAATTTATCACATTTTTTATGTCTTCATTCATAACTTCAAATAAAGTTACTAAACAATTTTCTTTTAATACAGAAGCAAGTGTTTCGTAATTATGCACATCTTTTCCTTCTGCCACTCTCCGATCTGCTGTTCTTTTCAAAACAGCTCCGTCGGGAGCTCCTTTTCTATGTCCGGATTCATTATGGTAGTTCCAACTAGAATACCAGGAGCAAGCTACTTTATATTTTGGGACATCAGGTGAAAAATTTTTCTGTTTCTATATTGGGCTGATGCCCCATCACTTAGCATATGAACATGTTTTGCTTCACTTGTATTCAAAATCCACCTAAAAATTGGTTTGAGATGGGCCCATATTGCTGTTGCATCATGTCGAAGTGAGGGACTTATTGTAGCAGCAGAGTTGGAAACTACTTTATCACCTTCTTTTTTGTAATGAACTCCTGTGTACCTGTTGCCTACCACTTCCAAATGCACTGGCTGAATCTCTTCACTATATTTGCAACTATAATTTTCGCTAAAATCAATGTGTACCAGTAGTATTGAATCTGTTGATAATTTTTTTTTCAGTTCATTCATAGTTTTATACTGATGAACTATATTTGCAATATGGACTATATATTTTGGTAAGTTGCCCTCTAGCTCTTTAATTTAATTGGATGTACTAACTTTATATTCTATCTTAATTGGTTTATTAGAAATCTTTTCTTGATTTTTAACAGTATATCTATTTTTTTCCAATATCCACTTTTTGTACTCGATTACTACCCTATCATTACACTCTTTGTAAATTGGCATTTTATCTTTACAAAGACATTTTCTAAACAAACAATTTTCACAGCTGGAATCACAAGTTATTGCTTTTATTTGACATGTTGATAATTTATATTCAGTAATATTAATCTCATAAAGTTTTGAGATAATCATTTCGATATTAGCATGTACTCTACATTTACACGTATCTCTATCGTTAATTGTTGGTTGTTTTTCCCAAAATGGACACATTCGACAAAGAGTAGGATAACTGATTCGACGATTTGAGTTTTCACTTAAATATTTTTTATGTAGATTTATTAGTGTATCAGGAAGCACTCTCTTTTGTTTTTTTATCTTTTTTCTTGTGATGCATTCCTTTTTACCTGAGCACAATCTGAATGCTTCATCAGATTCAAAAAAAGCAACAAAACTTTCTGAAGTTTCATAAGATATGTTATTTTTATTAAATTTTGATTTCACCGATTCTTTATGTTTTCTATATTTCAGAAATCGTTTTGAAAAGCACAATGCTCTGTACTTTTTCAGAATTTTTCCACTTAAAAGTCTATGAAATAACTTTTTTTCTTTGTGAGTTTTAAAAGTAGTTTCCACTTGCAAGCATAGTGCTTCACTGAAAACCAACTGCTTGCAAACTGATGGTGATACTCTTTACTTGCCAAGAAGTTTATTTACACGACTTCCTGGTGTCATTCTGTTTTGCCGCTTTGGTCTTGATTCTTAATTCTATATTATTGCTTTTTGTAACGTTCAGCTCGAGCTTTTTGAACAGATACTTCATGTTCAAGTTTATTTATCTGTTTTTTTTTTCAAATTTGCTCTATTTCTTGCACGTAACTTTATAAATCTAACTTTTCCTGAATCTAGATTATTATGCTCAGAAATTCCTAATGTGTTTTGTTCACTAGAAGGTTCCGGAACATTATTATTCAATGACAAGGAGGCTCCGCCCCCTGCTCGCTAACGCTCGCCAACCCCCGAGAATTGCTACGCAATCCTATGTGGTTCACGACGTGAACCATGGCTCGCTGCGCTCGCTTGCCAATGAACACAATGTTCTAGCACAAAGACATAATATATTATCATCAATGACATAATATATTATCATCAAAGACATAGTATTTTATCATCAAAGACATAGTATTGTACTTATGTAGACGAATTCTACCAATGTTCTTATTGGCTTTTAAAAAAAGTATATTAGCTATTTAGATTGTACATGGTTAAAAAATCAATACATTAGCTAAATAAGAAACATATTAGCAAAATAAATTATCAAATATTGCTTCACTAATATTCTGCATTTTAAAGCGTGAAAATTCAATGCATAAATAAGCGCGAAATATAAAAAAATTCAATACATTCAATACAAACACTTAAACGTTTTTTAGAAGTTAAGGTAGCTCCCAGTAGAAAAATATCAATTCAACAGCGACCTTTTAAAGCATTCTCACTTCAATTAATTAATTAATTCCTAATTGAGTTTAAATTAAATAGTGTCATGTTTTTAGTGCATGAATCTGAATTGAACAACCTGATAATGTTCACTCTGGTTATTGTTATCTGGTTGCTCACTACGTGCTCTTGTGCGCCGAATCCAATCAATTAAAAATGAAAACTGTTGCCAGCGCGAGAAAAGAAATATCATCGGTTTTATTGATACATACATACATTAGTACGTATTAGCGTTTTATATAATACTAGGAGGCTCCGCCCCCTGCTCGCTAACGCTCGCCAACCCCCGAGAATTGCTACGCAATCCTATGTGTTTCACGCCGTGAACTATGGCTCGCTGCGCTCGCTCGCCAATGAACACAATGTTCTAGCACATAGTCATAGCATATTATCATCAAAGACATAGTATTTTATCATCAAAGACATAGTATTGTACTTATGTAGAAGAATTCTATCAATGTCCTTATTGGCTTTTAAAAAAGTGTATTAGCTTTTTTTTATATTGTACATGGTGAAAAAATCAAAACATTAGCTAAATGAGAAACATATTAGCAAAATAAATTATCAAATATTGCAGTTACTCACCTAAATTCAACTAAATGTATATAATAAATTAGTTAATGCTAGAAATTCTGAAAGTTTTAGAAAAAAAATTTATTATTTAAAAATATAAACTTTAAACCCTAACTTTTCCTTGTGAGATATAACCCTCAAAAAGTCTTTCATTTTCAAGAACATAAAAATTTGTTTTATCGCCAATTAATTAATTAATTCCTAATTGAGTTCAAATTAAATATTATCATGTTTTTAGGGCATGAATCTGAATTGAACAACGTGATAATGCTCACTCTGGTTATTGTTTCCGTTTTTAAAAGCGCTATATGTTGAGCCACCTCATGTGACATTTGCCTTGTGACATTTTTAGCAGCAATCATTGGCCGATTTTCTAACGTTGCCATTCGGGGAGTTGTAATGAGGCTTTTTTTTTGGTGCCGTGTAAGAGAAATATATATATAGATAGATGGCACATTTACACTTATACTGGATTCTGTTAGAGCTTGTTTCCTCAATCTGTAGTTGCAAGAGTTTTTCGTCCATTGTTTCCTTTACACCCTTAAATTACGACCAGTCATTTGGGGGGCAGGTTTCACTTGTCCTTTTTCCCTTTTTTTCAGGTATTTAATTCGCTCTTCCTGTTTCAAAATTAAAGAGGAATCTAGTTTTGACTTCATTCGTTCTCTTCTTTTTCGATCATATTCTTTTTTCATTAAACGAGCTTCTTCTTTTGTCTTTCCCATAGTTAAGCTATCTGGAAAATAGATTCTAATATTTCTTAGATTGCTCTTAAAACAGGCATTCTGTATTTATTAAAATGCCTGAACTGATTAATTCAAGATCATAATTATATTATAACTGCTGTCTTATTTCATACTGTGTAGAATTCACGAATAAATTTAAATTTGGCATTTAAATAAAATTCATCAAATTATAAAATTAATATTGTAAGTTCTCCAACAAAAGCTATAACTTATAATTTTTATGCTAATTAATCAGGTTAATTAATTTTTTCATTCAAAAAACTTTTTAGGAATATAACTTCATCAGGTAATATTATATTTTAAATAAAGTTAAATTAAGAATAGGTTAGACTTTAGAATTAGACTTAATACAATATATTCCGCAATTTTTAATTCTATTTTAAGAAAAAAAGAAAAACCAAGAACAAAAAAAAAATTTAACAATATACTCATCTTGAATTATTCCCTCACTTTAGTATCATTCCCTCATTTTATACATTAGTGAGGGAATGACAACATTAATAAAATTTAAAAATAACAGTTAGGCCTAATTGATTTCTGAAATCAATCGCATACAATTATATTCATACAAGAAAGCAAAATATAATTATACACTTTCTCGATAAAGTTGTATCTTATTTTATTTTAAAAAACGACATGAGGGAATGACAAATGTAAAAAATTTTACCTGGTTTGATTCATTCGAATTTATTCCACAGCAAAGCTTTAAGTTGATGGAAACATACTGCAATTTTGTTCTATGATGCCAGTTGTTAACTGTTGAAGTTTTTGTTAAAATATTTTTATTCTAAGAAGATTGCAGGTGATAAGAACATTGTTGCGAGGGAATGATGCGAAACACTAGGGACAAAGTTTGAAATAGTGCTGTGGTAATATTTTTTATCAGAAATTAAATTTAAGATTGATTTTCTGAATTCTATATTTCAATATCCTGAAATAAAAAACACGAATTTGTAAATTCATTTTTTTTATTTCAGAAACAATTTTTTTCTTTTTTTTTACATCAGCAGAGGGGACAAGTGTGGGAATGACATATTGGTATATTTCAATTACCTAAAATAAATAATAAATAAAAATTTCTAATTTTATTTTTATTCTTTAGTTAGCCAGCATTCTGAAAGACACTTTCCCTGAATTTTTTTTTTTTTATCATAAGTTGTAAAACAAACAAAAAATATACTGGGGACATGAAAATGACTGTTTTTGTGAGAATGAGCCAGTTAAATTTTTTTTATTTGTAGGTAATTTTTTCGAAAAACAAGTCATTTTGCCCCACTGTAAAGCCGGGTAAACATGTTAGTGTTATGGAAAAATAAATAATTTAAAAGTTTCCACAAAATTCATGTTTCTTTTAGAGACATAAGTTATCTATTGTTATAAAATATAGGAATAATTGTAAAAGAACACATCTTGATGAATTGTTAATAAATTTAACTGCCTTTGCTTTTACTTTTTTGCTGTAATATAAGGCCGATTGGCTCAAGTCGCAAGTAAAATAGTCATCTTCCTCTTCGGCCCCCAGAGCAGCTTTCGTGGGCCCAACGACGACATTGGATGCATTGAATCCATCCCTCACCACCCTTGGAGTCCGAGTAAAGTTCGTTGCAGTAAATGCAAGCAGTATTGTCATCCTCTTCCCTGGAGTCATGACACATTTGCTCCTTTCGTTTTTCTTTTTTTGGACGCTTTTTTTCTGTCGGTTCTTTTTTAGCATCCTTAAAAAGTTACCTCTTCTTTGATTCGGTTATCTTTCTTTCTTGTTTTTTTCTTCTTCTATCCTTATTTGTTCTTCTCTCCTTCATTTTTCTTTTTTTTTCTTCTTCTAATGCTATCTGAAGTTGAAGCTTGTATGGGGAGCCCGTCAAAATTACAATTTTTGGTTTTCTCTTGTCCTCCTTTGGCAGCGTTTTTCTCTCAGTGTAGGGGGGAGGCATCAGTTCGGAGGCTGAAACACTGAATGATGCTTCGGAAACAAGTTTAGGGTTAGGAGGCAGGGATTTAGAACAACAGGGTAAATTGATTGGTTAGGGTTCAAAAGCTGTTAGATTCGATGGTGTTGATACATTAGGAACACTTGCTGCATGACCTTTAGGGACTCTTGCTGCTAAACCTTCCTTGTTTGTAGAGTCTTGATGCTGCATTTGAGGATTTTCTGGAACTTCCACAGCGTTTTCTTCGGGTCTTGGTTCAGACATAGGTTTATCTGTGGTCAATGATGGCGCGAAGAGGTGTTCTGGAAATATGTCTCTGTTTAGTGGATATTTGCCAGTTTACCTGAATCCATTTGTTGCTGTTTGCATCACAACTCCTTTCGAAAAAGCACTGGTAAAGAGTTTGCCAACTTGATGAATTGTCACTGGCCTGCCTGGATGCATAACCAGCCATTGGCGAACTTCTTGCTGATAGTAGGTGATGAAAAGTACCATGAAGGTTACGGTGCGAACAATGAGGGGGGAAGCACAACAAACTTACATGGTTTACACGGACCATATCAATCAGTTCAAGACTCTTAGTGTGAGTCGCATGACCATAGAGTATTAAAAGAACTGGCTTTTCAGCACTTGGTCTGGAAAACTGAATAAAACTTTTAAACCATGACAGAAAGATATCGCTTTGCATTCAGTCACTATTACAATAATAATATTTTACAATAAAAATTATATTTACAGTAATAATATTTTACTATTATTATTTAATGTATCTTATTTTGAAACCACTTACATTGTAAAATTGAAAATATTATTATTATTATGTAGACTAACTATGTTTTATAAATCAAGGGGCAAAACCGGGTAGTACCTGATTTTGCCCCACCAGGAAGTACCCGATTTTGCCCCGCACGTACAGCTTTCATAAAAAAATGACATCATCTGACTATACATATCGCTACAGACAAGTACTTAGAATGATAATAAAGGTAAATAAATGTTGTACAAAGAGAACTACGTGTCTTTACTCTTGCAGAAACGGGAAAGCTGTATATCCCGTCTACTTTTCCTCAAAAATCGTAAGCAAAAATCACTCAAACTAAATTTTCTTCACAGCAACAGAAGAAGGCAATCTATTGCGTTCCAGTAATGGTCGCTGCTCCTTCTCGTGAAGGTGGAATGTAGTTCCTCCGTTGTCCACGCGATCGCAGCGCCTGCAGAGGCTAGAAGGGGTACCCGGTTTGCACCCGACTTTCCGGTTTTACCCAACTCTCACCAATCTATCTATCTATCTATCTATCTATCTATCTATCTATATATATATATATATATATATATATATATATATATATATATATATATATATATATATATATATATATATATATATATATATATAATATCTAAAATACTACCTTAATAAAATTAAAAGGATCTTTTGAGACTAAACGCAAAAAGAATTATATCTATCTGCAGATAAGCTTATCTGGTTTCTGAGAACTTTAAATTTCTGTTTCACGTACTTAACTTAGCCCTTCGCGTATATAGTAAGTTCCGTTGAATAGCGATGAAATCTTTATTTATAAAATGAATCCACACCGCAATAAAATAGCTTAAAAAACTGAATTCCCATTCAAATTAAGACTATGTTTATATATTAGTTCATCTCCATCTGGTCTTAAGGTCTTCCAGAAGCCGGTTCTAACATCTGGATTTTATAGATCACATGACATGAATATATGTTACCCTTTAAATAGTGTACACTATATTTTGGAAATGAAACGGTAAAGATGTGTCCCAGGGAGCTCTGCTCCAATTGTATATAAATTGTAAATAGATTCCTTATTCTTTACTGAATAAAAGCATAGAAAATTCATTATGTTGTCATCCTTATAGAAAAGGATATTAAGAAAAG
The DNA here is from genome assembly GCF_982258835.1 of Parasteatoda tepidariorum. Taxonomy (NCBI): domain Eukaryota; kingdom Metazoa; phylum Arthropoda; class Arachnida; order Araneae; family Theridiidae; genus Parasteatoda; species Parasteatoda tepidariorum. The sequence goes on along the minus strand of NC_141764.1, from coordinate 20,745,745 downwards.
TAAAATATGACTGTGAAAATTGGAATCCACAAAATAATGATTAATGAAAAGTCACGGCTTAAGAGTTACGAGAAAAAACACGAGAACGAGCACTACACACACACACACATATATATATATATATATATATATATATATATATATATATATATATATATATATATATATATATATATATATATATATATATATATATATATATATATATATATATATATATATATATATATATATATATATATATATATATATATATATACTAGAGAGCTCCGCCCCCTGCTCGCTATCGCTCGGCAACCCTCGATAATTACTGCGCAATTACATTTTTGTTCACATCGCGAACAAAATCAAAGTCGTTTTCCTGGAGCTTAGCTGGCAATTTTTCTGCACCAACATCACATAGAAAGAATATGATAGAATTGTAAAATGTCAGAGGTCCTTAATATCATCATTATAAGCTTACATAAAGCAATTTTAATACAAATAGTATTCAAAACTTATATAAAGCGAGGGAGCAATATTTTTTAACACATCACTATAGAGCATTGTTTCTCAACGGGGGCGGTAGAAGTATGCTGAGGGGCGGTGAACTTGTTTTGGGCAGTAAGGGGGCATTGTGTATTTTATGGGCGTTAAGGGGGTGATGAGCATGTTTTGTCATTCAAATTTAATTTTGAAACTCCCAAATAAAATTATTAAATTACTATTGATTTAATAAATAAAATTAATATACAACTAATGTTAAAAGAAAGATTAAATCAATATATTAAACTAAGATTATCCGATTCACCATTTGTACCAGCAATAAAACAAACTTATGTGATCTATATTCTCGAATTCGAGCCAGCGCAAGTCAGTTTTTCTGCCTCTGACTCATACGAGCCATTTGGCGAAAATTGAAATGCCTGTGCTTTCAGTATAAATGTTTGGTTTGACCCATGTTTGTTATGAAGGTTTTCGTTAGCTTCCTTTTAGTCTCCCCCCCCCCCCAGTTTCAATTCAATTCCACAGTTTATTTGGCTAGGTTCGTGCGCGAATCAGTTCTTTATTGTAAGTTATTTATTAATTTTGAAAAATAGTTGATTTTCTTTCACAGATTGTATTTTGCTGTCTCTAACGATGTCGATAAACAGAAAGAATTGTCGTCAATACAGTGTCACGTGCTTGAAGTTCGGATTTGTTCTATCGCCGTTAAAATCTCAACTACGAGTGTGTTTACTTTGTTAGAAAGTTTTATCTAATGAGGCAATGAAACCTTCCGTTTGCAGGAGCATTTGCAAAAAATTCATCCCTACAAACCAAATAAAAATCTGTCACTTTCACGAACATCAAGCACAAGTCTCTGATGGCACCTTCGGTCTCAGGCTTACTAGCAACCTCATCACAAAAATGCGATGATAGTTTGACAGCCTCTTATAATATATCAAAATTAATAGCTAAATCTGAGAATCTTTCATACCATCGGCGAAGAGTTGATACTACCGGCTGTCAAGAAAATTTTGGAAACAGTTTTGCACCATCCTGCTGCATCCAATGTAATCAAAAATATCCCATTAAGCAACGATAAAGTGCAGCGAAAAAATAATGAGATGGATGAGACATTGAAGTTTCTTTATGCTAACTTTTGATATCCAACGTATTTTCCCCTCACGTTTATGAGTCAACCTTGCCAAGTAATGAGGCTTTACTGTTGGCATGCGTCTGGTTTGTTAAAGAAAGAAACATTTTTCAAGATATGGTTTTTTCCAGGAAGCTTGATTGTAAAAACCAAATGTAAATCGACTTTTAATACTATCAAAGATTATTTTAAACAGAAGAATATTCCTCTTGCGAATATTATCTCTTGCCATTGATGAAACTCCTGTAATGGTGGCACCACATCGTGAGTTTATCGCCTTTTTGAAGAGGGATTCAACGACAGCATTTAGTTAAAAAAATCTCAGTAGTCGTTTACATCAGTCATTGCAATATGTCAAGCTCTGCTGTTAACAAAATTCGCAGTAATGCTCTCAACGATTGATTATTCACAAGCTGTGTATAAAAAATACAAGCAATGAATTCAATCGTTTGCTACTACACACTGAGATTCGCTGGCTTTCCTAAGTCGCCTGTCTTAATAGGTTTTAGAATCTTTTCGACTTTGTACTTGAGTTCCTCGAAGTCAGAAATGTAGTTCTGAGAGACAAATTGCTAGAATTTAAGATAGAAGTTGCATACATGATCGATTTATTCGCAAAATTTAATGGTGTTGATTTACAACTTCAAGGGTGCAAACTCAATTTGACCACTACAAATTAGTTTTTTCTGCCTTTCTAAAAAAATCATTTTGTGGAAACAAAATTTTGATCGGAATGAGTTTAGCCAATTTCCAATCTAATCGGATCTTAAAAAGAATAGTTAAATTCCCTCTGATGACACACAAGAATATTGCTAACACTTTGAGTCTTCTATACACATGGACTTTTCCTACCGTTATAAGGATGGTTTGTCCCTGGAAGTCCCTCAATGGGTAATGAATCTTGTGAATATTGAAACAGCACAGGTTCAGATTCAGGAGGAATCGGCCGGACTTTCAAGGAATGAAACGAAACTTTGAAATGGTGATGATCTCACAGAATTTTGTTTGGCTTCAAGGTAACACCACTCGTAAAAAATTGCTTAAAACTGTTGCTTCTTATAATTCAGCACCCCCTCCACCCCATTTCTCAAAATAACCAGATTTTCGCAAAAGAGGTGGGGGCGTTGCAATTTTTTTTTACTCCTTAGGAGGGCGGTAACGTTTAAAAGGTTGAGAATCTATGCTATAGAGCATTAGCCAGAGATAAATCTCCGTATCCAAAGCACGCGTGGGAGAGCCTAACTCAGGTAGACTATATTTGAGGGTGCCCCTTGATTCTCGCCTAGTTGCGATCGCGGTTGATCGCCAAGCTGGGCGATGTTGAAATCCAATCGTGATTCTGATTGGTTTAGATTTTAGCGTTATTTTTAAATGTTCAATGGTATGTGTAATTTCAGAAGTCTGTTAGTTCTACGTTGGATACTGCCTGGTAAGGTAACTTTTGCTTCTGGTCAATAAGATCAAAGGTATGTGGGCAGTCATAAAAAGGGACTTTAGGAAAAAATGTCATCACCAGTCCGGTACCACAGATGCCCTTTTCGATTCGTATTTCGCCGAATTTATGTGGCGATGGAGGTACGCAGAAGCTATTCATAATAAATTTAGACAGTATCTAACTGCTATTAGGGAATTCTGTGCACCTAAATCTGAGGATATTCAAGCTTAACGAAGAAGTGAGTTGTTTTTTTTCTTTTCTTACCATGCTTACTCCATTAATTTTTGTTTCGATTCAAAATGCATTTTATTGGGTTTATTAATTTTGCTTATATCGGGTTCATTGCAATTTTATAAAGTTTTGGCCGATGTTTTGTTGAGATTTTCAAATGTTTTATTGAAATATCATTATATTTTGGCAGCCATTCCTGTTACCACGGTGTTCCGCGCAAACAGGATTGGCGCCAAACATAAGTCACCAGTTTCGCCAAGGGGCACCCTCAAGTATATTTTTACCCCTAACTCAAATCGTTGTTCACGGTGATAGATATTCACAAAGATATTCACGGTGATCAAATTCTTATAAAAGATATAAGTATTTTAAAGTAAACTCTGTTCAATATATTTCACACATTCAATACAAAATAAAAATCACAACAAGATTTAGCTGGTAAGTTTAGTTGTAACACTTCTGCAGACGGCATTATTAAAAATTATTACTTTTTCACACACATGCGTTCTCAATTTTGATTGGCTGTTTTGTGCGTTACTAACCTGAAGTCTTCTGTGATTGGGTATGTGTTGTCATTGCACTCTCTTATATATATATATATATATATATATATATATATATATATATATATATATATATATATATATATATATATATATATATATATATATATATATACGATTATTGAAAAGATTTAAGGGAAGAAAAAGTGTTTATTTCACGCATATTAAATGATTTTTTATCAGTTATCGCGGATAAATCTCGATGATTAACGTAAACGTGGTAGCATAGGCCGAAGTACTATTTCTAAAGTTATGTAAAGCCAGGCATTTATTTTGTTCCCACCATCAGAAAACTAGGGAAATCTATTGCTATTTTGCGTAAATTTCCAATATAAGAAAAATAGAAAAGTTCCTCGTGATCTCTGCATTATATAAGGTTAGATTCTATATAAAGTAACATTATCTAGCTTTCGCCGTAATATTATTTTGCTTCGATTTTGGCGATTTAAAATATTAGATTTTATATTTTTTGAAAGTATCGTTCATCTTTTTTTTTGGCGTGAATAATCAAGAGAAAATTTAGACGGTAGTAGAATAATTTAGCAATATAATTTAATTTAGTTTTCCGTATTGTTGTGAGGCAGTAAAACATGGAACATTAGTTATCGTGATGTTCCGTATCGTTCTCAATATGGTTAATTATTATTCTGATAACATTAGCTACAAAGAAAAACGTGCTTTGTTTCATTTGAAAACGTTACAACCACAGGGAAGGGAAGGGCGACAAATAAATAGGCAAATAATTGTGTCGTTATAGGCCTTTAATTTTCTCAAAAAATCTCGTAGTGTTGTTCAGTACTGTATGATTAATTTGTTTTCATTCCTTCCTCACAAAAAATGGGTATTCAGCTATATTTTTATCAAAGAATATGCCCGCATTAGAAGATTCCATCTCTTTAACAATATATGATCTGGATTGCCTACTTTCTTATGCCACAGGATTGCGTCAGAAAATGCTTAATAATTGTTAACTGAAATACGTAATGAAATCTATCCTTAATTTTAGGACATTTAATGAGCTAGTTTTTAGATCATTTTATTAAACAAATATTTTTAGAGAATATCTCTCTCTGAATTTAATGAATTTTATTCATGCTTTTTGTGTTTTAGGAATGCTATAATGAATGCCAATTAAATATTAGCTTAAAAGACATTGGTTGCCTTTATCAAAAGATGAGACCATACTCAATGGAAAGCATTATCTGTCCTGATGCTATAAGTGGTACGTAAAATATTAGAATTTAAGCTATTTTTTATAATTTTTTGCGCACATTGTTTTATTTTTGATAACTAAGAATTAGCATCTTTAACTTGGAACCATTTCTGACCATTAACTTGTTACTTTGCTCAAGTTTAAGTATCCATTGAAAAATTGAATTGATTATTAAACATATTTAAGTTGCTTTCTCTTCCACAAATAAGATTAAAACCTGGTGGCCAAAGTTACCTTGTTAACCAGGGTAACAGTTGGTCTTTTCTTTATCTTCTTTCGAACTCTATTGAAATGTATTAGTCAGCAAAAAAATATTTTTCAGTAATATTTTTTTTAAATTAAAAGCTTATTGGTATAACATAACAAATTTGGTGAGTACACTACAGTTATTTAATATATTTGCTTATCAAACAAGTTCATATAATAAACAAAGCTCACATTGTTCATGAAACTGATCTAAGTTCTAAATCATTTAACGAATCTTTTTGGCGGTAATTTATAATAGCATATTAATGTAATTTATATAAGAAATACAAATTCTGAAACATTTAACATATTAAGATACCGATTCAAATACATTTACCGAAAAATGTTGCGCAATATGGTAGTTTTATAGAATTGCGTTATAATAAAGAAAAAATCATTATTTTAGTTTCAATCCAATCAAAATACAATAAAAATTAAAAGCATATCAATGGCGTAAGAAAATAAAATATTAGATGAACCGGACAGTAATGACGTTTCGCCTCATTAAATATTCGTTTGTCTTAAAAACCAAATCATTATTTTTCTGAAACCATTTCTATTCATTTTCAATCCGACACCGAGGGTGAATACATTATTGATAAAAAATAAAATTTTGAAAAGAAATATCAAATGCACCAAAATTTCATTACTTTCCAGTCCACCTAATACTACAGGTAAATACTTTTAAATTAGGAACAAAAAAATACTTTTTTCACCTTATTTCTGTCGGAGGTCCTCTCTATTATCAGCAGATAGCAGTACAGTCCGCAAAAAAAAAAGATATCACCCTGAATAACTTTCGTTCTAATGATCGGATTTTCACGAACTAAAAGTCAATCTTAATGGTTCCTGGGGGTAACCTCAAATATGCTAATTAATTAGTGCTAACTATTAATTAAGTTACGAAATCAGACACAAAAACGCACTTTCTCTGAATAAACATACATTTTTTTTACATATTTGGATTTTTCATCTTCAAAATATAGGGGGTAGCCGCAATCTGGGAAATGTGGTCCCCATAGTTTGGTCAGGAGAGCGATTCAAAGTTCGGGCCCCTTAATGTTAATTTCCCTTTTTGCGTTTTCAGTCATATTTTAAAAACTAATGAAGCAATTAAAAAAAATTGCACTCACTCATAAAACTCATTTACCCAAAGATAATTTCATGAAAAAAATAATTTTTAATAATTATTTATTATCTTTTATTATTTAATTAAAGTGAGGATGAAAAAAAGTTGAATTATAAGGTATGAATTTTTTTATATACTATTTTAATCAACATATTTTTCAATTGAAAAATCTAAAGTTTCAACTGTTTTTATTTATTAGAAGATGAGAAAAATTAAAATTACTTATTTAAAAAAAATAATTTGGCGACAATGAAGAAATGATTAAGTGGGGCGATAAATATTAAAATATGATAAACTTACGAGGAACTTAACTTAGCGCGCGTAGCGAAAATTTCATTCATTTTTTTTTCGCTATTAATCGTTTGCAAATCTTTTTATTTTTTTAAAACTATAAAATACAATGTTTCTTTTTTTAATAGTCTAAAATTCTATTTGCAATTTAGCAAAGAAATTTGAATAAAACATCCTATTGAATAAAAAGCATTTTATTCAACGAATGTCGAGTTTTATAAAACCATGCTTCTGATAGAATATGATTATACACCAGATTGTGCTTATTTAATGTGATTATTTTTTAGTTTTTAGATTTTACTTCTCAATAACAAATACAATTTCAATAGTATACATACGTATGAATAGATTTGGAATAAAATATTTATCAATTTCTTGAATACATTTTTTATAAATATTAGTAAAAATACGTAGTAAACATATTTAATCATACCTCACATCATCGCAAATTTCTCAACATCTTATCTATCGTCTTAATGTTAGAAGTAATTTTTTAATCACCTGTCCGGAAGTGTTTCGCAGAACTATTTTACCAACTATTTAATTAAATTTTAACGTTCTTAAAAATCTTATTCTTTACCCTACTACGTTTATTATTTCTTCATTAATATACTAATCAATTTTTTAGTACTTTAATTTAAGTTTTCTTTAAAGTGAAGTTATTTTAAATCATAGTCAAGCTTTTTTAAAAAGAATTACTGTCTGCTAGCTAAGAATAAAATCTTGTTAAGAAATAAAAAACATTCCACTGTTTACAATTATTTAATACAAAACAGCTGATTATTTGCTAAGCATACTATTTTTTCGAAAAAGGAACATGAATCATTGATAGTCTTTTTTTTGTTTTGTTTCTTGTGACTTCAACATAGATTATCTAAAATAGTGTTCATGCTTTAGAAGTCACTACAAGGAGTCTAAAGATACCTGACATAAAAAACTGTCGAATACGTAGCCAAAATTTTTAAGCGTCTTAAAATATCTCAGTATCTTAAATGTCGTTCTAACATCTTAGTTGCGAAATTAAATTTTTAATTATCAGACCACGCGTGATTCAATAACTATTTCATTACATCTTTCACTCTTTCTTTATGATTACATGTAGATTTTTTTCCAGATAATATGCTAAACTATTTCGTTTAATTTTTTTCTTTAGCACGATTCCCAAGATATTATTGTAGTATAATTTGTGATCAGGAGAAATGCCTTATTTTGTTAAGCAGGAAATAATAAAAATTGAAATTTGTAAGAATATTCCGAAGCCGTTCCAATTTTGAAACCATCTGATTTTTTAAGAAAAATGCAATAAAAAATACGTAATTTCCGATCTTATTTTGATTAAAAATGAAAAAAAATTAAAATTAAAAAAACGTGACAAGAAGGCTAACATACTTTTTTCAGAAATTGTGAAAACCAATTTTTTCTATATTTCGTCAAAAGAGGATAAGAATGATATTGCTCCAAGGGACCTACTCAATAATTTCGCTATTTCCAGAATGAAATCTGTTTGATCGAATCATATTTCCTTGAAAATTAAAACGAGAAAACAATTAATTTTATTATTTATCTAAGCTTATTCCATTTATTTAATGATAGCGGTATCAAGGTTAAGGATATGCGATGGAAGCCCCGTTTACTATTATACTATAAATGCATTAAATCAGGTAGCTTGAATATTTTATTTTAAGTAAATTATTTAATAATTTTAAGCAAAAAAGGGTGTAAAAATAAACTCGATCAAAATACTCCGAAAGTATACCCTAAAATATATGTAGAATAATCTTTGGAATCGATATATAAAAAATACCTTTTCAAACAACTTCGAGTAGGACGGAAACGCTAACTTGTTTAAAAACTTTGTCCTTGTAACTATTTAATTTCGATTCCTGGTACTAGGGGACATTCCATTTTCACTTTCGACTTTTGAAATTTAAGGCTTGCAGCAAAAAAAAAAAGAAAAAAAATGCATTGATTTTTTAGAAAGTAGTGAATTATTATTTTTTTCAATCAAAGAACCAGTGCCTATAGCTTATGTAAAACTTATTTTAATATCGAGTGAAATAATTTAATATGTTAATAGACATGTTTTGAGAGTCCAATAATAAAAGTCACAAGTTATTCAAGCTTGACAAGTTTTGAGAATGGGCGATTATATTTGAACGCTCGAAACATGTCGACTTTTACTTCCCTCTTCATATTTTTTGAGGCCAGGTGAGTTGTTATCATCAATTATACCGTTTTACATTTGAATCTTGATCATTATTTTGACAAGGATTTTACACTCGTTAAAGTAAACATAAGCATTTCTATATTTTAACAGGATTTATGTGGTCTTTAAAAACGTAATAGCATCAATATTGTTAAAGTTATATTTAACTTAATTAAAATTTTGAGACCAGATATTTTGAGTTAATGAAATTAAATATTTTATCTTTTAAGTTTTTGTGCCCCCATTTCAGTATCTTAAGGATCTTACGAGCTCTGCTTAAAAAGAGAGTATCAGATATATATAAGAAAAAAAAATAATCATAGTAACAGCATTTGGGGGTAAATGTAGCTTATCGTAATTGAAGAATATGTTGTGCGACATTTTATGGTGAATTTGCGAAGTTTCAGAATGCATCGAAACATGAGGATGCTATTTGCTAATCATCTTTATCCAAAGAAAACCATGTAACCTAAATATCTAGCAGAATGAAGCGATTTTTTAAACAATGAATCATACAATATGCAACATATTATTTCAATATCTTATTCTTAAATATAACATGTTTCAATGTTTTTAAAATGCCACTAAGCATTCAGAAATTCCTTGAGTTATAGAAAAAAGATATATATATATATATATATATATATATATATATATATATATATATATATATATATATATATATATATATATATATATATATATATATATATATATATATATATATATATATATATATATATATATAATATAAAAGATATATATATATATATATATATATATATATATATATATATATATTACATACATACTGTTATTTACCCGATTCAGTTTCAGAGAAAGAATATTGGTGAATGATTTTTGCCTCTTTTGGCTACCATCATTCCACTCTGCTACCGATGTTTTTCTTGCTTTGTGTTCAACTTCATTTTAATTCCTTTTTCAATTATCATGTTGGAAATTAAAATTTTAAGTTTCCATTTTTAACATATGTTTTGTTTGTAATATACGAAAGCACTCTTGCACAATCTTTAAGATTTGTGCACTGGCTAAAAATTTTAAATGTTGAATCCAAATTGATAAGCATACTCATATATGTTTGCTGAAACTATTGGACACTTTTTCACAAAAATCGGCATGGCTCAACTGGTGCAGATTAAGTCTACACATGAACGAAAGAGAGAGGTAGTTGAACTTTTCCTTCTAGCTGCGATTGCTGTGCTGATGCAAATTATACTTATGTGGAAACACATCAGAGCTGCGTTGGAATCGGGCTAACCATCAGAGATTTTCGTTGTTCTTACTTACATTTTTCGCAAATGCTGATAAGTTTTACTTAAAGGAATTCTTCTTGAAAGGCAATGTGATTTTTTTTCCTTTAAACATGTGTTCTGTTGTTTTTTAGATTTAAGACTAAGAAGTTGAAAATAAAATTTTAAAAAAAAGCTGCAGATCTGCTTTTCTTTAAGTGTTAGAATCAAACAAATAGACTCTTGAAAATTTTTGTAAGTTATATCTTTACTATAATACTGAAAACAGAAAGATCGAATGAAAAAGGAAAAACGTATAAACTTTAGAGCTCATTTACTCAAATTAACTAAAGTGTCACTTATCCGGTTCTTCCACTAAGCTCTTCAAGTGAAAGTTGGAGTTATTTTTGAAGGAAGAGCTACCCTCAACCGCAGCAATGTTAAGAGTTAGATTATATTTAAAACATTTTTTGTTAATAAAACTATAACGAATTATTGCCTGACACTGATGTTTATGTCTCCTCAGATTTTGAGAAATATATGGGTTTTAAGAGCTCAGTTGAAAAGAAGAGAATTAAAACATTTCATTCAACCGAATTCCGTCAAAAAATTGAAGAGTGTGCGAAAAAGAATTGTGGACCTGCTTGTTAGTAAGTTTTATTAGTTCAATTTTCTAATCATTTAATTTCAACTCAACAGCAAATTAGACATTTTGTCATTCAGATTTCTCAGATTTTTCCTTCCTTTTTTTAAATTTAAGGCAACGAATCGGGTATGGCACCTAATTGCAACTAACTGAACTAACAACAAATTTGTTCAATTCCGTTTGAAGAACTGCGAAAGTTTTAATAAACTGCTTTTTTTTAAAAGAAAAACTTTCAATCTTTTAAAAAATGCCAGTGTTTCCTTGTTTAAATACGCAACATTAATTAAAGAGCAACTAAATTATGAATATTTTATCATTTCTTTGCGAGCAGTTCGCTTTAAAAGTATAGAATCAGCACACAGTGTATTTAGATCAACAATAAATTTAAAACAAAATTCAACAGTAATATAATTTATGATATATTCAAACAAATTCCCATCATAATTTCCTAGAAATAAATGTTGGGAAGATCGTGAACCACCATCACCCCAATGTAACAATTCGGACTGATTTTTGATGGGCCAACATTTAAAAAAAATTGTTTTGATGGATATTCCTGATAAACTAACAATAATTCGGACTAAAACGCCATAGAAATATATAGTTGGATCCATCATGGATTGTTGGTCCATTAGAATCAAACTTCTCTTGATGGTTCACAATCATAGTTTAAAAGTAACATTTTCCATCTTGGAATAATAGAAGTTTGTTGGCATAAAAAAACCCATGAACGCATAATGGAAAATGTAGAATGATGGTGACCATCAAATGATGTTGGACCATCCTGAATCACACTTAAACCAACATAAACTATCATATTTTTTTGTTGGGACTATCAAGAATTTTGACTTAAGTGTAGATTCATCTCCAGCTGAACTAACTGTAGTAAATTGGATAATGAAAAAGTAATAAATGATTATAAATCAAAAAAAATTACAGTGAATTCTCTCTGGATAAAAGAGTTTTATAAATGTTTTCAAAAAATTTTTAATTCATTTCATTCGTTCTGGAGATATAACATGACACGCAAAAAGTGAACCTAACATTAAATGGCTAAGATAACCGACTGCTTATTTTGACTGAAGAATTTTTATTGAATATTACATATTCTGATACACCCGTACATATTACATAATCTGGATACACCCATATATGATATATATTACCACCCTAGAAAAAAATATAATCAGGTTGTAACACTTTTTTTTATTTATTTATTTTGCTTGCCGTGATTGACCACTTGAATAGTTTTAGAAGCTGAATATTTAAGTAATTTCTCTCTATATTTTTTTCCCGATGGCAGTCACTGAATTTGAATTCTTGCCTATACTATGCCAGAATTGTTGCTCATTTCGCGTTACCCAGTTGGCACCTGTGAACCAAAGTCACGGAGGCGAGCAACATTGCCCACGCCACACTACCACAAACCCGTTTATAGGGTGGGCCACATTCACACATCATACACACAACAAAGGACAGTGCAAAGAGAGAGAGAAACATCCAATCCCCAGAGCGGGATTCGAACCCGCAGGCTATGGCTTCACAGTCAGGTACGCTAACCGCTCGGCCACTAGGCCGGCTTTTCTCTCTATATATACTTCTTCTAGTTTCCGGGAAACAGTCAAAAATGTAGAAAACTAAACTTTCGAAAAATATTTATTTTTCTCTGTAAATTAAATTATAGTAACTTCATTTTAAATTTATTTATTTATTTATTTTTTGCTCGATTCTTGAAGTTCGTAAATTATATAATTTGGTTTGTTTCATTTTCAGCGAAGAATCCTACCAAGTACTTAAATATGAAGATGATGTGCAAAACAAGGTGCAAAACAAGTTTATGTTTTTATTGCAAAATTTTATTTTAGCTTAAACAAACCAATAAAATTTTTTAAATCGTTAGATGAACATTAACATAAATAATTAACTAACTAGTCTATTTTGAAATATCAGTGATTGTTGCTAGTTACAGTAATTGTTTAGTATATCAATTAAAACACAATTACAAATACAAAGTTTTATAAAGTAAAAAAAAAATAATATTAGGAATTTTCTTTCTATACATTTTTCAAGATGCACAGTGCGGAACAACCTTAGAAACTTTTAATAAGAATTCTGATTTGTTTCTTTGAATTCTGTTTTTTAAGCAGTATGCATTTAAAATGTATGTGCTTCAACATGTTCAGAATTATCGGTTCTACCTCGAACTTAAATATCGGTACCTTGAACCATTGTACAAAGAAAAGTTGTTGCAGTTGCAAAAGGTATTGAACTGAACCATATTTCTACTCCAGTTGAATCATGATATTGTGTACTCACGTAAAAAAAGAGCGCGACAATCTAGCTCAATTCAGCAAATAATTTGCATGATAATATGATTCAACGCGTTCCAATGACGTCGTAAACATTGAGAATAGTTTACTGGGGTCATAGTGAGTGTAGCAGAATAGTTTACAATAGGCAGAAGCATTAAACTCTTCTTATATTTATCCAAATTTTATTTATTTATTTATTTTTTCGTTTCTTACTTATAGCTTTTAAAAAGAATTTTTATTGATGGTAATTCATTTATATATTTTTTTTCCAGGACCAATGTAATAAACATTCGAAAGATAACAAGCAGAAGAACAACAAATCAAACTTAATGTAAGACAGTTTAGACATGTAATGTTTAGTGTTTAAAATTAAGAAAATTTTCATAATTTGGCAATTTTTCTAGGACCTGACTACAAAGGAAAGATTGATTCGAGAGATTTTTTTTAGGAATCTTATTTAATAGTTGTCTTAAAAAATATTTTATGTTCGAGAGGATACTCGCTAACTGGTACATTTTCTGACCATGACTTTTACAAAGAGTACTGTTATTTGATAACAGAAATTTGCAAGAAAATTGAGTCACTATGCTTATGTCGTAGCTTTATTCATATATTGAAGCGAAGAATTTAAAAAGCCACGGGATCTTAAGGAGAATAATTTCCTAAAGAATAATTTCTCCCAATATATAAATAGTTTAAAACTATTAATAGTTCTTAAAAGTCCGCATAATGTCGTTGAAAACAAACTCATTAAAATGATGATTTTTCTTATTACTATTTCCAACCAGAACATTCTTGAAATCCGCTTTTTATTATCGATATCAATTTATATACCATACATGTTTCAAATTTAACATAACTTTTTGAACTAACATTTATAATTAAATTAGCTGCTAATGCTGAATGCAACACATTTAAAATAACTAATACAAGAAAAAACTTACAAGAAGCACTATATTGGATTTTAAAAATGTGTGAATATGAATTGCGATATTGGATTTAGAATCTCGTATTGCGATAATGGATTTTAAAATTGCGAAAATAAAAATTGCGATGTCGAATTCTTAAATAGCGTAAATACGAATAGAAATATTGAATTTTAAACTCGTGTGAATACGGATCGCGATATTAGGTTTGAAAAGCGTGTAAATATAAATCACGATATTGGACTTTTAAATCATGTGAATAGGAATTGCGATGCACGATTTTTAAATAGTGTGAATAAGAATCGCGACATTTTGAGATACCGGGGCAATTCCAAAAAATTCAAAATGACGTAAATCCGCCGAATCAAAATAATCAAATTGGCGGACGAATCACAAAAGACGTAATTCTTCACATAATTGGTGCAAGAATGGAAGTAAACGTCTCGTCAACGGGATTTAGAAAAAGCTTCAAAATTTTGTCGGATATAAGTTTTTGACTCGCGGACCAATGGTTTTGAAATATGTGGAATTCTGCGATATTCGTGCAAAAATCGCATGTCCCACTTCCACTTTTTAGACACAGAAGAAAGATGCGAAAAACGCGGAATTCCGGGGTACTTCCGGAATACATTTTCTAAAAAATGGCAACACGAAAACAGCAATTGTGCACAAGACTCAAACAGACATAATTAAATTAAATAAATTCATTCGTCCCTGTTGACCAAATTGTTCTTAAGTGAGACAAGCGTTTTAGTAGTTCATGTAAATAATGAATACAGTATACTTTGTCATGTTTCTTGAGGCGAACTCACTATAGCCAAACTTTATCATAATCAGTAGTTTTCTCCTATCCTTTTTTCTTCTTCCTCTTGAATATGAAGGAACATCTCTTAACACTATTCATATTAAGACAGCACAGTATTTATCTCATTTTAATAGGTACCAAATGAAGTAGTACTTATACTAGTATATTTGGTACTTATTTAAACTGCACCAATTACCAAACTAATAAAGCTGAATAGTACCAAAATTAAGTATCATTGGCGAAATTGATACTTTTTTCTTTTCACCTAAAGGTATTAGTACCACCTTTCTATTAAATTTTCTATTTAGTGTATAGTTTAATTTTTAATTCAGAAGTACTTATTACGAAAATAAATTAATTGTCATTATGGTCAAAAATAGTATAACTATATCTTGTTTATCCTAAACGAACTAGTAACATTTCTCCATGGATGGTGCTTTTTGTACATAGCTTTTTTGTAATCGGAACATATTATCAAAATTAATTAAGCATTGTTATCGTCAATAATAATTTGGTTACTTTTACCCCTAATGAAAGAATTACTTTTTATGCATTAATTTTCTTATTTAGTACATACTTTACTTTTAATTCAATTCTAGTCTATTTTCAAATTTAATTAATCATTATTGGCATCGCTGAAGTAAGAATTTTTTTTTCATGCTTCCCCTTGAATAAGCACTTTTTCTGCGTCAGTTTTGCTTATTAGTATAAAGTTAATTTTTGTTTTGTTTCAAATACCGTAGATTTTAAATTATTTAGTATATCTAAACACGTTTTAAAAGTATTATTATATTAATTATATCAATAATTATATATACCACCTATTACCACCAGTTTATGTTACTTAACAAATTGAAATTCGTCGCAGTAAATTATTGATTTTAATAGGAAAAATAAGGAATTCTTTAAATCGTTGTATTATTTTAACAAAGCAAAGAAGTAAGGAAATTCTACTTATTATTGGTGTCCAAAAACTTTTTGGAGTCTGCATGCAAATTGCTTTCCATATGCTAATATAGATAACGTTAATAAAGAAAAAAATATTTACATCCTCTTATGAAGCTTATATTCATGAGAGAATTAAGAATGTCGTCATCATTTTCATTTATGAGCCAATTGTTTTTATTTTATAAAATTAAAATATTAGATCAAATAGAAATAAACAGTTAACAATAGGATGTAATTAAGCTATTAAAATGCTTATAACATTTATATAAATTTTTAAAAAAATAATTTTGTTTAAATAATGATTTGAGGAACTTAATTTGCAAATTCTTATGATTTTTTACAGGAAAATATCTGCTGTTACCAACTTATTTTTTTTATCTCGTGGTATAAAATATATTTTTTTACCTAAAAAAAGCAGGGTGTTTCTTGTTTTTGGTCAATTTAAAATAAAATGAGGCTTTAAGCCAAAATAATTCAAGATTCTTTTACATCAACTCCATTTTTTTCTCATAATTGTGCATGTCATATATATTCCAATCATGAATTTTTGCTTTTGATTTTGGTCAGAAAAAAATTAAAAGTGGTTTTTAGCAAAATTACTTAAGATTTTTTTTCAAAAAATACTTTTCAAAATTAATTTTTACTACACTTTTTTTCACATTATGTGATATGCCATGCTTCTAACATAAAAAATGTATCAGATGATATTTTTCTCTTTAAATATTTTTACAAAATAAAAAGTTGTTTTTAGCTAAAAAGCTTTAAAATGTTTTTATAGCACAACAATGAACTTTCTTGATCTAATTGTTTTTTTTTTTTTTGTTATGTTATTTCTGATATTTTTCAAAACAAATCAAAATGCTGTTTTTTTTTAATCAGAAAAAAATGAAAAATGCTTTCTAACCTAATATTAAGTGTCATGTTTTTTTATGCCTTGTTGTCATGTTTTCTTTTTCGATCATTATAAGAATAAAAAATTAGTTTTTTTTTATCAAAAATCGTTTATCAAAAATTTATAACCCAAAAACAAAATTTCTTGACATGACAATTTCTTCACATAATGTAAATCTAAAATTATTATAATTGTGATTTTTTTTTCTTGTCTTTAACATTAAAAGTGGTTTGCTCTCAAAGTAACTTAATTTTTACTAACCCAAATCTTTTTTCTCATACTGTTTAACTTCATATTTTCTTACAAAAAACTAAAAGGGATGTATTTTGTTTCAGTCTTGAAAAGAGTTTTCTGCCAGAATTCTTTAAGATTTTTTTCTGGTACAAGATTTCAGTTTCTTTTTCTATGGTATAAAAACTCAGGCCTCTATTTTTCTTTTTCTCTTCAGGCCTCTATTTCTTTTTTTTTCTTTTCTTTTCAGGCTTCTATTTTCATAAAAAGACTTCAAAATATTTTTTGGTAGGTGAAAATGAAAAAGTGGATTTCAGCCTAAATATTTCAAAAAAAGTGTTTTTTTAATTGAAGTATCTCTCGATTGTTTAAATACCTCTCGAAAAAAAATCTCTATTTTTAATATCTTCAAAAATCTTATGCAAAATGATACGATACCAATTAGTTTTTATTTTTACCTGTAAAAAATTGTAAAGGCAGCTGGCACCTCCGCAGCTGTTTTGGGTGTAAAACTTTATGAAAAATATAGTTTTGTTGCCTTAAAACTATAACCCTTTGAAAATTGAAATTACGACAATGTGCAGAAAAAATACAGGGAGATAATATATAAAAATTTTAACATACTAATATAAATTTGAAAAATACTTTTAAACGAGCAGCATAAAACGCCATGAATACCATCTTGTAGGCCACAGGAATGTAACTACTAACTTGCCTTATTGAAAATATATTATTTCAAAGATGAAAAAATGCTTGTAGAATAAGTAATCCCAAGAAACTGAAGCAGGAATATCTGCATAGGAAATGCATAATTGCGCTTGTCAAATAAATGATTACGCTTGTAGAATAAATAATCCCAAGACACTGGAGCAGGAATATCTGTATAGAAAATGCATGATTGCGCTTGTCAAATAAACGATTACGCTTGTAGAATAAATAATCCCAAGGAAACTGAAGCAGGAATATACGAAATGTATAATGTAAAAAATTTTAATTGCATCAAAAATTTCAGAAATGGAAAAGTGGGTACGTTTCCTGGCTGCATGTAAACTCTCTTTACACACATAGTATCCCCAAGAGATTTTGAGAGCGCTGATTGGCTTTCTCGGCAACGCCATCTGTGACGTATGGGTATTTCATTCTGCCGTGCTTGTTATTTTCAGCATAGAGCGATTTCTATACTCCAGCTTTTGTGTACAAACTTGAAATGTCAGTTTTTTCAACAGAGAAACTGCCTTTTTCATTTAAAAATGAAGTAGAATATATTTCCTCAAATACCATTACCCTTAAAAGCAATGTTCTAAATTTAGACGATTGCAACAAGTGGGTAATAGAATTTGGGGAACTTACCAATACGAAATGGAATTCTAGAACTTTCAAACCTCATGGACAAAGATTTGTTTGTAGGTAAGTAACTATTTTGTTATTTGAAGAAAAATTTTGTATTTAATTTTTATCGGAGGATTGCTTTTTTCTTTAAATTTATGATTATTACATGCATGAATTCTTATGAAGCTAATATCCCTCTGATTTATGAATAACATTGAAATCGGAGTTTAATTGCCTTGCTTAATTCTTATACTCACTATAAAATGAAAACTGAATAATTTTCACTTGATATTTATTTAATTAAATTAATGTTCATCGAATTAAATTAATATTTTATTTATTTATTCTGGATTACTAAAATTAAATTATAAAATTTTAAATTTAAGATTAATTAGTGGCGCCATCTATTATTATAAATTAAAACTTAAAAATCTGCACTATGCCAACCTATTTATAACTTAATTTTAGTGTTTTTTTTTCTTTTTAATTTGTTAAATGTTTTATAAAACTGAAAAACTATTAATTGACATCTAAGAAGTCAAGCAATTGTCTTTTAAGATACTTAAATTATTGTCCATTAAATTAATATCATGAGTAATGAAAGAATAAATTCACAAAAAATTCCATCTTTTAATTCTAGTACATATCTATTGGATTGTAAATATTTTTTTTTATTTAGTTGCAGGAAATTATTTGTTTGTCACCACTGTGCGTTTGTGAAAATGCAGAAGGAGAAATGTAAAAGAAGTTTTTAAAAAAATTCTGATTGTCAAGCCAAAATATCTGTAAAAGTGAAGTAGAACAGAAAATCAACAAGGAAATCAGATTATTGTACTTTATTAACTTGTTATATGGTACTCGCTAGAAAATGAATTTTATTAATTATAAATATTCTACAATTTTTTTGCTGAATTATAATTACATTTTTTTTAACATTTTAGAATATTTTCCTCTTAGATATGATAAAATCTTTTTCAAATAATCAAACATTATTTTAAAAATTTATTAATTTACATTTTAAAATCTCATATAATAAATTCAAATTTAACTGAGTGGTTCTGCAATCATACTAATACATTTAAGTAAGAGATTTTAATTTCTAAGTGCATAATGCTATTCAATTTGAATATTAATCAATTCTTATATATTTATATTACATAAAAGCTACCTAATAAAGCTTTAATTTATGTTTAATAATAATTATTATTATACTAATTTGATGTTTTAACAGAACATGATTGTTTACCTTGCATTTACCTAAAATTCATAACATTAATATTAAAAAATATTTTACTGAAACGTACAAAAAATATTTGAAACAAATAAAGAAAAATATTAGAATAAAATTTAAAGCAAATTAGATTTAAATAAATGTGTTATTATTAAAATACAATTAATGACGCTATTTGATTTTTTGAACAAAACTTCAACATTTGTCTTAAAATTAGTATGAGAAATATACTGGAACTGATTTATGATTGATTTACATTTTGGGAACAAACTACGGAGAAATGTTATTGGGGAGGACCTACAAAAAGACGTAACAGAAGGCAATGACGAGAAAGCCAATCAGCGCTCTCAAAATCTCTTGGGGATACTATGTGTGTAAAGAGAGTTTACATGCTTCCTGGCTAGGCACCCATTTTCAAGACTCAGAGATCATCATTCACGTTTGGTTGAGTTTTAAACATGGGTGCTTGAGATCGACGCATGTCGATTTCGCCATCTTTTTAATTTTGTAGTTTTTTTATGTTATTGAAATACCGCTTATGACACTTTTACTCCCAAAAAAAAAATTCATGACCCGCTAGCTCTTAAACATTTCGAATAATTTTTTGACCTCTGGCTTTAATTACATCGTTTATTTAATACACAAAGCAATCTTTTTTAAATAATATTTTAGGTAAGAGTTTAAAATTTTATGAGTCTTTATTTTTCAGTCATAATATAACTGTGATTGTTAATTTGAATGAGATGCCGACTACAACATATTCTTATAGACCGAAATTGGAGGTAAATATTTTTATTGTCTACTCTAATATTTTATTGATATATATATATTTATAATATGCACTCCTTATGTAGCATTTGTGTGTGACGTAGTAATAAATGATGCATAATAAGTACACTTTATTCTGTTGTTACGTTAATCGAACCTACTGTATTCCATTTAACAAATGTACTCATGATCCAAACAATGTAAATTAAACATTTTTAGGGTACTGGGTACACTGACAAAAATTTCGGATCGATTTGCGATAAAAAGCTCTGATAGTCAGGGTGACGGTACTTTTTACTGTAAAATGTAAAATCATTCTCGTCAATTTTTAAAAAAAAATATCTATTCTGTGCTAATTCTCGAAATTACATTTTTAGGACAGCTTTTTCTATAATTTAAAGCACCTTAGAATTTCTTAAAAACAACCATGAAACAATATCAAGATAAAGTTTTTTATTGATTTCATCTATTTGTTTATTTATTTAGAAATAAAGTACCAAAACTAACTGTTAAGGAATATATAACTATAAAGGAATATAAGCAGAATTGCTATTTTTATTAATATTATTATCAATGCTAAGGAAGAGTCGAAGATAATTTTGCTGAAAAGCAACTTCTATAGTTAAATAAAAATTAGAATTAATTCATTAGAAATAAAAAGGAAGTCTTTTTTTTATACGAAAATTATTTAGACAAATTCTAGTTAAAATTCGGTTCACAAGAGTATTACTCGAACTCATTTTATGACGATTTTTTAAATTACAACATCATTTTTTAATAAAGGAACTGTGTTGAGGCTATATCTGAATGAACTAAATATGCAAAAACAATTGAAATAATTGCAAAATCGAACTATGAAGCTTATTAAAGAGCAAAACGCTATAGTTAATAAGAAATAGCAAATAAAAAACTGTAAAAATCTAAAACTTTGTCAAACAACGCGATAAATGAGGCTGAAAAATTATGTTATTGAGAACGGAGAAAATAAATAGTTTTATAATGCTATTCCAGTTTTCAACTTATAATTTCACTTTCAATCTGTTCATATTTATATGATGCTCAAGAAAATAAATAATTTTAGGAGATTTAATTTAAATATTCATGTGAAACCAAAAACACATCATAAATGTAATCAATATATATATATATATATATATATATATATATATATATATATATATATATATATATATATATATATATATATATATATATATATGTAAAATGATGCAGTCGGACCGAGCAGGAAAACAGACACAGGATTTAAATTAAATCAGAGAAACTTTTATTTGATCATTCTTAGTTGAGTGGGAGCGAAAAAGTGATGTTTACTCCATCAGCAAACAGTCTTTCTGGTAGGGAAAATCTTGCAAAAAATCCTAAAATGCCTCTATTTAGGGAAAAGAGGGACTTCTCAGAAATTACTATTGGTTAATTAAATATATCACGCGATTCTCACAAGGCTTAAAAGGAAAAAATATCTTTATTTAAATTTATGTATAGTTGGCTAAAAATAGATTTAGAAACAGGATGTGGTTTCTTAAAAGTATCATAAAGTGCTTCGATTTGAAGAATTAAGTAGTAATAAATTAGGAGTTGTTTTATAACGAAGAAACTAACATAAAAAGATTAATTGAAGCTTTTTATGTTACATCCCCCCTCGCCGAAAATTTTTTAACTATTATCAAAAATTTTAAAATTTATCTTTTTGCAAAACTTTTCCTATGATGACACAATTAAAATTAAAAAAATCAAATTGCATTTTTAACAAGATTTCAAAGTAATATGAATTATAAAAAATACATATAAGTACACAATATAAAAAAATTTCATGAAAGTCTCGAGAAAAAAAAAATTGAAGTAGCGCTACCATCAAAATGAAGTGTTAGATCTTCATTTTCAATAGTTTTTTGTGATTTAAGTTTTTTTTTCAGTCCTTTTGGAAATCACAGTAAATAAAGTTATTACTCATACTAACACAATTAAAATAAACTTTCACTATAAGAAAATTTATAAAAACTTTCTTTAAAATGTAAATATTCAAAAACATGAAAATACAAGTGATATGAAAAATACAAATTGACACTTTTTCCAAAAAAAAAATTTTCTTCAGGATTTGTACATCTTGAAAATAAAATGTATAAAAAAATTTTGACACAATGGTCTTTAATCTGAAATTTAGGATTTTAGTGTTGTTAGGGGAAAATTTTTGCTGGATTAGGGGCTGTATTCCCCAAATGGAGGAAAACAGTCCCTAGTCTCAACAATGATGTGCTGGAAGATCCTAGTTTCAATAGATGCTCAAGTTTAAATTTTTTTGGTTTTCACCACAGAGAGAAACTACCATACTAACTAGAAGAAGAAAATTTGAAAGGTCGGATCTTCCAGAAAAGAGGGGACCACATGTTCATTGAACCATGTGTAATGTTGTCATATTCGGTGTTTTTAATTTATTTTAACAATGAAAAATCATTAAATTTAATATAAAATATATTCAATTCCATTTAAATAATTACATGTTTTTTATTCGTGACATAATTTCAGTTTGTCAGGTGGGTGGTACCTTCGCAATTTTGATATATGAACTATTTCTGAATTTTCTTTATTATGAATATTCTTTTTATTTATTTTATAATTAACATCAGAAATTTTTTCAAGAATTATATATGGACCGGAAAAAGTGGGGGTAAGTTTCCTAGTATTGGGGTATTTAAAATCTTCATACATTACAGTATCATTTGGGGAAAATTCAATATGAGTGAATCTTGCATCATAATAAATTTTATTTTTTTCATGATATTGTTTAGTTCTTTCAACTGCAATTTTCCTTGCTTCTTCTATTGGTGGATAAATTTCTTCGGATAAAGGATGATTAAATGGGAGAGTGCCAAACATTAAATAAGCTGGTGGGAATTTAGTTACTGAATGTGGAGTTAAATTATATTCTTCAGTTACTTCTTTTAATAATTTAGGCCAAGGAATTTTTTTAGAAGAATCATTAATTTTGCATTTTAAACGTGTTACAATGGTTTGTCCTAAACGTTCAACTTTTCCATTAGTTTCAGGTCTATGGGCTGTAGTTAACAATTGTTTGATTTTGCTATGTTTAAGAAATTTTTTAAAGTGGGAAGAAGTAAACGCGGCATTTCTATCACTCAAAATACTGTTAGGGGTTTGAATTTGAAAAATTTGGTGCAAAAAATTTACATAAGTTTCCGTAGTTATTGATTTAGATGCAAAAGACCACATATATCGAGTGTGATGATCAATTACTAAAGTTAAATATTTTTTGGTAGAATTGTAATAATTAAAACCACCTACACTATCGATTGCAATTATTTCAAAAGGTTTGTCAACTGGGGGCATTTCCTGAAGTAACCCAAATCTTTTCTGTCTAGGTTTTTTATTAATTTGACAAGCATGACAATGTTTGTTAAAATTTGTAATGTCCAAAGTAATATTTTCCCAATAGTAAACAGGAGTAAGTAAATTAATAGTTTTTTGAATTCCGGGATGGCCAAATTTTTTATGAGTAATTTCAAGTAATTTATGCCTTAAAGAAAATGGAACAACAATTTTGGTAAAACCCTTTTTACGTATACACAAAACATTATCTATTTTAATAAAATTTCCAGTTAAATTATCATTTTGTTGGGCTTCGCGAATTTCGTCTAATTGCAAAAGATGTGAAAAATGGCTTACATTATTTAAATCAACATTACTATTGTGTTCAATATTGTCAGGAATATCACGGGATAACATGTCAGCTTCAAAGTTTAAGGTGCCTTTTGTGTATTTTATATCATAATCATACATACTTAATAGTAAAGACCATCGGAACAATCTACCTTTTAGATTTTTAACATTTTTTAACCAAACTAAAGCCGCATGATCTGTATGTATGGTAAATTTATTTCCGAATAAATAATGATAAAATTTGTTTAATGCATCAACAATAGCAAGACATTCCAGTTCTGTGATTGCATAATTTTTCTCATAGTCTCTAAGAGAACGAGAATGTAATGCTATTGGATGTAAGACACCTGAAACATCTGGCTGTTTCAAAATTGCTCCAACACCACTTTGACTTGCGTCAACAAAAATATGACATGGTAATTTAGGATTAAATATTTTCAAAATTGGTTTACAAAGTAAAGCATTTTTTAAAAATTCGAATGCTTCTTGACATTTGGGAGTCCAACACCAGGGTGTATTTTTCTTTAAGAGATTATTTAAAGGTGCTCTAAGTTTAGCATAATTATTTATAAATTTATTATACACATTTATTGAACCTAAAAATCGTTGGAGAGATTTAACATTAGTTGGAGGTTTCAAGTTTTTAATTGCTTCAATGTTGTTGTTATCAGGAGTTACTATACCATTAGATATTTCGTATCCCAAAAATTGAATTTTAGTTTGCAAAAAAGAACATTTAGAAGCTTTTAATTTTAAGTTTTCAAATCTACATATTTCAAAAATTTCCTTTAGATGATTTATATGTTCTTCAAAATTATTAGAATAAATTATGATATCATCAAAATAATTAGCAGCAAATGAAACTTTATGTTTAGTGAGTATTCTACGTATTGTTCTTTGAAAAATACTAGGGGCGTTCTTCCACCCAAATGGCAATCTTAACCATTCGTATAACCCACTATTGGTGACAAAAGCAAGTTTTTCAGTGTCCTCAGGGTTGATTGGAATTTGCCAATAACCACTTACCATATCTAGCCTACTAAAATAAACACTGTTCCCTAATTTATCTATAAGAGTTTCTATAAGAGGTAATGGTTCTGCATCCGATTTAGTAATTTGATTTAATTTTCTGAAGTCTATACACAATCTACTTTTTTTATTTTCATCTTTTTTATAAGCTAGAGTTACTGGAGCAGAATAGGGAGAAGAGCTTTCTTTAATTATATTATGCTTTAACAATTCTTCAATTTGTTTATCTATTTCCTCTTGTTGTTTTGGGGAAGTTTTGTATGCTCGTAAGGATACTGGTAAGTCTGATGTTAATCTTACCCTTTGAGGTTCAATTCTTATTGTCCCTACATCATATTTATCTTTAGCAAAAATATCTGAAAAATCTTCTAAAATTTCCTGAAGTTGGGAATTTTTTTCATCATCTTGAATTTGCATAATCCCGTCAACATGATTTTGACAATGTTGCGCACCATTATCACATTTAGTCTCAAGAACATTTGAAAACTCAAGATTATTTTCAGTTTTGCTATTTAAATCTTTATTTTTAAGTCTACTTTTTGTTTTATTTTTCTTAGAATTCTCTTTGTTTACATTTTTATTTTTGTTTATTTTCACGTCCAAAATCTTATTTTCCATAACAAATTCTTCCTTTTGTTTATTATTATTCGATTTAACATTTTTTCTTTTATTTCTACTTTCCTTATTTTTATTCTTAGCTTTATTTTCTTTATTGGTATTTTTATTGCAATCATTAACCTGGATTTCAGGAGAAATGTGTAAAGACAAGTTGCTTTTATAATCCGAAAAAGTGATCAGTTTTCTCTGATTTTGCATTACAACTTGTTTATCACAATCTATCACAAATTTAAACCCATTACATTCCTTTAAACCCAATATGGCATAAGGTAGATCAGTATTTAAAATATAAAATTCCACTGACCTAGCTATTTTTCCAATTTTTAAATTTAAAGTACAAGTTTGGTCAAGTTGCAAAATACCTTTTGTTTGTTTTACATTAACAAAGTTCTTTCTTTCTTTTTGGACATTAAGTTTTTCAAATAGTTTAGTTGGGATGATATTTAAAGTACTACCTGTATCAATATTTAACAGGATAGTTTTATTTGTCAAAATCGGGTATTTGTCACTTTCATAGTTTTCATTTTTATTTTGTATGTATCCGGATACTATTAATTGTCAATTTCTTGGTTGGTCACTTTCTTGTTTATGCTGAGTTTGATTCTCAGCCATAAAAGAATTAGGTTTGTTTACACAATTTTGGCCCCAATGATAAGCATTGGTTATACCGAGCTTATCACAGTATTTACATGGCTTAGGAGGCAACTCCTGGGAAGCCTGGGCGAAATGACTAGTTTGTTGTTTATTTCTTTGAAACTTTTCATTTTGAATTCTAGGTCTAAATTGGGATTGTTGGTTATAACTTTGATTAGGCCGGGAAAAATTTTGATTTTGTCGAGGATTATAATTTGGATTACTTGAGTTGTTAAAGAATGGCCGCCTTGGTACCCAGCCTTGATATTGTGGTCTATATACATTAAATTTAGATTCTGGTAATTTTTTAGTTTCAGTTTGGGGCAAGACCGTAGGTACATCATGAATTATTTTCGAGACAATAGTGAGCCATTCAATCGGGGTTTTAGGTTCTTTTAAAACCAAAAGTGCTTTAATTTGGGGAGGCAAACCTATAGATAGACCCTCAATTATATGATCATTACTTAAATTTATTTTTCGACCCAACTCTACCTTTTCGGTAAAATATGAATTTAGGTCTTTAGCTTGGCCCGAAAATTTTAAATTTTGAAAATCGTTAAAGCCAAATGGAGGTGAAAAATAATGCTCTCTAAAAATTTCAACTATTTCTTGATATGAATTACAATTAAGACAGTTATTAATATACAATTTCAAAGCTGAACCCTTAATGAATTTTTGAAAATTTCTAACTTTCCATTCGTCATTACATTTAGCATCTAGAGTTTGTTTTTCGAAATGTTTGAGCCAGGATGTGAATTGAACACCAATGTCAGGCTCAAAGACTAGTATGTCTGGTTTATCCTGTACACTTTGATCCATACTTAATTTTTGTAAATTATCACTCAATTCTTTTTCAGAATTATCTGTATTGCTTTTGGCATTTTCATCCATTTTAAATTTGTAATTTTTGCCACTCCGTAAGGGCATTCAAATAGCCAAAATAAATTTTAACAATTAAATATAGCATTTAGAAGTAAATTAAATCTCATAGTTGCTTATTTATCGTTACTTTACGATAAACACTAAAACAAAATTTTTTTTAAAAAAAATATTCAATTGATCATATATTACAACACATAATATAATTAAAACGAAACTAAATATCCTATAACATTTTTATGCTAATCATATTAAATCAATTTAATAATATAATATTCCTCGAAGAATAAGTAAATTTCAATAATTATAAGTTTTTGAAAATGCATAAATAAACAATCAAAATAAAAACAATGAATAAAAATTAATAATCATGAAAAATTCATAATCATAAAAATTAATAATCATCACAATGAAATATCAAGAATGAGAAAAAAAAATTTCCGAATATAACCAAAATCTATTATTATTTTCGTTGTTCAAACACCCCATATTTTGATAATCAAAAAATATTTCGAAATTATATTATCAAAGCAAAAGCACGGATCGAAGTAAATTTTCATTATATGAATACCATTGAAGAATTTTCCATCGAGGATTATCACTAAACACTGGGAATCACTGCGCGAATCACTGTATTATCACTAAACTGCACACGCGAACAGAATCGTAGCCATTAAGATGAACTTCTGGAAATGTAGAATCGCTGTCACTTTGAAATAAGCAGGAACTCACAAATATGGAACAGATGGTCTTTAGAGGCATGGAATTCTCGAAAAGGGTAAACGAAACATTTTTTTTTTTTTCTTTCTTAATGTTTTCTCCATAGTCGCACCATTCCAAGAGTAAACACGGGAAGAGTTAGTAGAAAAGGGGAATAAACCATCTTCTTCGTTAAGATGAGTCACTGACTAACGCCGAAATTGATAAATTTGCAGACTATGCTTTCAAGGTTCATCCAAATCCAATTAATTTCGCAGCATTGGCAATGAACTGCTAAGCATTCTCTGTGAAGTCTTCGATCCGTTCGTTAAAAGGCTCAAATCTTCCATCATAGTAGAAGTGTGTTCTTTTAGTTAATTTTTTATTTTTATGTTTTGAAGAAGCATTTAATATTATCCTGCGCCCGTTTCATCAGTTCTTAATATCCTGCTCGGCTTGTAAAATGATGCAGTCGGACCGAGCAGGAAAACAGACACAGGATTTAAATTAAATCAGAGAAACTTTTATTTGATCATTCTTAGTTGAGTGGGAGCGAAAAAGTGATGTTTACTCCATCAGCAAACAGTCTTTCTGGTAGGGAAAATCTTGCAAAAAATCCTAAAATGCCTCTATTTAGGGAAAAGAGGGACTTCTCAGAAATTACTATTGGTTAATTAAATATATCACGCGATTCTCACAAGGCTTAAAAGGAAAAAATATCTTTATTTAAATTTATGTATAGTTGGCTAAAAATAGATTTAGAAACAGGATGTGGTTTCTTAAAAGTATCATAAAGTGCTTCGATTTGAAGAATTAAGTAGTAATAAATTAGGAGTTATTTTATAACGAAGAAACTAACATAAAAAGATTAATTGAAGCTTTTTATGTTACATATATATATATATATATATATATATATATATATATATATATATATATATATATATATATATATATATCCGAACTGTTCGATTGATTTTGCTCAAATTTTGTATTGTTTTATTAAATTTTGTACTAAGTTTAATTTCATACTAAAATAAACTTAAATTTCGTATAAAACTTACACTATTTAAAATTATGTGTAATGAAATATGAAATATACTAAAATGGTATAGAAGGAAATTTTACCATTTATTTCAAAATATAAATTCTAGTGTCTTAAAATGATGAGTATTTCTTTTTTCCGATTACATTGTGTTTAAAAAAACTTTAAAATTCCAATGATCAAAGCCAATTTGGTCATTTGGTGTAGGAAAAAATTCTCCGTCTAAAGATAAACACATAAGTTTAAGACCAGTTCTACCTAAAAGACTCAACGTATGAAAAGTATATATTTATATGTATTTTTCAGAGTGTGGAGTTATGGAGTAACATAGGAGGCTACATAGGAATATGGCTTGGAATATCTTTAATTGCTTTGTGCGATTTTTTAGATACAATTATTGGTATCCTTTTTCATCTTTATCAGAAGCTTCATGTCAGAGCTTAAACATTTGTAATGCGAATTTTCAAGCGCTAAAGTTTCTTCGTATAAATAATTGCAAACTTAAATATCTATCCTGTATGGAAATATGTGTTAAATTAATGCTTGAATAGCTTTTGTGACGGTAAATAAAATTTGGTTCAGACTTTAGAATGCGTTTTGTTTTGTTGTTGTTCAATTTTCTGTTTCCTTCCTTGGAAAAAAGGTATTTGGTACTTTCAAAATGATACTTTCAAATTTGCGCATTTTTTTCGTACTGTGTTACCACTTTTAATGGATATTTTCAGAATTCTGGTGATTAAAAATGTCATATTCAGTGCTCAAAATAAAAATCGGACCAATCTGAACGATTTTAGATCTAATGATCGGATCTTCACATTCTAGGACTTTGAAGGGATGACTTCAAATATTCTAATTAATTTGTGCAGACGACATTGTAAGTTACGAAATCAATCAATCGAAAATACAAAAACGTACTTTCTCTGTGGCGTAACCACTATAAATGTTAAATACCAATTCCTTAGTATATAACACATGTTAACCTAAGGTACCTTTTGATAGATGAAGGTTGACCTAGTCGATAAATAGATTCCCCTCAAATAGTATGTCAACCTTCATCTATCAAAAGATGTTACCTCGAGATAGAATCGAGTTAACATGTCTTACATGCTAGGGAATTGGTATCTAACATTTACAGTGGTAGTGACACGCCACGCCACATCTCTAAATGAACCCTACCCCCCCCCCCAATTATGAGGGGCAGCCATAAAATGAGAAACATGGTCCCCATAGTTATGTCAGAAGAGCAGTCCAAAGTTTGGACCCCTAAATGTTCCATGTCCACTAGCATCATAGCGACGTCAGAAAATCGGTAAAATCTAACGTTATCTTTCGCAACTCCTAATATTGGAAAAATGCAAGAGGTCGCTGTTTGCTCTGCATTATATATTAGATACTATGCAAACTTATGGTATCTAGGGTTCGCCGTAAAATTGTTTTGCATCAGTTTTGATGCTATAAAATATTAGATTTTGTATTTTCTGATATTATCTTGTGCTGTTTTTTATTTTTGGAGAGTAATTCGTAGAACAGTATTTAGTAGAATAAATCGGGGATAAAATTTTACTTAATTTTCTGGACTGCTGTGATGCTCTAAATTATAGAACAATTGTTTTATAACGTCATTCCATGCATTACTTACTTAGCAATACAGAAGTATTAAATAAAATTATTTTAGCGAAATCTGCTATCATCCATTTTCCTCCCCCATACTCCAAAGTATATTTTATGTTCAGCTGAATTTTTTTTTTAATATTTCAAATATTTTTAAGAAATAATACTGTATCATAACTTTTATTGATATTTTTTTTCATTTCTTCCTACAATGGGTTTTCTGACAAATTTTAAATCATTAATAATTTTCAAGTCTTTAATTTTAAAATATAGTGTTAAATTTTTTTTGAAATGAGATTATTTTTTAAAAATATAAATTGAATTTGTTAGTTTGTAAAACATATTTTATGAAATGCATAACGTAAGCCATTTTACAGTTATCATTCATTTATCATATTCTGAAATTTTAAATGGAGAAAACCCCATTACATAATTGCAAGGTTGAATTTATTTTTGAATTGAGTTAAAAATTTACCCTTTCTTTCTTTTAAAATATAAGTAAGTTATTTATTTCCAAAAGTATTAAAATTAAACTATATCTCTAATTTTTAAATTGTTATTTTTTGTAATAATTATATAATAATTGGTAATAATTATCAAGAAATTTAAAAATATTCAAATTACTTGCATAAATTTTCCACTTCTTTCTTCACTGAAACTAAGTGGAAAATACTTACGTTACTTTATCCTAGAATACCACACCTAGAATCCTAGAATAATTAAAACTTATCCTAGAAAACTCCACTTATCCTAGAATACTTAGAATCTGAAATTTTACTTACACAACCCAAAGCCTTACACACACAACCAAACTTACTTACACCAATTTACTTACACAACCAAAGAAACAAAACCCAAAGACACCGGTAGAAATATTTTCAGGGAGTGAAACAAAAAAAGCCTTTATGAATTTTAATAAAAAAAATTTGACAAAAATGTTTTGTAATGTAAAAATAACTTTGCATTGGTACATCAGAAATTTTTAACAATTCAATAATTAGTTAAAGGCACTATGTACTTTTATTTACTTAAAATTTAACTAACATTTAAATCTCGAAACCAAAAAAAGTAGCAAATATTTTATTTTATCAGAATTAAATTTGCTCAAACATTTAATTGCATACAAGAATAGTACAAAACAGCATAACTTATTTTTTAGTATAAGTTGCCTTTTGTATTAATGATCCAAATTTGACTACCATTAGTTATTTTTTGAAAACCTTGCTATCACAAACTTATTTCAAAAAATAAATCAATTCCATTGTTTGTATTTCACTGTTAAGAGATTATGCATTACGATCATAATAAAAACAAACATATAGATAAACGTCTTGAATGGTACTTTTTGAAAAAAGAAGATGCAATTGCACATGTTTTTACAAGGAATATACATGACCTTTCAGATGAAAGTTTAAGCAATATTCCTTTTTAAATTGATTAGGAATTTTTTTCCTAATGTGAATGTTATTCAGCTTCAAGTCAAAGAACTTTTAACGATCATAATTATTTTACACTTATATTATTTTTAAGCTTGATAAAAATAAAAATGCATAAACTTTTCGTCTCAAATTTCAAATGAATAATCATGTGAAAATTTCCAAAATTAAGATAATAAGTTGATAAAAAAAAATCCTAACAAGTTTGAGATATTCTTTGAAATCAGCGTTAAAAGAAAATTGCTTCTGATATCATACTGAAAGATAAAAAATAACCAAATTTTAAATAAATTCAACTATTTTTATGAAACTTAACTATCAACTAAAAAGATATTCTAACGTCATATTTTGTAAAATTTTATCAATTCAAATATTATACCTGACAAATCAAATTTTTTTTAAATGTTGAAGTTTTATTACAAAGTTGTAGAAGATATAACACTCTACAATAATTAAGAGAAAAATCCATAAGAAGCATAACTATTTCACAGCATATAATAATTTTATTTTAAATCAAAACACTCTGTAAAATAAATTTCATCCAACTGTAAATGCAATACATTACCATCATTGTTTAAAATTAACGTCGATAACCTTTTGGCAAAACACAAATTAAAAATTCATAATTATTATTAAATAAAATATATTTTTCTCATGACTTTAAAACTGTTTGATACAGTTTGAGCTTATTCCTCCGATTGTAAACCTTTATTTACTTGAAAATATATTTCCAAGCAGTCCTTAAATACTTTAAAAGAAAATTCAACAGCAGTTAATAATGTATGTACCACACAAAACAGGGATGAACGTCACAGGTTTCCATCTTTCTTCAAACTTCAACATGACAACATCATTCTTCTACATGAGGATTTTCCCACACAGCGTATTTAAAGTGGTCCTTGTTGAATATCCACACTGGTTGCTTCATTCGCAATAAGGATCGAACTTAGATCTCCCAGCTTTCCCTCAGAGCTTGCAATTTCCATTTGTAGTATCCAACAGATCTTCTCAAAATTGTATCGGCTCCCAGATGAGGTTTCATTTGAAGAGACATTTGAAAACCAACAGTTTCTTCCTAGTAAGATTTTCTTAAAGATGAAGAGCTATACTGAAATTGAAAAAGAAAATAAATTTGATTTTACAATGAAAAAAACCAAATTTAAATCCATTAAATGTAGAATATTCATATGAAACTTGAATTATTTAATTTAAAAATGATTTTAAAAATTTGTAATATCCCTTGCAATGAAATTCAATGGATAAATTTCGGTATCGAGACCTGTGCAAAAAATCTCATCAGTGCCACACAAAAAATAACACGGTGGGAAGGATATAGACTAAAAGAGTTTAGCTCATAAACACTCCTAAGCAAACTATCACATATTATTTTAAAGGAAAATTCAAATTGTAAAACCCCTTAACCCCTTTTATTGAACCTGAAAATAACTACTCGCTATGTGGCTAGTCAACAAAAAAGTTCCGAAAAGTATTAAACAATTGCTTATTTTAAAAATCGTTCAATGCAAAAGTACATCATTGTAAATAGATAGTACACTGCAAAAAAATTCGAGCTATGTTGCGCCCAAACATTGGTATTCATTTGCTGACTACATAAATTGGTGTTCAGTTTTACTATATATTTGTGCTTTCACCAGCTCCAAACATCGAGTGAAGGTTGCACCAAAAATTGGTATTTTGAAAGAGCCTAAGAGCAGCGAAAGGTTGCACCAAAAATCAGTGTTTTGAAGATAACTAAAAACGAGGAAGGTTGCACCATTATTAGGTATTTTTAAAGTGCTAAAAAGAAGGGTAAGGTTGGACCAATATTAAGTATTTTTAAGGAGCCAAAAAGCAGAGAAAGTTGGCATCATTTTTAAATATTTAAAAAAAAGAGAAGATAATTTAAATCAAATTTATATAAATCAAACTAATATATATATATATGCCACAAATCTTTGGTAGATGGCCTCAGACAGATTGTACCAGATGTTTAAGCAACGTTCACGCAAATCCGAGATATTGCGACTTAGTAGTCTTTGAATTCTGAGCTGCCGTTCCATGACATCCCAAATGTGTTCTATCGGATTGAGATCCGGAGAGTTAGGCGGCCAGGACATTAACTGGAATTCAGTATCATGTTCCTGGAACCACTCCAACACAATTTGAGCCTTGTGACACGGGGCGTTGCCCTGCTGGAAAATTCCACTTCCAGCTGGTAAAACAAAGGCCATTTAAGGGTGCAACTGGTCCGTAATGATGTTCAGATACCCTGTAGCATTCATGGTCTGCTCTACCACAACCACGAGTCCCAGAGACGCCCAAGAGAACGTCCCCCAAAAGTATAATACCACAACCACCGGCCTGTGTATGACCTACTGTACATTGAGCGAGCAACTGTTCGTCTGGAAGACGGCGTATCCTGGCACGGCCATCGGCGTGACATTTGGTGAGAATGCTCTCTCCGATTAATTCTGTTTCCGTTTTTAAAAGCACTACATGTTGAGCCACCTCAGCTAGATTTGGCATGCGACATTTTTAGCGGCAATCATTGGTCGATTTTCTAGCGATGCCATTCGGAGAGTTGTAATGAGGCTTTTTTTGTCATCGCCGTGTAAGATATATATATATATATATATATATATATATATATATATATATATATATATATATATATATATATATATATATATATATATATATATATATATATATATATATATATATATATATATATATATATATATATATATATATATATATATATATATATATATATATATATATATATATATATATATATATATATTAATTACATCGGTGTTTGGAAATAATAAATTAAGTAATGTAAAAATAATAACATAACTTGGAAATATTAACAAAAAATATACAGATCCAGGTCGATATTCAAACATAATTGAATCATTTTCGATCACTATGATGTTTGTATACATAGACATAAAGCAATGATTTTTATGCAAAATCTTAAAATTTAAATATATCATTCATTTCATACGTATCACAGTAGTCATTAAAAAAATATAAAATTCAAAAGATGCGAAACTTAGAAATATGATAGTATGTTTTTGAGACTAAGAGAGCGCATTTAATTCAAACTTATTTTTAATTTGCAGTAATTTAAAATAAAAATTACGTTAGCATGTGCCTCAATGTTTACAGTTTTGAAATTTGGGGTCATCTGAAAGAAATTTTCAATATTTTAATAAGATACTAAATTTCTTAATTTACTCTGCCTCATCTGAATTAAAATTTACAATGTTACCAAATTACTTTTTTACAAACATAATTTATTACTTGATGAAAAGATTAAAATTTCACTCTATTTGAAAAAAAATTACTGTCATATTTTTTACAAGTTAGTAAGTGGTGGTGAGTACTTGAGAAAAAGCATTACTTTTATTACATATTCATTATTATATTCCTTATTTAATATTCATTATTATAGATTTTTTGGTGCTATTACTTTAACTACATCAAAATTTTCAGTTGATTGTAAAAAAATCAACAAGATTCAAAAGGATTGCACACAAATAAAACTTTGGAGCATTTTCACAAAATAATAATTGTTTTCCCGAACACAGGTTCTTCATTCTCAAACCTTGAATCTATTCACATTCCATGTTTGTAAACTGTTCCTGAAACTAATACTTTTGAAGTTTGAAAAAACTGTTTACTACCTTCTGTAATTCTGGTAATTTTGGCAGAATAAATATTTTAATTAATAGACTTTGCACTGGTTTTAACAATATTTCTTGATAAGCCTCTTTTTTGATTTAAAGAATTGACGTTGTTGGTGCCTTTGTGCTAATGAAAGAAGAATAAAAATAATGTATTTTTTAATCTAATGAAATGCATTGGAATTGGAATAATTTCACAGAAGAGACAAAATTTGGATCCTTACGTTTTTAAAACATAGAAAGATCAATCAAAACAAGTCATACTTTAATTACTATTTTTAAAATACAATTTTAAAAAACATTGAGAAACTGTCCTTCTTACGTAGAAAAATGTTTAAACATTTCGACATCTGAAATATTTTTCAGAGACCAACTATTTATAGTGGGGGGGGGGGATATTTTTATCTTAAGACTCCTTTCACCCACAAAAATCCTGAAAAGGAAAGTTTTGGTATTTTAAAATATTATATTTTTTTCTTGTTGTTGCTAAAATGCGCCAAAGCACTTAAGTAGAATTTCTCCTCATGAGAAATTTTAAATTCAATTTCATGCATTGTTGATTGCAAATGGGTATTAGAAATAAAACATAATTTTAATGGAGATATTAAAAGTTACAAAACCCGTTTAGTAGCTAAAGCTTTGAAGGTCGAAGGAATAGAATATACAGAATTGTTTTAGCCCGTAATTCGTTATTTCACATTAAGTGTTTTGTTGGCTTATACAGCTATTGTGAAATTGATCAAGTATATGCTGCTAAGGCATTTGTTCAAGGATAACTAAATGAGGAGATATAAATGAAAATTCCAGATGGGTTCAATGAATATTACGAACAAAATTTAAACGGGAAAGTTCTCAAACTTACTAAAGCTCACGATGGCTTAAAGCAAAGTGGCAGGTTTTGTTATCTCACATTAAAAGAAGACTTAATTGAAATGGGATTTAGTCAAAGCTCTTTTGATAGTTGTGGGTATATTAAACTAAATGAAAGTAAAAGTTGTAGCTATCTATGTAGATGACTTATTAATTTTTAGCAACTCAGTAAAGCTTAAAAATTTAGTGAAGAAGCAAATTATTGAAAGATATGAAATGAAAAATTTAGGTGAAAAAAGCTATTGTTCAGGGATTAAAATAGAGCGTAACAGATCAAAGAGATCCATTAACCTAAATAAAGCCCAATACATTGAGCAAATGCTTGAAAAATATAACATGCATGAGTCAAATCCAGTCGCAGCACCACTTGATCCCAATCAAGTCTTGACAAAAGACGATAATTTAAAGGAACGTAAGTGTGATGTTCCTTTCTAAGCAGCAGTTTGTACCCTGATTTATGCAGCTCCAGCAACCCGACCAGACACTATAAACCCTATAAGTCCCTTGCAACGCCAGTAACTGTCGCACAAAGAGATGTCCTTAAATGCTGGACAACAGCGAAGGTGGACTGCATTAAATCTCTCTTTGTGTGTGTAGGTGCGTGTCATCGTATATTTTATACTAAACTGCTCAAATTAAAACAAGTCATAAGATCCAGTTTATTATTCACAAAAAAATCCTTCGAAAAAGTCCCTTACATTTTTGAACAAGCAAATTAGCTGTGATAACAAAAATATAAAAAAATTACACGTTTCTTATTGTCTAATCAAAGGCAGCAAGCATACAGTTTATATATATATATATATATATATATATATATATATATATATATATATATATATATAT
This sequence comes from Parasteatoda tepidariorum, assembly GCF_982258835.1. Classification (NCBI taxonomy): domain Eukaryota; kingdom Metazoa; phylum Arthropoda; class Arachnida; order Araneae; family Theridiidae; genus Parasteatoda; species Parasteatoda tepidariorum. The sequence continues at coordinate 20,708,418 of NC_141764.1, read as the reverse complement.
ATATATATATATATATATATATATATATATATATATATATATATATATATATATATATATATTTAAGAAAAACAATAAGTTTCATTTATTGCGCTTAAGCTGCAAGTAAACAGAACTCATTAGATAACTTCAAGATGTGGAATGAAACAAAGAAAAATTATAGACATATGAAGAAAAGGAAAAAAAAAAGGGGGGGGGGAAATAATAAGTAAAAAAACTACAAACAACAATTTTTTTTGTTTTTTTTAAAAAAAAAAAGGATTAAATTTTATTTAAAAAACCGGGAAAAAAAAGATATAATCTTTTCATCAGTCCACACGATTATATCCGCAAAACAGAGTGCTTTCTGATATTGTATCAATAAAGCCAATATTAGTACAATAGTGTGAGGAGCACTCAAAAAAATTTTTTATAAAAATTACAACAAATAAAATGGAACACAAAAAGTAAAAATAAAAAGGAAAAACAGTATAAAAATGGACTATAAAGCGAGTAACGAAACCAGATCAACTTACATGGACGGGAATTTTTCAAGAATGATTTAAAAATGTTTTCGCAGAAAGATTGCCAGATTACAAAATATGAAAACAAAAGTGCAAATTGAGTATAACAAGAGGGTTTTGAAGCGTCGTTCTTACTGCACTGCTGAAGTGATTTGTTATTCTGTGCATTGATTTGTTAGTTACCAAGGATGGGCCCGAAATGGATGTGCGCAAGGTAATATTATACTGGATAATTTTAAAAATTGACCATAAAAAGTTTTAGAAAATAGATGTTTATTTAAGAAAAAATAGAAAATAGAAACATAAATTGCCTGTTTTGCATATAATTTTAGCCACGGAATTGCACGGATTAGCGCATGGAAAAATTATGTAAATTATTTAAGAAAAAAAATTTTATAGATAATTTTAACACGGGTTTCCCCGAAATGGACTCTACATTTTGAATATATATATATATATATATATATATATATATATATATATATATATATATATATATATATATATATATATATATATATATATATATATATATATATATATATATATATATATATATATATATATATATATATATATATATATATATATATGGAAATCTCCGGATACTCCCTGACTGGTTTAAGCTTTGGTATATATGAAAATGATAATAAAATGATTGTTATTTCTTTTTAGTCATGCGTAATAAGAATTAAAACTTACTGAGGTAAAAGAAATAAATAGCTGATGCATTATTGACGCTTTGGCAATGCCTTGGTGTGGTGATGTCGAAAATTGGCAACGAATTTCGGATATATAAGTACCAGCTTCAGATATGATTATAACAAATATACTAAAAGCAATTATAGTCTACTTTTCGCTTTTAATAAAATATTCTTTTCAATTCCTATCTTTACTTTAAAGATTATGCATTATGCGAACAATTTCAGATCATTTTGTATTGAAAAATTGATTGTTGTAACTCACGCAAGTCATTTATAATGTTTGTTGTTGATATAAAAAAGTTTCGTATGCTATTATATCATTTTTTTAATGCAATTAAATGTTTTCAAAGGTAAGTAAAATTATAGAATTCATTGAATAACGAGCAATTATTAAGAAGTGATTAAGGTAAAAATTTCGATATCGTATAACAAGCGTAACAGGCACACATTTTATGTGACCATAATGGTTGTAACAAGTAGCAACATGTTATTATTTAGCAAAAATACACTTCAATTAAAGTTCCCATTTTTTACAGAAGAATTCTCTCAAATATTTTGAAAAAAATTATATTGAAAAAATCATATGTCTGGTTATTTTTATTTAGATAATATCAAAAACGATCATCAGAAAGTTTTCGTGCATTGTGAATAAAATGTTCAATTCAATAAACTCTTGTTTGCTTGTTTTTTTATTCTTTTTTTAACAAAATACAATAAGTAGGTTGAATTTCATGAAGAAAAAATCACGTTTAATATTTTACTTTCATTATACTTTCGACAGTTTCTGTATATTTCAAAGGCATTCTTCCCGGCATTTCATAAAGATATTTCTCTTCTCTGCTCTCATTTGTTATGAATTCAAAATTTCTGAGAAGGTAAAACAATTTATACTATGTTCATTAATTTTTTTTTTCCAGAACTAGATTTTAATAAGAATAACAAATTTTAATAAGAATGAGAACAAGTAAAAGGTCCAAAGGGCAAGCTTGTAATTAATGTTAATTTCTAACACTAGACAATTTTGCTAGTATTCAAACATAATATAACTACTTTGCTCCACTGAATGATAGGAAAAGCATAAATATTGCTCAAAATAAGAATTTTGTGTGTAATTTCATTTTAATTTTTATCATAACAACACTTTTCAACTACAGAAAAGTGTTTAATCATGGTACAAATTTTAATTTTTATTTTGTATGGCCTAGATTAAATAATAACGTTTTAGGAGAAATGCATTATATGTTTGTCCATGAAAATAAATTTTTTTGATAACGAAATAAATTTTACTAAACATTTCATTTTTTTTTATTATAAGAAGATTTAGTCCGCCATAAAACTTTGGCGACAGAACGTTACTTCGTCAATAACAAATATTTTAAATTTTAAGTTAAAAATTTATTAGTCAATTCAGATTAATTCGATGGATGAAATTTTTTTTTCGCCACGAGATTTATGTTTCTTTATTTTCAAGTAGATAACAATATAAAAGTGGCGGAAGATTACATTAATCAAAATTATTTTCTAATTACAGTATTGAAAGCAATTAATTATCTAATTTTAGGTTACTTAAGTTTCATTTTTAGTTAACACTAAGTCCATTTCAGAAATTCAATGATACCTACATCGTTATGATCATGAATTATGTTGAACTCCTTGAAACAAATTGATTTTTGATAGAATTTTTTATCTATAACAAAGTAATCAGGCGTAAGATTTTTTTCTCATTAGCATTTTTAAACAAATCATGCGCAATGATTTTATTGATATTTCTGATAAGATTATGAAACGTTTTCAAATGAAAGTTAAAGATTAAATAAAAAACAATCAAGTATTGATGTAAAATGATTCAAAAGTTAAAATTAAGTATTTTTAATTTCTTATTGAGAGCCAGTCATTCGAAAGTTTCATTTGAACGTGTTAATTTAAATTTTTAGCAATAATTGATCGCATATTAAAAAAAATCAGTTTCCTAGTTCCTCTTTTGTTCTTAATAACGTGATTCTTTACAAAAGATATTCAAACCTTATACCGAAATTCAATGGTGAAACAAAGATAGAAATATTGAGAATGAGTAATTAAATATTTTTCCTTCAGCTAACTCCAAAAACATCTGCAAAAAATTTTCTTATTCTCTTTTTATGAATTCTGCATTTTTTTTCTTTTGCATCTGGACTGAGATAATTTGCCTTTGAAGGCAAGAAAAACACTTTTCTTACTTTTTTTTGGTTATACTATCCATAGTATTTATGCACAGCATCTTTTTACACGTTAAATGCCTATGACGTTAGGTAATTAATTTAATTTTTTATAGATTCATTCAATTTAGAACTCAAGAAGAGATATAAAAAGATAAGACAAATTAAGTTTTTCTTTCCGTATTTGATTACAATCAACATAATTTTATGTTCTAAAAGATTTGAAGGGATACAGTGTGGTTTTCAAGCAGTTTTATTCTTGGTAATTTTGCTTATATTCTAGTAAAGTATCTGCTGCGTTGCAAAATGATTGCAAAAATACAATAAACGAAAAAAGGTTTTGTATTTTGACTTTATAAAAATTTTTATATTCATGTATGTTTCAAATTTTTCAATTGAGACAACTACTAAAGATTTATTTAAATTTATTAAAAAAAATCATAAAGAAACTTATAAACTCTCGAAAATTTAAAAATAGTTTTCGTTTGCACAGTACTATAGATTGAGTTAATAATTTATCTTGTTTATCATGGTACTTAAATAGTAGAAATACTAGTTGCGACGTTTTAATAGTAAGGTAGCAAAAGCATGTTGCAACTACTCTATTATATTGCACCTGTTTAGATATAGAAGAAGATATTCCATGGTTTCATAATTGGATTTTGAAACTGTGTATTTTCAATTTACAAAATAAAATATTTCAAAGAGAAAAAAATGGATAATATCTTTGGATTCTCAATACTTTGGAGACCTATAGTACGATTCTTGTTCATAAAACTCATTTTGGTGAGAAGGAATATAATTCAGTAGTTCTCGTTTAGCAAATCGCAAGCGAAAATTAGCCAAAAATGAGGACCTCCACGAACGATTTTTTATTTTTTAATTTCTTTAAACACATAAAAATGAAATTAGATAAAAATAAACATTAAAAAATTATTGAAATTCCATGCATTTGACTGCAGAAGACCTATAATTCAAGAAAATTTAAGTTAATTAGAATTTCATTTGTAAAAACACATAATAGCTTAATGGAAAATTAGAGCAAGTGGAACCATCATTTAAAACAATTAAGCTTAAATCAGCACCATTCGAAAGCTTCTATACTATCTTAAACAATGGCAATGCGAAACTGATTGACAGAGAATTGAGCAAGAAAATGAGCAAGAGCAAAGAAAGTGAGCAAGAGCAAAGAAAGTGAGCAAGAGCATGTTGTTAACCAGGAATACAATGTAAAATGGTCCTTGCAAGAGTAAAGTTTGAATTTTACTTCAGTAGTGAGACTGAGATCGCTGGTTAGGCGTAGGCAGTTTTCCTGACTTCGTCACAAAATTTTAACAGACGCAAGATTTAGTCACCAGAAACTAAACAAGACAAATTTGAAGGTGCAAGCTTTTTGGATGAAATTTAAGCGTATCCTCAATGGTAAAGAAATGGATATTAAAGACAAATTTCATTATCTTTATCAAGCAACTGTACTTGAAAGAGCTGGAAATAGTTCAGGAAGTTTCCAACCACATCAGAAAATTATGATAAAATAATTAAAATATCATTACTATCCTTTATATGGCAACTGATAAGAGCAAAAATAGGGTAAGGTAGACTCTTTTAAACTGTGTTAAGAATTTGGCACACACATTTTTTGTATAAATAAACTGTGTGGCGTAACTACCACTATGATTATTAAAAATCAATTCACTTGTATATAAGACATGATAACACGATTCAATCTTGGGGTACTATTTGATGGATGAAGGTAGTCGAATGCTCTTTCCCCACATTGGTGACCCGGACGTGATATGAACTTTCCTACTTCGAAAGTAACACCCACTTCGATGAACGGGTACCAGTAGTTGCTAAAGACCGGAAGAGCTGTGTTAAGTTCACTGGGTTTTTAGAGTTTGTCGTGAGAGCTGTATTAAGTTCACGGTTGCGGGTGCGGTCTCTACTGTGTTGCTATTAGAAGTTTAGTGTGTGCAGGATCCCGTTGTGTGTAAATGAGTCTGAGAAGCAACAGTTACAAAAGGATGATTACACAACCACAGATAGCAAGTCAACTATTCAAAGCGGGAGGGAACAGGTAAGGAAATGAGCTTTTGGCTATATAAACCTTTATCTATAAAATGAAAACCTACTATTGATCAATAAACGTACCCCATTTTTGATCAAGTCCCCATGATTGAATCCAGTTAGCATGTTTTAAATACTAATGAAATGATGTTTAATGATTTCAGTGATAGTTACCCAACAACAGTATGAAAGGTAATAAATAACTAATGCTGTGCAATTTCGTTATCTGCTAGCAAGTAAAATTAATCAGAATGTTTAATCAATCATTTGGGCTAATATTTCAGTATTAATATACAAGTAATAATATACTTAATAATCAATTATCTTGAACATTATGTTTAAAATATTAAAATAACTTTTTATGACACTGAATTTTGAACTATTTAAATTTCTGTTCATAAAATGTACGAAAAGTTATGTAAAATTCTTCTTGAGATATCTTACTGAACTATTTATTACTATTAAATGCTTCGTGTAATTTCAATTAACTGATTATGAGTTGATTATCAATTAATTATCCAATTAAATTTTTGATTGATAATCGATAAATTATTCAATTAAGTAAATAAATTGTAATTACTGGTATTTTCAATTTATATTCTTCAGCTTTCTGCGAAAGCAGAGTAGAAGAGATGAAGTGTCGTTTCAGCAATACTCATCAAAATTACTCCAAGATTCAATGATCTCGAGCATTCCGAAGATTGTGTCTGCAAACAACATTCAACTGAAAGTATTGCGCACTTTGTTTTTCGTTGTTTGCGTCATTGGATTTGTTCTCCAGACTTGGGAATTTATGCAACTGTATTGGAAATATGAAACTGTTGTCAGTGTTACAGTCACAAACAATGAGGAAGTTGAGCTACCTTCATTCACCATATGTAATTATTATGGGTAAGGCAACCATTTAATTCACTTTTATTATTACTGAAACAAAAAAGAATTATCTTAATATAAAATATTATGGCGCATTGTATTTGGTGAACAAAGAACATTTTGAAATCAAATTAATTAATATCACCAAACAAGAAATAACCACGATAACCAGGAGTACTAAATAATCCTGTTCCTTAGGAATTAGTGTTCGTCAAACGCCTGAAATGGGAAACCATCTAAATTATCAACCATTGCTGTTGATTAGTTCATGTGATGCCATAATTGGCAGTACATATTTCCTTACTTTTAAAATGTCTTAATCATTCTTAATCTAATTTCAATTAAATTAAACTAATTATTTTATTTTTATTTCATTATTAGGCGGCTAAGTCCCCTGTTCGCAACCGCTCTCCAACCCCGATGATTGCTTCGCAAAAATTGTTTTTTCTTAGCAGAAAACAGTTTTTCTACTAAAATTCTAAAGTTAAAATTATTCACTTAGCATATATGTACTAAAAGGAATTCTGTTTACTTACGCTCTTGCGCCTCTTCTTCCCACGTCCAAATACTACTATCTATTAGTATTATAAACATTTAGTTCTCCTGGTGAACAGAAGTGATATTTCTAATTATCATTTTTTAAAAAAACATTTATATTCTTATAACTTTACAGTGTTCAATTAAATTTGATGAGTTCACAACCATAATTTAAAATTTTCGCTAATAATAGCAGTACTGGAAAATAACTTTAAATTGGGGATACAAAAGTAATTAAAGGAAAACAATACCTTTACGACTTTTGTTAATTTTATGCTGATGACAGCCTAAACAATATGGAAATGAATGGGGAAAACTGGATCCTACTACATGATTTTCCAGCCAATAAAAATGCGCCGACAACAATGGAAAACGATGTCAGACCATTATGATTTTATGTTATACCAGGAGGCTTCGCCCCCAGCTCGCTGGCGCTCTCCAACCCCCGAAACTGCTTTCGCAGTTCATTTCGGATTGCTTCATCCGATGCTCGCTTTGCTCGCTCATTGGATACGTTCTTAACGTCTAGCTTTTGTATACTTTTTTGAACACTGAAGTTCCGAAAACTTTTTACTGTAGAAAATTCTAAACCTGTGCTCTTCAATATTAATTTGAAATTGCAAACAGTTCGCATATTTTTCTTAATCACACTATTCTAAATTTCAGTTGTTGAGAAAAGTAACTGTTGTAAGTTTTGTTTTAAAGTCTTTCACACCAGAGGGCTAAAGCTATGTGTTGTAAAGCAATGTGAAATAGTACTGAACCCGGGATGTAAAGCATCGGCTTCGATGAAGATAATTTTGTGAGAATTTTTTTGATAATTCGGTGAGAATTCACCCGATTAGACATATGATGCTCCCTACGTGCTCTTGCGTGCCGAAGTCTATCAATTAAAACGTATTAGCGTTTTATATAATATAGATTAGCCACATGATGCTCACTACGCGCTCTTGCGCGCCGAATTCTATCAATTAAAAATGAAAACTGTTGCCAACGCGAGAAAAGAAATATCATCGGTTTTATTGATACATACGTATTAGCGTTTTATATAATATAGATAGAGATATTAAAAGATAATATAAATACTTTATTCTTTTCTTAACAATCAATGTAGCGGCTAACTTTTTATTTCAATACAAATCTAGACTCATAATTCAAGACTCATTAATTCACTGTCGCAACTAAATCGGTCATATAAGTCTATTTTTAACTTTTTATTTTTTATTTCAACTAATTGATCTTTGGTTTACTCTCCTGATCAAGCTATTGGGACAATATTTCTCACAATACGGCTGTTCCCCCCCCCATTCTTTTAGGTCAGAAATCCAAATCCATCAAAAAAGAGGTATATTAATTTAGGAAAAGTATATTTTTCAATTAGAGCATAATTGAGGTTACCCATTCGAATAATTAAGATTGAATGTGAATATCCGCTCATTTGCTTAGATTATTTTTAAGATAATCATTTTTTGCGCACTGTTCACATTATTTCAACACTCTTAAAAATTGATTTTACTAGAGCATTATCAAAAAAAAATAAATTATTGTTTAGTCTATTGGTTTTACAGATGCCTTTCAATAAAAAAAATTTGAGGTTGAAAACATTATATTTTATATGACTCCAGATTTGTGAATCTACAATCACTCATTCCAATTTTTGTCGAATAATATGCAATCTATTGAGAAAAATCATGTTTTTTTTTGTCAAAAAAAGCATGATTTTGGCAGTCTAGGGTGGGGTATAATTATTGTTTTGCTGAACTAAAATTTTCCAAGCAGCAATTATTTTAATTAATGTCAACTTTTTTATAGTTTTCCGTGAAAGATGAAAGAATAAAAGATTTCATGGAAGAATTTTTTCCCCATTTAATAGAAGCACCATAAAATTCACAATAATTTAGATAAAGTAGGCAGCAATCTTTAATAAATGTCGAAAGCTTGTTCTTGTCGAGAAGAAAATAGTGTTTTGACAAATAATAAATGCAATTAATATGCCCAGTATGTATATTAAACATGTATGTAAAATAAATAGAAGAACAAGAAATTAAGTAAACATATGTGGTTATTCGTCTTTTTTTTTTCATCGTAAATATTTTTGAAGCAAGAGCAAAGCTTTTCTCAATTCATTTATTAATTTTTTAACGCTTTAACTTAGATTAGACATGATAAGCGGGATAAAGTAAAATCAGGTTAAAAAAAAATACATAGGCATATTTTTTTAAATCTTCACATTTACGAGTTGAGCTATTAGAAAAAATGTGTCACGTTTATATGCTTTTTTCTTTTAGATATGATTTAAATAATATCTCCGGCAATATTTACAATTCCTTTCAAATTTACTTCATGGTTTATAGTTTGTCTACGGTTAAAACTACCCCCTCCTTAAAGTCTAAGGCGGTCTTCTGCTATGGAAACAGGAATGGTGCATTTCAGGAAGGGTAGTTTTTCTTCACTCTAGGGGGTTCACACAATAGACCGAAGAGAAGGAATCTCTTTATTTTGCCGATACAAGCCAATAAACAATGAGCACACACCCCTACTTGAAAACGTTATATCACTATCATCGGGAGAAGATACTGAAATCATCGGGAGTAGAAGTTGATATTGAAATGAGATATTCAAGGAACTGAAATGTAAGGGGATATGAGTTGCTGTCGATATACGTGTCATCGACTTCGGGAGATCTTAAGCCACGCAATTTTATTCCGAACGGAAAATGTTGCCTTTGGATACCAAGACACAATTAATCCTTAGACGCTTAATTAAATCCAGTTGTAATGATCGACACTATCCAACGCTGAAAAAAATTATATTCAGAGCATCCAGAACATTTATTTTTGCTTTAGAAGGATCTTGCAGTTTCAAGGAAACGAATTGCTTAGTAAAACGTTCTTAAAATGTTTGGACTGTTCCAAGATTCAATTGCTGAAGCTAGCTAGAATAAAATCCACTCTCAAATATTACAATTTAAGCTCCCATACTTTCTGTAACCACACTTCCCGTGCTTTTGCCCATCCCATCACGTTTCTGATATTGACTCAAGAGAGAAATTTCCTCTCATAGATAATTATACAAAGATTGTTATAAAAGCCTATAAGCAAGTCCCTTTAAAAAATATGTGCTTGTTTTGTACAGAAAAATTGATCCATTAGAGAAAGCAGAATTTTCTCAAAAAAGGTGACCGTAAGTCCGGGGTTAATTAAACATTATCGATACATACAATTTATACGGACCAGCAGAAAATGAAGTATAATGCGAGAGAACGAACGAAACAGACAACGTAAAACCAAGGTTCACGAGGGTTTTTATATCTTTCTGGACAATATATTTAAATATTAATAGGTCTTAGCATCAAAGTGGGACTGATCAATTTCTCCAGCTACTAAAGACACATCATCACATTTTCTGAGATAATTAGATCAATATTATTACTTTCTTTATGGGGAAAGATTTTAAATGATTGCGTGTTAGATACAAGGTCCATTTATGGATTACATTTATTATATAATTCTTTTAACATTACATACACACATAATTCGGATGCCCTTATTTCAAGTAAAAATACATTTTTTTTTTGAGTTCAATAGTCAGTCGCATAGTTACTGAAAAAAATCTGTTAGATTATCGGAATTATAAAATCTCAAATATAATATTCGAAATAAAAAATTTTTTTAAAGGAAGACATTTTTTCATTTCATAATTATAAATTCATCGCTAATGAATTTTGTAATTTAAAGAAATTTTATTGATAAATACCTATTTCCCTTAGATCTAAGTAACTGAAAATAAATGTGAATTTCACGAATTATTGTTTAGAATTGAGCCGTGTTTTGAAGACGCAGAAAAAGACACCGGTGTTTAATGCTGGTATTTAGTAACCATAATTTATTAAAATGCTAAATATACTGTATTACTCTTACTTTGACCAAAATTGACCAAAAAAATTAAAGTAAAAATTGAAAAATATGTTATTACGGGATAAAATTAGCACTGTTTTATTAATTTTCACACAATTTAAAGTGATTATCTGCTATTTTATGCTGACCCGCTTTCCTGTGTTTATTGTTCACCTTAAATTTTCCTCTGATGAACACAGCATACTAAAATCTGTAATTAGTTGATAATAAATATTCTGTACACTTTGATAGTTAACTTAATTAAATAGGTCCACAATTTGAGGGCCCTTTGCTCTAACGGATTAAAAAAAATTCTTATTTTCGGAGATAATATTTTATTAGTTTTTTACAGGCACGATTGTTGTTTAGAGAAACCGGTATTATTTCCGTAATTCCACACTTTAAGGAATTCAATAAAAAAATAAATTTTTAACAAAACAAATAAATTATAACTGTTTGGTTTTTAGGTTTAAATCATCCGCCATTTGTCGTAATCCGAGATTTCAAGAAAGATGTCTAAGAATATCTGGATTTACGGAGTACCGGAATTTATGTGAATGTTTTCATCTAAGGTATTGTGAGGAGGATGACGTATCTGATCACAAATCTGTGGAGGTAAGTTCCAAAAAAAATTCCGTATCAAAGAATTAATTAATTGTGCTGGCATGCACGGTATATTTTGCATTTATAAGTGCCATTTCTTTTCATTTTATTCCATTTTGGCTTTATTTCAATAGAAACTTGAAATCCACCTTCCGTAAAACTTAAAGATGATTTTATCTAAAAATTGATACTTATAATTTTTGTTTTATTCTATTTGGAAATGGAAAAGATTCCTAAAAAAAATAAATGAACAAAAAAGAAAATAAAAAAAGAAAACAGAGACACTTGAAATATTAAAAGATATCAAGAATATACTTTCTTTAAAATTTTAAGAGACTTCTGGAACACTTCATATTAAAATTTAAGGGGATTCTATTAAAGCAATGATATAACATGTATGTATGTTTTTCGCAGTAATGGCATACAGGTTCTAAATTCAAAGTATAAAAGAACCGAAATAAGTCTCCCTTTAATAATTTTTAAAGTTTATAATTTAAATAAATTATGTCTGGAGTTTTCAAAGGAATAGTTCAGGCGTTTTCCTTTCCATTCAATCTCTCTCACGTGCATTTTTAGAACTGAGTGACTATTATAACATTCAAACAAATATTTCAGCAGTTATATATGTTACCGCCAAAGCCCGAAGTCCGGCCAGATCGCGAAGTGGCCGAGAATGGCTGGCCAAAGTCCGAATTAATTGAAACGATCAGTGAATATTTTACTTTGGCGGCCTTCTATAATTATATAAATAATTCTTATAAATCTTCTAATTTAAAAATATAAAAAATAGAAGTTTTTAAACTGTCTATTAAATAATCATTAATTTAATAATCATTATTAAATTGTCTATTTAATTGTCATGCATACCAAAGGTCTTGTCATAGTAGGTCCAGTTAAGAACCACTGCCCGGTATACATTTGCCCGATATATCCTACACTGATGTATTTTTAAGGTCAAGTGCCACTGCCCGGTATACATTTACTCGGTATATCCTACACTGATGTTTTTTAAGGTCAAGTGCCCCTGCCCGATATACATTTGCCCGGTTTGCTTGGTATAATGATTTTTTCTTCCAACTTTGGCCAATTCGCGATTTGTGCGGCCAATTCCCGAAATCAAGAACAATTTCGGACTTTGGCCAGCTAATTTACAGCGTTCTTGGCCAATTCGCGATATGGGCGGCCAGATCGCGAATTGGCCGACTTCGGGTTTTGGCCGTAACATATACACGTGATGTGGCTGCTTAGAAGGCGAAAAACAAAAGAGAATGAATGCACTGTGAGGAAAAATAAAAGCCTTAGTAGTAAATTCTCTTAAACTTACGGAAGTTAATTAATATTTAAGGCATTGTAAAAAGTAAGTTCGCGTGAAGTAATAGTAAACCTTTTCGTTTTAAATGATGAAGAAAATAGTTTTCAAAATGTCTAAATGCAAATATGTCATTGCAGCTAGGCAGTGGAAAAATTAATCCTGCAATAATTTGTTTAAATAATTATATTTATTTTGAAAACTTTTTAGTCAGCTGTTAAAAAATAAATGGCTTGCTATAGGATTTTCCAAACTCATCTTTCTCTAACTTTTAAAATAGAAATCGAGGTCAGAATTTGACTTGAAAACTTTCCTTCTCCAGTGGTTTAGCGACACTGTTTTTTGACACTGTTTTCACTGTGTCTTCGTCACCAAGGTAAATAAAAAAGCCGTAGTTTAAGTGCCTTACACTTGAAGCAATGCGATGATATTAGACTATATATGTACATATATACACATAGTTATACATGTAGTATGCATTAATCTGCAGAGTTTATTTTATTCTTTGCGTTCTTTTCTTTTTTGATGTGAGCTTAATGTGATAAAATGCTAGATTTCGGTGGTGTATTAGACGATAAGGTGTTACAGAAAGTCACATAAATTTTTTTTATGACCCAATGAGAAAATATTTGTTTTCAGCACACTTTTAAAGTAGATTAATTTCATCGACTAAATCAACACCATTAAACACAAATAAAGATTTGTATGTCATAAAAACTCAGGACAACATAAGCATCAATAAAAAAGCAGCACAATAAATTCAAATTGAAAAAAAAAAAAAAAAAAACAGACGATCATTTCGGAACTTCTTTTTCTTCTTTACCGGTGAGTATTTTTAATGTTTTTGTATAATAATTTTAAGAATTTTTATCCTATTTATGATTGACTTATTCATAATTACTGTCTTGTTAGCGATTTTAATATGAATATGAATACTGAAGAAGGAAAAGAATTCTGTGAAGTCGTGAGAAACATATATCAGACAGGAATTGAAAACCAATCCAGACCTTTGGCAAAACATTATGACCGCTGGGTAACCAGTGATTACAATAATGCAAACACAATTTTTTAGCCATTTACACACTTTACCTATTAACAAAATGCGTCTTGGTTTGGATTTGATGTCGTCCACGATTTTTAACTTGCTCATATTCACTTGTTTTGTTCAAGAGTAATATCACACTCTTAAAATGAAAGAGTGAATTCCCCTACTTAAAAAAGAGTGAAATTTTTTAAACTCAACTTGAGTGAAATCAACCTAAATTTGAGTGATATACTTGCTTTGCGTTCTTGAGAGGTTTTTACTCAAGCATGAGTGAGATATTTATTATTTAAATATGTGCGAGCTATAAGCTGGAATTTGCATCGTTTTATTTTAAAAAGCAAACGATAATAAGTCTAAATAAAATTGTTATGTTCTACGATCTAAATAAATTATGTCTTTGCTTTTACTTTAAGTTATTTTTTTTCTGAAGAATATGTCTATCAATATTTTGAGTCAAAATATCATTTAATTAATAGCGATATTTCTGAAGAAAACGTTATTTTATCTTCGATAAGTAAATATACTTTGTTGTTTTTACTCGTATTTTTAAAATACTATTATTTAGAATGTGTTATATACACTTTCCAAATTCCGTATTTTAACGTTTTTAAATACAATACTATTCAATTAAATTATTTGTCATGAGAAATTTATTAAAATTGAAAGTGTTAAATGTGATGATTAAGGAATATTTAAAAAATCTAATTCCGTACTAGAATCTTTGTCAAAGATTGTGGTGATATATTTATGATGTCTGTAAAGAATTTTAGAATTTTTCGGATCTCATATTAAAGTTTTAAATTTATTTTTTAATATAATGGATTTATATCCATGTTTCTATGTATATTTATGGTACAAAACATTTGTGGATAATTAATTTCATATCATTCTATACTTCTTTTATAAAAATATTTAAGAAATAATCTAACGTTCATACAGTCTATACGTGCGGTTATTTAAATTGCCTTATATTAATAAAGTTTATTGTCCTTTATTTATGAAAGTTAAAATTTAAAAGAACCATTCATTCAAATCTATATCTTCAGATGTTCTATGCATTTCATTATAAATACATCATTTTAAAAAAGTGGAAAATATTACGTTTAAAAAAATTGAATAGTATTTTGAATTGTTCCGTTTTTATACTGTTTTTAGTTTTTATTTAATTGGAATTCGTATTTAATACTATTTAGCCATTTCGTAAAGTATTTATCACTTTATACAAACTATTTTTCCTTTGTTGTTAGCATAAAATTTCTTACCACTTTTCATCTAGTTCAAATTTTGAGGCAAAATTTAAAATACAGAATTATCATTTAATTAAAAGTACAATGCTAATTACAGTGTTTTAAAATACAAATGAATTGGAATTTCATAATAATTATAAACTAATTGTAAAATAGGGGGGCAGAATCAAAAATAATATATATTACGAGATGGAATGGAAATAATCCATTTCAGGCAAATCCATGGCTAAAATTATATGCAAAACAGGCAATCCATGTTTCTTTCTCTTTTCTGTTTTATTTCATTTTTTTCTTAAATAAAAGTTAATTTTCTAAAATTATTAATTTTCAAAAATTATTAATTTTCAAAAATTATTAATTTTCAAAAATTATTAATTTTCTAAAATTATTAAATGTCAACTTCTTTAAATTATCCAGTATAATATTACCTTGCGCACATCCATTTTTGAGCCCATTCTTGGTAACTAACAAAATCAAACGCACTTCAGTACAGCAGTAAGAACGCACTTTAATACAAAACTCCCTCTAGTTACGCTTTTAGCTCAATTTGCGCTTCTGTTTTCATATTTTGCAATCTGGCAATCTTGGTATGAAAATATTTTAAATCATTCTAGAAAGATTCCGGTACATGTAGGTTCATTTGAATTCGCTACTCGCTTTCGTTTTAGGTTTCGTTCTGCTTTTTCTTAATTTTTTAATCTCTGTTTTTTCGTGATATTTTTTAATGTGTTCTATTTGTAATATATTGTTAACATTTTTCAGTGTTGTAACACTATTGTTTTGACATATTTTGCTTTGGTTATATTGATACAGTATTAGAAAGCACTCCTTTTTGCGGATATAACTGTGTGAGCTGATGAAAAGATTGTATCTTTTATTTTCCGGCTTTTTATTTTTTTCCCGGCTTTTTATTATTATTTTTCTTTTTCCCTTTTTTTCATTGCTCTGTAATTTTTCCATGCTTTTTTTTTTTTTTTTTTTTTTTTTGCATGCTGAACTTATTTTATGAGTCCTATTTACTTGCAGCTTATGTGCTGCAAATAGAACTTATTGTTTTTCTTAATTTTCTTCGTTTTTTTTTCTTTTTGTCATTTTTGTATTTGTCTGTTATGCTTATATGTATATATATATATTCATCTATACTCTCTTTTTTTTGTAACCACGTGCGAATAAATTCCATTTTTTTTCTTTAACAGCAGACACTGAACTTTCGCTCTTCCCCTCGGAAGATGTCGGAAGTGGTGTTCATTTAACGTTACCCATTGGGCACCTGTGAACCTAAGTCACGGAGGCGAGCAACATTTTTCACGCCACACTGCCACTGATATCCGTTCATAGTTAGAGCTAAATTCACACAGTACACAACGGAGCACAACACACAGAGAGGGAAACATAAATGCCCTGCTCGGGATTTCGAACCCGCTGCCACAAGCTTCACAGTTAAGGCATGCCGACCTCTCGGTTTCGACCACCTGATCGGCAAACTCCATTTATAGATTCCCTGTATTTATATCATTTATTAAAATAAATTTCTTCTTATATTCCAGTTCTTACATAGTTATCAGTAATCATAGGATGCTGACTGCTCCACTTCGAGAAGACATTTTATAAAGTAGTAAAAATTAAAAACTAAGAACTGCATAACTTTTTTTCAATTCGCCATTGCTTTCGAAGACACGCCGCAAAATTATTCGAACAAGGTGGCATGGTAAAATTGACATATTTTAATTATTTAAATGTAGCAGTGGGCAACACAACTGCTAATCATATCCACAAAGTGGACCATGTTGGCATCTTTGCTTTTGCAGGTCGGTGGACTACGATCGCAAAGCGTTAATACATGAAACGAATCTGACATGAAAGTAACATATTTTTAATAATTATCATTAATGACTAAATGTGATTTTTAGAGTTGTGTTACACAAGCATATAACGTTACATAAAAGCAAGTTAAAATTATCAAAGATGCCTTAATTATGTTCTTAAATTACAGTTAAATTGCGTTCAGTTCATTTGCATATTACAATTAAACAAATGAACAAGTAAAACAGGATTACCACGAGACAGAGGGAAAACCTGAAATTGTCAGAGAATTTTATTTTAACTCCAAAAATCAGGGAATAAGTTTGGGCAATTTGCAGTTTTTTTACAAAAATCTGAAGAATTTCTATTTTATACCTAGAAAACAACCAGTCTTAAAATTATCCATGACAGTAATTAGTTATTGAGATTCGAGTTGAACAATTCTAAATTCTATTACAATTATTCAATTACAATTAAATTATATTCAATTCTATTACAATTATTTGTTGCAAAAATTTTACAATTTAGTTAAACTGAGATGTTTCCATTTAGTGATGTATTCTTTAACACAGAAAATCTAATACTTGGCATTACAAATAAAAGAAACAAAAATTTCTGATGAAAAATTGAATGATATAGATAAAATATGGTCTTGATTTAAATTGTAATTTACCCGGAAATGCAAGGGCATTTTTTTCGGAAATTGAGTGGGTACTCTGTTAAAAAGACATTATGGTCCTGCATTTAAGCAATATCTAAAAAATTTTTAGAAGTATATTTTAGCAAATCTTTCATAAATAAAGTATTATAGAAAGGTTTACCTACAAACAAAATCGAATGTAGAAGAATTATCAAAGTTATGTTCCAAAGAAGTAAGATGGAAATGGTTAAGTACGTCTATTTAATAACTATCTGAATACCTCTGTAAAAGGAAAAATTATGTAAACTGTTCGCAAAAAAATAAAAAATTTGCTTCATTATAAAAAATTAAAAATCCTTAAAATTTTGCACTTAAGTCTGTCTCAAAGCTTTCGAACTAAAGAGTATTATCTTGCAATTACATTCAGCATATTGTTAAATACAGATAAATTACTAAGCTTTCACTTTTTTTCTCAACTATCACAGTTTAGTTTTAAAATTTAAAAAAAAAGACTTATAACCAATAATTTATTTATGTTACACATGCTAAATATGTTTTTTGTTTCATCTTATTTATGACAGGCATTGAAATATTCTGTAAATAGTCGGAAAATGATTAACTTAATTCAAATGTGATTTAAATGTCGTTCATGTAAAGATAATAAATAATGATAGAAAATAACTCTAGAATGATTAAAATATATGCACTTAAATAATGCTAATTATGAATGAAAAATGATTTAAATTCACTCAAATTCAATTAAAAAAGGATTGAAAATCACTCAAGTTTGACTGAAAACGATCCATTCAAGTAATACTGATAGTCAATCCAACACGAGTGAATTTCACTCAAGTTCGATTGAAAATTATTCACTTAAATTTGAGAGATTTCAGTTCACTCTTTGACTTGAGTGAATTTCACTCAAGATGAGAAAGCTCCTTATGAAAGAGTGAAATTTCACTCAAGTTCAGTTATTTTTACTCGTTTATTTTAAACGAGTAAACAGTGCGCAAGCGCTGCTATGACGACAGCTATTTTTCTTTTTATTTTCACTAGCAAGTAATTTTAATGCATTTACATCATAATAATTTGAAGTATTTTTATACTCTTTTTTTATTATTAATGTATAAATACTGGGTTGACGGTGATATTGATACACATATGAATGCTGATGAAGGAAAAGTATTTACAACCCATGATTTGACGGAATTAATCCAGAAAGAAAAAATTATCGTAAAAAGGCGATCACAACTTTTATCAGTTTTTAGTGTCTTCGTTCTCTCTTCGCTTTACTTATATATATATATAAATATATATATATATATATATATATATATATATATATATATATATATATATATATATATATATATATATATATATATATATATATATATATATATATATATATATATATATATATACAGGGTGGTCCCGAATTCATGGTACAAACTTTAATAGTAGGTACAGGACATTGTAACAATGATTTATTGTATAGGAATGTATAGTCGCAAGTGACGCGGTGAGGCGTAAACAGGCGAAATAACGGCCGAAAGGAAAAACAAAGATTTTATTGAAAGCGTTGTTGACAAGTGTCATGTTTACAGTAAGTGTTCAAAATTGCGTCCACCAGAAGCGATACATGCTTGACAGCGTCGGTGGAGCGATTGGCGTACACGTTCAAAGATGCCTGGTATTTCACGCACACCTGCAGCAGCTACAGATATGCGAGCGACGAGATCCTCATCTGAGTCAACTGGAGTCTCATAAACAAGATGCTTTAGATGTCCCCATAAAAAGTAATCGAGGCTCGATAAATCGAGAGATCGGGGTGGCCAAGGGATTGGTCCACCACGCCCAATCCATCGAGCACCAAACGTGGCATTCAAGTAATTCCGCACATCAATGCTGAAGTGTGCTGGCGCCCCATCGTGCTGAAACCACATGCGGTTACGAATGGCGATCGGAACATCATGCAGCAGTTGTGGTAACACTTCTTTCAGAAAAATAAGATAGCTTCCGCCACTGAGTCGCGTGGGTAGTAAGTATGGGCCAATCAAAAAGTCGTTCACAATACCAGCCCACACATTAATACAGAAACGTTGTTGAAACGCATGTGGACGCGTTGTATGCGGATTATCGGTTGCCCACACATGAGAATTGTGCGCATTAAAGACACCCTCGCGTGAAAATGTCGCTTCATCTGTAAACAGCACATCACCTACGAAATCCGGCTGCAACGCACATTGCTGCATCACCCACAGTCAGAAGTTCACGCGGAGAGGATAATCTGCCGGATTCAACGCTTGTACTTTCTGAAAATGGAAGGGGTGTAAGCGATTTTCGTTTAACACTCTGCATACAGTCTGATGACTCACACCTACGTCACGCGCAAAAGTTCTTGTGCTTGACTTGGGTCTATCAGCCACAATGTTCTTCCAGCCTTGGAGTGCGTACAGCTCTTAATCGACCAGCGTCATGTCTGTTGACGTCGAACGCACCTGTTTCACAAAGTTGACGATGTAACCGTTGAAAAATTCTATGATCCGGCATTTGTCGATCAGGATACTCCGCGCGATACATTCGTAACGCAGCTCTGCCGTTACCATTTGCACGGCCGTACATGTAATGCATGTCTGCTTTTCCTGCATACGTAAAGTCACCCATCGTCTACGGCAGCACAATTGTGAATGGCGCTTTTCCCTGCTGCGATGCATCATTTTCAACGGCGACTAGACATCTACTGCCCTCTACCGGCAATGATACCAACCGATCACTCCATTTCTCTTTCCCTTTATTTCCCCTGTTTACGCCTCACCGCGTCACTTGCGACTATACATTCCTATACAATAAATCATTGTTACAATGTCCTGTACCTACCATTAAAGTTTGTACCATGAATTCGGGACCACCCTGTATATATATATATATATAAATTGCTTTTGTTAGAAATAATTTAAAAACTTGTATTTTACGCATTTTCGTGTGAAATTTTATTTTTAGTTTTGATTTGAGTTTTTATTTACTTATTTTATTTTGAACTTTAGTTAATTCCTATTTTTGTTTAATGCAATTCTGATTCGCATCGAAATCTTAGAGAAATGAGAAGTCGAAATCCAATGAGAAATGCTCGTAGGAATTTTGATTTTAGGGGATGAAATAATCTAGGGGGTTACTGTTGTTTGTTGCGTTGAACAAATATAAAAATATGGAACAAACTCACAATCGAAACTTAAGTTACATGCAAATTAAAAAAGAAAAGCCCAAAGACTTAGTTGTAGTGAAGCTAAAATAATTATGATTATTTGAAAAGTGGGTTATGGGACACACTCTTTTTTCAGGAACTGGGAATAAATTGCAGAGAGGGATAGAAGAACTCACTGAGTGTTGTTAAAAGTGTTAATGAACATGAAACTACGAAGATTAAAAAAAATTTAAAAATATGAAAGAACCCTTTACATTTATGATTTTGGAAAAAGGTTCAGATAAAATTATGGATATTAATGGAGAGTTCTCCCCTCTAGGGTGGAATTAAATTATTCTATATGTATATTACTAGATCCGCCGGCCAGGTGGCTGAGCGGTTAGCGTGCCTGACTGCGGAGCCAGTGGCTGCGGGTTCGAATCCCGCTCTGGGCATGGATGTTTCTTTCTCTCTATCTGTGTTCTATGTCCTTTCTTCTTTGTGCGTAAATGTGTGAATGAGAGCCGCCCTATAAACGGGTAGTGTCGCGTGGGTGACGCTGCTCCACCGCCGTGGCTTTGCCACAGGTGCTCACTGGGTAACGAAAAGAGAGTTAGCAGTTCTGGCACTTTCTGTGGCCAATGGGCAATAGTTCCAAGTGCACGCCATTAAAAAAAAAAAAAAATATATATATATATATATATATAATCCATATATATATTACTAGAATTATTATTAGATATTATTAGAATTATACATATATATATTATTGGAATTATCCATATATATATTACTAGAATAATTAATATATTACTAGAAATTTTTTCAAATTTCAAACACCCGAGAATTGTTCTCCAGCTTTCTCCTCTGGCATCATTCCGAATACTAAAGTTATTATTTCATACTGATATTTTTTTAATTATTCTATTCTTTTTACATTGATTGGCCCTATAATGACGCGTTGTAGGTATAGTTGTGGTAGGAAATTTCCTCTAGCTTTCAAAACTGCCAGCAAAAGCTTATACATCAAAAATCTTGAAACTGTATAAGCAAAAAACTAGATTTTTCAGGGTTTTTCTGGGAAGACAACATGTTTCACTGAAAAAGATTTCGGCCGCAAGAAGTGGATTCGTGTGCAGCACCACCAGAAAAAGTATAAAAATAAATAAATTCAGTGGACTAATAAAAGTAGCGACATCAGCTTAGACGTTTCTGCTATTTAGGTACTGTTTATTTTTAAAATATTTATTTTTCCTAATTTAAGGAAATTTTTTCATTTCATATTTCAAAGAGTGTTACAAATGTATTTTTTTAAAACAAACAGCTTAAAAACAAACTGACAAACTATTAAAGGTATTTATCTCAAGCATTTTTAACATTTTTAATTTTCTCCTGTCCTAATTCTTACTTTTCTTTCAATTTTTAAGCTTCCCACAAGGTCAATTTATGAAGAGCTGTATTCCATGGATTTTGAAAACTTCACCATTTTTCTTCAAACGACAAATGATTTGTTTGTTCACTGTACTTTGGGATTAACGGGAAACGATATTCGTGAAGATGATGACTGCCGGTACATAAATTTCTGATATTTTTAAATCAAAATTCTGATTAGACTACTGATAGCCATCGCATCAGACATCAACTGTAAATATTCTCTTTACTGGGACAAAATGCACTTAAAAGCTGGAAGGGATAATATTAATAAAAACCTACGAGATCTAATAACCTAAATACTCTTTTTTAATAGAAAAAATGTCTACGCAATTTTCCTACTCTCCATGCTTCCATACTTGTAACCTCTTCTCTACTATGGCTTCGCAAAGTCTTGCTTTATTCCCAAGACAGTACAATTCCTTAGGAAAATAGAATGAAATAGCGTGAGCAAAAAATTAGATTTAGCAAAATCGCGGAGACGGGGAGGGAAAAATAACAGTCGAGAAAGGGGAAATCTCATAAGACACGAGAAGCCTATTTAATTTACAAATAGTACAATGTTTGTTAAAAATAATAAAATGCAATCAACATGTTTCTCACTTATAGTTTGTCTGAAGTAAGAACTAACTTAGTCATACGTTTGGGCTCATGGCGGTGACTATGGTAACGAGGCATAATTCTAATTATGGATGGGATGTATGTCTCTGATTAGGACAGGTTTTAGTTTACGTCAGCGAGAAAAGGGAAATCTTTTTCTTTGGTCCATTGTGTTAGCTCTAGAGCAGTGATTCTCAACCTTTTTTTTTGTTGCGGCACACTTTCAACGATTTCGAAATTTGACGGCACGCAATGAAAAAAATTGGATTAAAAGATTAGTCCTTGTTTAATTACCTATAGTACACTGTGTTAAATAGTTTGTGATAATAATTTTGAATGTGAAATAAAATAATATGCACTACAGAATCACATTTATTAAGGGATTAATTATTTCTTTCGATCAATTTTTTATAAGTTAGTAACAGTTATTTTTTTTTTTTTGCTAGTTATTAATTGTCAGCTTGTTTTCTATAGTTATTAACTGTTATTTTTTTGTGATTTCTTGTTAACTAGTTGTTTTTTGCTAATTATTAATTGTTAGCTTAATTTTTGATAGTTATCCTTCGTTAATTTGTTTTTTATATATTTGTTTCTTTTTAGTTATCCTTTGTTAATTTGTTTATTAATTGCATAACTTACTTTAATGATCAGCTCTTACGACAATCTTTTAAAATTGTGCGTCATCTACAATTTAAACACTTCCATCTTATTTTAAGATTGTCAGCGACAATACAATCGCCGACAAAGGTATTCACGCGGTTAAAGCGTGGAAAAATTATAAAAAGTGTATATATATATATATATATATATATATATATATATATATATATATATGCACTTTTCTTTACTCATAACTTTACTTTGCTTTACTCATAATTAAAAAAAGCATTATAATTTTTATTGTATCATTTCTAATGTTTGGCGGCACACAAAAGTGCCGCGGCACAGTGGTTGAGAATCACTGCTCTAGAATGAAGAAAAGTAACCCCTCCTGAAATGAGCTATTCTTGTTTCCATAGCAGTAGATGGCCTCAGACTTTGTGGCGGGTGGAGTTCTTACCGTAGACATGCTATACAAACACACTCTACACATGACAACGTAATAAAACCGGTGGAGACAAAAAGGGAGGTTATGTTATGAAAGCTTAAAAATAAACACTTCGGTGTCCTTGATAATTTTAACTAGGGTAAAGTATTTGCAATAGGTTATAGTTAATTAATCAGGTAAAAATCACCTCTCGCACAGGTTCTTGTAATGAGAATTCCTAATTCTGATTTATTTCTGCGTCTAAGTTGGCTGTAGAAAAAATTTGTTATTCTAGTTGTACTACTTACGATGCAGCTTTTTCTACTTAAAATTCAATTTATGAATCCATTTACATTTAATTAAAAACATAAAAAACCAAAGATAGCATTCAAAACATTGAAATCATTGCGCTTTGCAGTGAACTCTCACTTATGCATCGGTTTAAGAGGCCAACATAAAAAAGCGCATAAGTGATCAGTGGAAAACTTCAAAATTCTTAAACGCAACTTAAATTGCATAGACAATATGAATAAATATTTTTTCTAAAGATTCAATATTAATGTCCATACTGTTTTGATATATACTATAATTATACAGAAGAAAAATTCAACCTACCTAAAGACAATTTATTTTCTTACAGAATAATCCTTAATGCATGTTTGTATTTGTTTTTGCCAACGTATTTCAAAAACAGTTTTTTCCAGTTCAAATAAATGGGATAAGGGAGTTTCAGAAGCAGAATTAAATTGTAAAAAGTCACGAATAGTGTCTAAAGCTTCTAATACTGCTGCGTGATCTGGAGGAACTTTATCATCCTCGTCAGTATCATCCGCCACGTTCTGAAGGCATAAAAGACCAAAGATAACATTCAAAACATTGAAATCGTTGCATTATTAATTCATTCCATCTATGTGATGCATAGCTCTTTAGAATTTCGTATTTCAAGAGTCTTTTCGGAATTTATAAATTTCAGTAAAAGCTTTTGAATGGTAATTTTACTTGTATGTTTGAATACAATCTCAAGAATTAATCTTCTTAGAATATTGAAACGTGAATACATGTCGTCTCTTAAACATGATAAAAGCATAAAATACACCTAAAATTTTTAACATTTTGATCTGATTTTTGAACTGTGTTATTGTTTTCGCTTATTTCTCTTTCTACACAGGAGAATACCGAACTGAGGTCATTAACTAAAACAATTAACTTCTAATGGGATGAAGAAATACAGCAGCTCAAATAACAAATCAGAATATCAAATTATGTTACTGGTTTAAAATTGACATTAAATTTGATTTCTGATATGCCAAATGTTGTTTTCAAATTTGCTTTACAATATATTCTGTGTTTTAATTTTCAATTTATTATTTTTATGTAACAGAATTTTTTAACTTTCTTAAATTGAGTAACCGAGAGATGATTTCTTCTTTTGTTTCTCCTAAAATCCACGAATTTCTCAATATGTTTTGATTTGCTCGAAAATTGCTTAAAATTAGAATTTTTTAAGGATAAATTTTGAGTGAAATCATTCGCATAATTTCTCATAAATCAAATTTTAATTATTTGACTTTTCGTAAAATTTGATTTCTCTAGAACTATTCGCATTCAGGATTTTTTTTTTCAATTTAAAACTTTTTTTAAAAGCAATTGAAATATATAATAAAAATAGTAAATTATTTTATAAAATTTAGATGAAATATTCTTTAGATTAATACAATTTATAATTGAGTACAAAAAATTTTTGAGATAGAGCAAATACGCATATTTTATGACACTGAAATACGCATTTTGAAATTAACATCACGGGGCTCAAACTTTCAACCATTTTCCTACCTAAACTATTCGGAACCATTTTTTTATATTTTGATAGTCAAAAATCCAGACGCGTGGAGAAAAAGGCGTGTTTTTTTTCCAAGAGAAATACGTTTTTGCATCTGGTTAACTTTACATGTCTTCTGCTTTAAGTTGCACATTTCGCCCTCAAAACATTGAAATTCGTACACTGAAAGCGAAAATACAATCATTGGATAAAAAAGTGGTTGTTCTTTGCGCACTTTAAACACAGAAAAATTATTTGTATGTCAAAATAGTCATTATACAGAATCCCCCAATACCATTCAGTATAAACACAGCTTTGAATATGAAATAAAAAGCCATCCATATTTCTCAAACTTCTGAACACATGTTACACAAAGAAAAAAAATCTCGAGGGTCACGTCAATTTTTCTTAACTTGAGGGAATTCGAGATACTTCAAAATTAATTAGCAATAACATGAAAATTAATTTATATTTTATTAATTTATTATTATTACTTTTTTCCTCAAATTGTCCATGGTCGAGGAAACATTTAAATACATGCTTTAATGTG
Source organism: Parasteatoda tepidariorum (assembly GCF_982258835.1). Lineage (NCBI taxonomy): Eukaryota > Metazoa > Arthropoda > Arachnida > Araneae > Theridiidae > Parasteatoda > Parasteatoda tepidariorum. Next base: position 20,682,385 of record NC_141764.1, on the reverse strand, counting down.
ATATTCTTGAAAAATTATTTAATTTTTTTTACTCCAGGACAATATTGCAATATTATGCCAATGTTGCATAATAGATTATTATTTCTCAAGAGCATTCATATGCATATAGACAAATGTAGTGAATATAAATTTTACACATTAGCACACAACAGGATTTAAAATGTGAAGTTCCATCTTTAATTACGCATCAGCGCAGGCATATCCGCGTGACGTTAAAGTGGCAACAAAATATCGACAAATTATATCCTATGTTATCTCATAGCTAGTATTCGTTTTATTCTGTGCCTTGCGATGTTAAAAGGGCACATTTTTTATGTTTTGTGAACTGAATTTTCTAATTTGTAGTTCTTCAGCAAACACAAGAATGTATTCGCTATGATATATTGATTACAGGCAAGTGAAACAAACAACTTTTTCTTCGATTTTTTTTCCTCCTTTTTTTTTTTTTTTTGCAAGGAAAAAAACTTATTTGCAAATTTTACTTCGACAAAAGACAATACTACTCCTACAATGCTTGAAGTTTAAGTGTGGTTCCATGATTCGAGTACTATACATTTTCTTGGTTGTAATTCATTTGCCCGTTTTTCAAATTGCATGAATAGAGATAGCGATTCCAATAAAAAACATTTTTTTCTTTGAATTTCATATCAGTTGAAACAAAAGTTACGTCACTCGAACGTCACATAATAAAATTTTGTTATTATTTGCATGAAAATAATTGTTCTTCAACAATACTTTCAGATCCAGGATAATAACGAATATAGATGTTAATAATCTTGGGTTTCTTTCGGACGCAATAACGAAAATATAATTAAATAGAAACTCAACTAAGGTGCACTTCGGTAATCAAATCTAAAATACCAGATAATTTCACAAAAACTGTTGCACATGACAAATTTTGCTACTCGATGGACAGTCAATTCTGTTCTGCACTTTATCTTCACAATATTTGCGGTTCGGCAAAATTAAAAACAGGTACTAAACTTCGAAAATTAATGTTTTTTATAGTAATCAAAATGACCCCTTTTAGCAGTTTTTGGTATGCCCATAATTATTATTATTTATTTATTTATTTATTTGTTTTTTTGCTAATCGGAAAATTTTAAAGTAGTTTACCTAGAAACAATTTAGGTATATCCATAATACTTTTTTTTCTCTAATCATCTGAAATGCAGGAAATTGTGAAGTAGAATACCAAGAAATAAAAAAAAAAATAATAATCTTCGAAGATCACGTGCATATTCAAAAAAGGTCAAATTAACCTCAGTGTTAAACGGCATTTTTACATGAACTGTCAGTTATTATATTAAAAGAACTGAAGATCATATTAAAGTTCGTTGATTGTATAAGATTTATGCTATTTTTTGAGCAATATTCTCACAAGACCTATCAATATGACTGAGTATTATTACTTCTAATTTTATTTTACTTTTGCGATTAAAAGAACGGCATATATTTTAGTTCTACTTTTCAGTTATTAAATGTTTATTGTTAAATTTAATTTCTGATAAAACACATCCTATGATATTGATACTTTTTTCCGTTTTTTTTTTCTGTTTAAAACCGAATATATAAGAAGTTTTGAGTTTTACTTTTTAGTGCTTTTATTTCCACTAATTAATTTCCGATAGAACACTTAAATGTTAATCATTAAGATTTCAATATTTTTTTTCAATTTACGGATTAAATTTGGATTCTTTTAACACATATCTATAAGGCACTGAGGCAAATCCAATGGTATTGGGATTTGATCCAGTGGAGGCTTGAAGCCCATCTAGCTTCAGAACATTGTGTACCATCTTGCCTGGGAAGTAAAGGCAAATTTGCCATATTCATGCCGTTGCAAATGAAATTGTGGAACCTCAACCTCCATTACCCCTTTTGGCTTACAACGGGTTAAAGTGAGAATACTCTCCTTTTTGAAAAAAATCGTTTCTAAAGTAATTTTTGTTTATTTACTAAAGTAGTCTTTACATTTAACTGACTTTGGTTCGATAATCGTTGGTAATAGTACTTGAATGCTAAATGTGAAAATTAAATTTTACTTACATGATCATATTGCTTTTTAGGTACCATTTTACACGTTCACAGTTTAGTCCAAAGACTGAGTTCCCTATTGTCAGTTCCTGTTTTACTTTCAATTCCATGATAGGAAAGCCTAACACCAGCTCACAAACAGCAAATTCCGGGGCTTGTAAGTAATTTCATCAATTATCTGGAATCAGAGCATAGTTTCTAACAAAATATAGCTTTGCCTAAGACCTTTTGAGAAAGAAGGATATTCTCGCTAATCAGCTTTTTTATTCTAAGAAATCTTGCCCAGAAATGCCATTGTTCATGGCTAGGCTTATTACAAACTGTTCAGAAACACGAGAAGAATTAGCTTATAATAAGGAAGCAGCCTTCGCCACGCACAACAATTTGCAGGGCATAGGTTCTTAAAAAATTTTATTCCTGATGATGCGTATTAATTATCCTAGACATTTGTCGCAACATTTATGCAACCCTTTGTTATATCGAAAGCTTTTAAACTTGTTCATTTCATTAAAAAATAGACAAAAAATGCCACATAAAAAACAGTAGCTTGGTGAGAGAAACCAATTACAGATTTGAAATCGGTAAAGAAGTATATTGTGCAACAGATAAAAAGAAAAAAAATGTTCTGTAGTGTTATATGTCAAATTCATCTCATACGATTAATATATTAACAAAATATGCTATCCTACGGTTAACATGTTAATGTTTTTACACAAAATTGCGGTAATAATATACACTGGTGTGCAAAACTTAAGCAACAAGTGCGTTATTTGTCATAACTCTACAAGAAATAATCCGATTGACATGAAATTTGAATATGATATACATTATTTTGAACTTAAGCGATGGCAAAAGAATAATGACGCAGAAATGAATATAAAGCTTAAAGTAGGGTATGGAACAAAAAAACGCTTTATTTGACATATAGTGGCGTTACTCATGATTGCCTGAAGAAGCGTAAGTACAACTGGCAGATGTTCCCTAGTATGGGATATGCCCTCCCCTTACTGTAATTGTTGCTTGGCATCGTCTCTCCATGCTAAGCACCAGATTATCCAGGAGTTCTTGGGGTAAACGTCTCCACTCCTCCCTTAACGCATCTTTCAGCTGATGGGTGTTACCAGGAGAATACTGTCGTGTCGCAAGACGTCTCCCTAATGCATCCCATACATGCTCTATGGGATTTAGATCTGGAGAGTAAGCTGGCCAATCCATTTGTGTGATATCTTCGCTTTCCAGTAGCTCTTGAACATTAGCAGTACGGTGTGGCCGGGCATTGCCATCCATAAAAAATAAGTCTGGTCCAATGGCCCCTCGGAGCAGACGCAAATGGGGTAGGATTACCTCATTGCAGTAGCGGTCCCCAGTTACAGAACCTCGGTCGAAGATCTGAAGCTCAGTTCGCCCGTTCAACATAATGCCACCCCAAACGACAACTCCAGGACCACCGTAACGATCTCTTTCCGCTATGTTATTGGGATAAAATCGAGCTCCAACCTCTCTCCAGATCTACTGACGTTGAGAATCGCTTGTAGCACTAAAACGACTCTCATCTGTGAAGCGGACGCGACTCCATTGATGAGGCGTCCAGGTTTCGTGTTCTCTGCAACACTTTAAACGGTGCCGCCGATGGCTAACTTTTAAAGGTATGCAGCGTTCAGGACGTCTAGCAAATAAGCCACCTTTGTGGAGGCGTCTGGCTACTGTAGATCTTGATACTTGTCGTCCTGTGGCTATGCACAATTGCTGAGATATGGAGCTCGCTGACTGAAAACGGTTTCTTTTCGCCTGGAGGACAATGTAACGGTCATCTCTTGGTGTTGTTTTCCTTGGACGGCCACCACCAACCTTCCGAACAGCTGTACCAGTAGTTTTAAAGGCATTCCAAGCACGAGAAACAACACTTTTGTTGATCCCGAACTCTTCGGCGACACTGGTTACACTACGCCCTCCTCAAGCTTCCCAATCATTCTTCCTCGAGTAAAGTCGTCTAATTGATTTCTTTAGACATGTTTCACAAAACAAATCACTTGCACTTGCAGCGAATGTCTTTAACTACGGTGCTCTTCATCCTTTTGTCGCAGCTTTGATCTGCGCGCGCCGACCCACAAGGTTTACGTAGGCTTACATCACCTACGACGTTTTTTTTTTAAACTTTGCATACAAATAATCTTTCTACTGAATTACGTGCATATTATACTGCAATTTCATGGCTATCTTATACTTTGTTGGGGAGCTGTGGCCGAAAAACCACTTGTTGCTTAAGTTTTGCACACCAGTGTATTTTCCTGACAAGTGTTTTTTCTTTCTTTTTTTTTAACTTTTTCATTCTTTTCTCTCAAAAAATATTGATTTTTAGGAAAAATATAATGATAACTAAGAAACTATCACAAGGTCTATAAATAGAGCTTCCTTTTCTTTGCTAAAAGAAGAAAAGATTTAATTTACACATTTTTTGCTGGAATAGTAGGGGAGAGTGGGGTCAATTGTAACATTTTTTACTTAACTATTTTTAACTAACAAAAAATCCAATATATTATTAGTATTAATTGACAGACGAGTAAAGTAGACTATCCTCTACTAGAAAAAAAAAATAAATACCTAATTTTAAATGTTATTATATTAGTTATTAACAATTTTTGACAGTCGAGCACTTGTTACAATTGTCCCCACTTACGGGGTCAATTGTAACAGTTCATAAATTCAACTAAAACATAGTTAACTATACATAGTATCATAGTTGTGATATATTTCTTTATTGATCAAAATAGTAGTGATATTTTAGGAGTAAAAATAATAATGAGCAGAGACCTAAAGGGTTAAGTTTTTAACTTTAAGGGGTTAAAAATTTTAATTTATGCTGTGAAAGGTGACAAATAAAATAATGCACATGCAACATAATATAAATGATATAGGAAACTATTGGTGGTTCTTAAAGACTTAAGTAATGGTTTGTAAACATAAGATTATTTATTTTCAGCTGTTACAACCGTCCCTTTACTTATTGTTACAATTGTCCCCAAGACGCCATTTCAGCTTCATTTGTTAAAAACAATGCTAGTTAATTAGCAAAACTAATCTTTTTTTTTATTGAAATGTTAATTAAGGTGTCCACTTACATATTCGGTTACTAATTTTTATTTGTTTAAACAAAATTACTTTGTTACAATATAATATTCTAATACCAAAAAAAGTACTTGCGTGGCGTGAAAATATCTTTTGTGATCTAACACTTTCAAAAGTACATAAAAATGATTGCCATCAGGGGTGTACATGTAGATTTATTAAATACACCTTGTGCGCCACCTAGGAACCAAATCTAGAACCCGACACTCGAAATTTTTGCTCTGTTACAATCGTACCCTGTTACAATTGACCCCACTCTCCCCTACATATAAAAAGGTGGGACGAAATAATGGAAATATTTCTATACTAATATATTTTTTCATATTTCTCACAAAATACTTCAAGAATTATTTCATAACTTCAGAAATGTTTAAATCATGCCATTTCTCATACTTATCAATGATGCTTTAATCTTTTAAACGTTAGGACCGACAATAAATTACAAGCGGACAATAGTGTTTTTGAGCACCTGGGCCAAAAATTGTGGCATTAAATTTGTTGTGACTTTTAAAAATTATTCTGGTTAATTGTGCTATAATTGTATAAAATTTCGTACGCCTAGCTTAGATTTTCATGGATATATGGAGATTTTCATAAAATAAATTTTTTTGTCTTTCCTTTCATGTTATAACATTGAAAATATTCAATAAAGATTAACAACTTCTTAAAGCAATTTAAAATTAAATTACAATATTTTTGCTTTAAAATTTGAAAAGAATGCGTTTAAAACTGTGCAATATGTAAGTAATTAATCTTCAAAGTAAGAAAATTTATAATTTTGTTGTGAATCTTAATTCTTAACTAATGAAAAAAAGTCCAATTTGATTACCTTAAATTTTTAAGAAATTTTAAGCATCTTTAAATTGTTTTTGTACTTTTTCAAAGAAACTCAAAAGGAATCAAGGCTGTTTGTTATGCTGTAGTTCTTGAATTTAAAAATGATGAATTATGAATTATGACGTACATTAAGGATGACCTTGATATATATGAAAGTTCAGAATTTCTTAATTGTTGAAGATAAGAAAGATTTAATACTGCCGAAATCTTTCGTCCTAGAAGGATTAATTCAAGGTTGACCGGGTCTGTGCTATTGTTGTTTAGATAAAAAGAGGTATGCCACAAGAGTTTTTCATATTTTTATCAACATATTCACTTGAGATTCTAACATTAGATACTAGAAGAAGCTGGTGGATCTCTCTTGATGGTACACCCACAGTGATGTTAAACAAACTTCTTGAATGACAAACAGACAAATTAATTTTTTTCTTTTAGTTAACTGACGCAAATTTATCAATATCCATAATGCTGTTACAAGCACTACACATGCTCCTGAGGCTAATAGAGACGATCGCCAAGGTGAAAACAAGGAAACGCGTGTCGTCTTCCAGATTGTGCGTCTAAATTTTTAACAACAACTTGAAAAAATAAAAGGCAGAGAAAACCTAATTGATTTCTATATTACATTTCTTTTAATTTTAAAAATGGTTCCTAAAAATATTCAGATAAAATACAGACACACACTGGAAGACGGAGGCTGAATATAAAATTTAAAAATATAATTAAGATCACATTCACAGACAACGCTTACACACATTCACAGTACGCGGGAGATACACAACTCCTTTACGATATTATTTTGTATCCATTTAAATTATTTTGTATCCGTAACACAAAATTAAAGAACAAATGATAATACTTTACAATAAAAGTTCATACACTGAAATATGATTGTACAAGAAAAGGAAACGTGTGAAAAAAATTTTCCTTTATGGGTATGATTCCCAACAATGCCGATGTTATTATTAATTAAGCTTGTTTAAAACGAAATTTGGAAGGAAAAAAAACTGATCATTTTGAATTTATTTCAAAAAGTACAAAAGCAAATTAATAAATTGCTTGAAACATTTTAAATATTCAAATTGGACTTTTTTCATTAGTTGCCATCTACTATTCGCTAAAAAATTATTAAATAAAATGTCAAATTTTTACGCGCATGCGCAGTATAAAAACATTACTTTAATTACATTTACGCCAAAATACTTTTAATGATATTTTTTTTTTTTTTTTTGAATTTTTAAAGAACAAATTTCCTAAGCTTTTTAAACTCCTCTAAAAATAATGTTAATTTTTTTATATATATTTTTATAGTTAAAGCAGAAAAATTTAGGACAAATATAAAGATTTTTTTTAAAATGTCCATATCTCCATAAATATTTAATAAGCTTACGCAATTTAATTCAATTATTAGAAAAAATCGCAAAAATAATATTTTCAAGCTACAGATTTAATGCTACATATTTTTTAGCATAAGTTGTTTAAAAATACTATTTGCCGCTTGTAATTTATTGTCGGTCCCTCAAGAATTTAAAAGCTTAAAGCTTCATTCACGTATAAAAAATCTCATTATCTAAACATCTCAAAAGTTCAAAAAGATTATTTCCTTATTTCTCTAAATTACTTTAAGAATATGAAAACAAAAAATGCATTAATATAAAAGTGTTTCACTTATTTTGTCTTTCTCCTGTATTTTACCTACCAAGTTTGCAATCCAGTTTTCTATGGAATACTTTGCAATTTTAAGAAATGTTCAAAATAATTTGGCAAAGCTTTAAATTTTTATAAATTTTAAACATTGCCTATCCACTTTTAGAATGCAACATTTAAATCATTGCCAGCATCATATATAGTATAATAATCTTACTTGCATCATTTTTTTGTGACAGAGTTTTAAAAATAAGAATTAATTCTAAATAATTTGGGTTTTGGCCCATATGAATTCGCTAACTTTATAGCAAAGGGAAATTTAAAGCCAAATTTAATTCTAGCAAAGGAAGGTACCCGTCGTGTATTACGCAAATCATTTTGGTTAATTTTTTCACTTAGGTTTTTTCTTAAAATTAGAAAGTATTTTATTACATTTATTTTGTCTGCTACGTTGTACATCAAGTTATGAATTACAAGAAGCTTCAAATTTTATCTGTAAAGGGTTGCTCTATTTTTAGACATTTTATTTTTCATCAGAAACTGTCATCTTTTCATTTTAAGTAACTAAAATTTAAGGATTAGAGTTAATACTAGAATTAAAATTTTTTTTACCTATTAAATTCCAAAAACTTTTATATAAGTCAGAAATGTACAAGTATTTAGTAAAGTTACTCTATTCATAGCGAATTAGAACTGCAACCAGACGAAATATCACGCTAGATGGTATTTTGTGCATGTTGTTTTGGACGTAATATTCCGTTTCCAGAAAATTCTTCCATTTCCTCTTTTTCTATGTATCATTTCGCGCGAATGCCTTCTCTTTTCGAAGAGGTTTTGGTCAAGTATCTTTAAAGGGATTCTTCCAACTGCTATTTTTTATCGCAAACTAAGCAATTTTTTAAACTATAAACCTTACCAACTTAATTTTCAAAATTTATAACTCTACGATTGTAACGAAATAGAAAAAAAAAATTATATAATATTACTTAAAAAAAGACTAAATCAATTATAATATTCATATGTTATAATTAATTTAGAAATTAATTGTAGCATTTGAATACATAAATTTTTATTTGTTGGTGTTGCAATAAAAGTTTTGTAAATTTTCAGATTTAGAATTTACATTGAACCTTGACCCAACGAGACATCCGCCATTTATCAATAAAACTAAAGCACAAATCTCATTTCACAATTCTCGACAGTTAATAGATCCCTACGAGCAAGGATTTTCAATGGAGCTGGGGAAAAAGTATACTTTTCGCTTGAAAAAAGTAATTAATATCAATTTCATTATCTTTGCATAAAACAGAGTTTGATATAATTAACCTTATCTTTAATTTTCAAACAAGACATAATAATAATACACTCTTCGCACCGCAGACAAACGGAATAAACTTTACAGTCTCACAAAGGAGTATACTGACAAACTCTCAATGAAGACTAGTACGACTAGTGTTGTGCAATTGAGAAGTCACGAAAAGTTATTGTTATACACTAAAAAGTATGTAAATCGTAATTCAAAGTTTCGAGAAAGTATTCACTCAAAGAAACCTGAAAAGGGTATAATCTTTTTCGATTTATTTACTTTTATTCTGATACAGAACTTGTAAAATCATGCTTTTCAAGCTCTGCTTCCAAAAGTAATATACAATTAGAAATACTGTCAATATTGATTAAGGAAACAATTTGCGATAGTGTACATATTTCTCGTATATATAACTCCAAAATCTTCTGTACTAAAATTCTAAAATTTGGGAAGTGGGTGCAGAGAAAAATTTCAGCACTGATCTCAAAATCATTCAAAATTTTATTTAACCATTGAAGGGTGGTTTGAAATATGATTCTTTTTTGTATGTTTAGCAGTTCGTTAATGTTAACAAAATTGAAGCGATTTTTTTTTAAACATTTGAAAAATAACATCAATCGCTTGTTAGCTTGCAGCTTGTTCAAGAAAATCCTTCATTGAGAGTTTATTACCTGCTTATCTATAATTTATTATTATTATTTTATTTCTGATTCTATATTTCAGATAAAATAAAGCTATATGAACGCATATTAACGCATAGGAATTTGTAGTTTGAATTGATGATCTGAAATCATGTAATCAACGCATCAATCAATTTATTTTGCTGATCACCAACTCGAGCTATAAGAGGTCAGCGAGAAAGTTTCGGTCATATATAAAAAATGGTTAACACTAACCGGAAAGCTGAAGTTTTTGCTTCAAGCAAGTTTTGCAATGACAAATCCATCACCTCTTTTGGGTCGAATTTACATAAACGAGGTTTAACCCCTCTTGTTTTCCTTTGAAATCTATAAAATAGGTGCAGTTTACTTTATTTTACTCATTGTGCTTCTTTTAATATGTATTCACCTTTTATAACTTCCTTTGGTCTTCATTTGATCATTAATTTCTCATTAAAAAATATGTTTTTCCCTTCTATTAAGTAAAAGGAGGCATTTTTTTATTCCTCTGTCTCACCCTCTTTCTGAAATCAGGAAAAAATTCTCTTCAAGTGATAAGATTTTTTTTCTTTGTATTAGTTACACTTAAATGATGCAATTATAGAAATAATATAATATATATATAGGGAATAAAATTTTTCTACCTTCAGTATTTAAATATTTAAGGTGAAAACTACTTTCGTTATATGAATTTTTTTTAAATAAATAATGGTAAGTATAAGGGATAAATTTTCTGACAGGCATTTTTTGTTTCAAATTTAATTGAATTTTCGAAAAATCATGGTAATGCCAGTGCCCTAACCTTATTCAGCAGAGTAACTGTTGCCAATTTTGAAACAAAATCGAGAAAAGAATGCAAGAATGCAAAACGGAATGCAAATAATGAGTCTGCCTAAAATTTAAGTTCCATTTTATCGACAAAATAAAGACTGGCAGAATTTTTTTTTTCTCAAGAAGAAGTAAAATATTTTTTATGCAACTAAAAAAATTTATTTTTGAAAAATGAATTATTTTTTCCATTTTATCATTTTATTAATTAACATGAACAAATGTTTTTATCTCTTTCTGAATTTTCTACTCATTGTTCTCTACACACTAAATTTACAAAAATTTAAAGTGCAATGTCAATTGTAGGGGAGAGTGGGATCAATTGTAACAGGGTACGATTGTAACAGAGCAAAAATTTCAATTGTCGGGCTCTAGATTTGGTTCCTAGGTGGCGCACGCGGTGTATTTGATAAATCTACATGTACACCCCTGCTGGCAACCATTTTTATGTACTTTTGAAAGAGTTACTTCACAAAAGATATTTTCACGCTACGTGAGTACTTTTTCTGGTATTAGAATATTATATTGTAACAAAGTAATTTTGTTTAAACAAACAAAAATTATTAACCGAATATGTAAGTAACCTTAATTAACATTTCAAAAAAAAAAGATTAGTTTTGTTAATTAACAAGCATTGTTTTTAACAAATGAAGCTGAAATGGCGTCTTGGGAACGATTGTAACAATAAGTAAAGGGACGATTGTAACAGCTGAAAATAAATAATCTTATGTTTACAAACCATTACTTAACTCTTTAAGAACCATTAATAGTTTCCTATATCATTTATATTATGTTGCATGTGCATTATTTTATTTGTCACCTTTCTTAGCATAAATTAAAATTTTTAACCCCTTAAAGTTAACCCTTTAGGTCTCTGCTCATTATTATTTTTGCTCCTAAAATATCACTACTATTTTGATCAATAAAAAAATATATCACAACTATGATAATATGTATAATTAACTATGTTTTAGTTGAATTTATGAACTGTTACAATTGACCCAGTAAGTGGGGACAATTGTAACAAGTGCACGACTGTCAAAAATTTTTAATAATTATAATAACATTTAAAATAAGGTATTTTTTTTCTAGTAGATGATAGTCTACTTTACTCGTCTGTCAATACTAATAATATATTGGATTTTTTGTTAGTTAAAAATAGTTAAGTAAAAAATATCACAATTGATCCCACTCTCCCCTATGCTTACTTAATCCCGAAATTGTTTCCATAAATTACAGTCGAAGTAGGGTGCTCAATTGAATTATTCAAAAACTCAGATTTTAGACTGGGGTTCATTTTAACTGTTCCTGCAATTCAACAGATCATTCCATCATCTGAAAGTTGGTAGTTTCTTATTTATTTTTTGTTATTCTCAGATTCGATTAAGAGAAATGGTTTTAGAAAGAAACAAAAAAAGAAAGAAAGAAGGAATTTGGCAATATGTGCAAATGAACAAAGTTCAGATTTTGCCATGCAGGCTCATAAACTCTGTTCTTCTACTATGCCCTCACATTTACGTATGCGCTTGAGTATTCGACACACCAATTTTACATCTTTGTTTCTAAACAGTAGTTTTGGTACTATCACAGGAGCAGAAATTATCTGCCCCTGATTTAATAGCAATTCTTGATTCATCAGTGTACTATACCAGATAGTTACCCTCAGCTCACTGAGGAGATTTGAGCCACTCATCTCTAAAAGGAATATGGGTCTTGAATGGCTTTTGAAAAGCATACCTTAATGACATATAGTCACAGTCAATAGGCATTATAACAGATGGATGATCGGTCACTTACGGTATGAGGGGTCCCCATGAGAAGTGCTTAGAATTTTCATTCCATGAACCAAGGCGCATATAACTATTCATACATGTCTGAGCTTCAACTTTATAGCGCAGATATAGTAAATGGAGTCCTAATAAGCTCTCTAGCGCAGCAGTGGTAGAGGTCCTAAGACAGCCTGCTGCTCAGACTATTCTTTATCATCTGGTAAGACCAGTTCTTACAGAATTCCTCTTAGTCCTAGATCACCAGCCAATGGTGCCATATATGGCAATATGACTTATGGTCCTTTAGTAAATCCTGTAAACTTTCAAATGCATAAGACCCAAGTTTTACCAATAGCATCTCGGCAAGACCAAAATATTCTTTGGCCCTGCTGAAGCATTATTTAAACTGGTAACACCTGTTGAGTTTGGAGTCAAGGAAATCCCCGAGAAACTTGACTTTCTCAGTGAGTTCTAACGTATGATCAAGGTATTCCATAACACCAAGATTAATAACACCAAGAGCTTTCTCCAGGTAAAGCCCAAAAGACTGATCTTAGAAGCGTTAACTGATAAGACAGATTCTGAGCAACATCTAGCTACTTCTAGAAATACACCATTCATAATTTCAAAGAGTGTTTTGCTATTACACTCAATCCTCTTTATCGCTTTTGTCATCTTAAGGAGTAGACTTCACGATACATTTTTTTGTGAGTGTGAGGTCTATTCTGCTCAAAGATTTGAGCATCTGGAACAATGTTGTCTTAGCTTCCGCGAACTACAAGATATTCTTGTCATGTGTTTGCTGTTGAAACTTCTTCGCTAGTCATGATCTAGGGTGTGGGTACAAGAGACCTCTGAATTATGCGCCTTGCTTCTCGAAGCGGCAAAACTTGTAAGTCTAAACATAAGCTTTACATTTCACTCAGTTGTGATCTGAAAATTCATCTAATACAAACTCCATTTGTTTTGAACATCAAAAGTTATGAATAGTTTGCTTTTAAACTTTTATTTCTGCTAAACATTTAGCTTAGTTTGTTTCAACAATTATTGGACATGAGAAAAAATAAAATCATTAAAACATTCGTAAATATGTGCTTCTTAGAGATAATGTCTATGAATGCCCTCACATGTTATTTCAGTTTCAGCTCTTTGTTGCCAATGCCAAAGAAATCATTTAATCGGTTTTTTGATAATCATTAGTGATCATTAGTGATCATTTGATAATCATTATTTTTTTGATAATCATTCTGATAATCATTAGTGTAATATATAAAGATAGATTTAATTTTGAACTTCAACCAACTTAATTTTAAATCAACATAAAGAAGCAAAGAAACCAATTCCTCATTAGTCTATCCATTAATCGCTCACGCCGCTGGTGGAAAGTTGAGGGGGGGGTGAACACGAATAGCCCTGGAACCAAATCGTGAGTTCAACTTTGGAAGTCGACAAAACTACTGGCGTGGGTATAAAGCAAGGTGTACGTTAAATCAGTTATATCTGAACGACCCATCGTTGTTATTTTTGGAAATTTGGAAAGAGAGAAAGTGTCAATTACGACGCTATACACGTTATACATCTAAAATCAAAATTACATGACCGTTAAAAGAGAGTAAGGTGCTTGGTCATGAGTGAGCAATATGTTTATACAAAAATGTCAGATGTGCAATTATAGGTATAAATACAAAACTGTAGTTTGTCAGATGAAAAACTTACAAAGATATTTAAACTAACTTGTCTTTGGAATTTATTTTAGTCTTATTAGGTTTAACATAAAAAATAAATAAATTAAATAGGATCACTTGCCTGCTGAACAATCTCAAACGCGTAAATCTGTATACGAAAAAATTAACCATGTCTGTAAGTAAAATTTCGATTACTTCTAAGCTTTTAGTCACAACAGTTCGGGACTCGTTTTATTCTATTCAGTATAAAATAATAAAATAATTGCCAAACTAAACGTACCCCTTTAAACTGTGACAATAATAAAAAGACTCAATACCTTAAAATCATGTAATAACGATAGTGAAAATGTGCTTTAATTACAAAGTTCGCAATTGTTATACGTTTTTTATACTGCACTATTGAGAATAATTAACAAATATTTAGATCGAAAAGAATCTGCTTCCTTATCCATACGACACAAATTGCATTGATTACTTAGAAAAATGGAAAGCAAGAGGAGGTCATGGACCTACAAATGAAAGAGTAAGAATCTCTTCTTTACTTCCTGCTTAATAATCCTATATTTTTATTATTACGAATAACCAATTATGGATAACCAATTGTAAACAATAAGCTTTCTTGCACCTTATCGAATCTTTGAAAACTACCGGTGTATATGTTTAAGATGTGAGGGAACAGGTTTGGTATTCTAGAAAGTTTCGTTATTAAGACTTGAATTAGTTTTCACCCTTATCTCAATTCATTACTTTTTTGTGGACGGGATAGCCTGGTTAGTATGAGAACGCGATTTTGAATCCCGCCTCCTAAAGAATCTCCGTCTATTAAGTGATGAGTGGTGCTCTTTAAATCTAACTCCAAGTTCCTATAACAAATGGATACATAGGGGATATGAACCTGGAGATGGATCATTCTCTGCTTCATATCAAAAATACGATCTGTAGATGAATGAATGGGTTATGATTGAATCTCGTAAAACTAGCTGTGATGTGTGTATCCTTGGCCATAGATGGCAAAACTGCAAAAACAAGAAGCGCACTCTCTGTCTTCAAAATTTGCTTGATTTCAAACAAACTTGCTGCAAAATTGGGTCGGCTGTTAACCGGCAGTTACAGAAGAAAAGTTACATAAGTAGAATCGCGATGGCTCAGGCGATGGAGCGTTCACTTTCCAAAGAAGAAAACCGGGTTTGGATCCCAACGATTGCTTGCTGATTCCGCATCAGGCTTGTATCGAGCACAGTACTGACGTGAAATGTCGTCAGTGGTAGACGGATCATGAGTTGGAGTCCCTTTGCCATGACTAACCGTGGTAGGGCACTAGGCCCATTTTCAAGAGATCGTGGATTTGATTCTCGCCAGTAGTAGATTCTTCCCGTGAAGTAAATGGTGACTGATGCATATTAAATCTGTCGAGTCACAAAGTCCTCCATGTTTCCATAACAAATTATACCTCGGGGGATTGATCCAGGAGTTTCCTTGTCTTCTAGATTTGTTCAAAATTACAAGACTACGAACATACTACTGAACCTTAGTAGTCGTGAAAGTCGCCTTTGACATCGACGAACGTCGTTGAGTCGGCTTTTCGAAGACGGTTATAAAATAAAATAAAAAAATTTCATAAGTAAGTGGCATAAGCTACAAAAGCGTTAGGGTGATTTGAACTGGGTTCAAATCCTAGCCATGATTGGTCGATATGAATTCTGCAACCGGCTCGCACCACCCGAAGTGCTAAAGTAAACTTATTTTCTGTTTTGGACGGGAAATGGGTGAGTATTCACTGACCGTCAAGCTAACCATGCGAGTTTTTCCTCTCCACTTAAAGCAATGCGATTTTGTTTCTTCAAAACGTCCTAAACGTAGGCAACATTTCTCCCAATACTTGATCCATGAGTTTCCTTGTCTTCTTGATGGGGTTCAAAATTACAAGGCTAAGGAGTTGGACATTAGCAGAAGTAAACCCAAAATTGGGTCGGCTGTTTAACGACGGTTATAAAGTGACACAAGAAGCAACAGCAATAACTTTTTGAACTTTATATACCTAATCGCATTACGACACTTAAAATGAAGTAAAAATAGTAGAAAAAAACTAGTAAATGAAATAATTGCGTTAACTTTCATGAGTGTTGTCGTCCATTTTAACGGCTAATTATTTTCGACGCTGAATTATCTCTTATTTTCTAGATTATTTTCTATCTCAACTAATAATGTTCCAAATGGAACTGATGGGTAAGAAAATAAAACAAAAAGAAAAGCTTGGTGCTTCGTATTCTTTATTTTACTTACAAACTTTTGGTCAGGTTGTTTAGAAAGTAATCTTTTTATTTTAAATTTAACTTTAGGAGTGCATTCAGGAATGTTATACAAATATTACTTTGACTGCCTATGGACTATCACAAAGCAAAAAAGGATTCAACCTTAAACGTGAGTATGTTTTACTAACGAAGCTAAACCACACATATGAATTAAGTCTTTTACAATGTGGTTTGGAGCAAAAATTGTGAGCCATAGTGCAATTTACAAATGCAGCGAAAAATAGAAAAGCATGGAAGTTTTAGATTTTGATAAATTTTTTAAGCTTTTTTCTAGAGCAATCCAAAATGATAATACAAGTCTACGACTTGAAACCTTGATACTAATGAGATTGAATTTGGAAGTTTTACAGGAAAAAGAAAAACCGATATCATTTCAATGAGAGAAATTTATGTGTACATACACAATCATATATATATATATATATATATATATATATATATATATATATATATATATATATATATATATATATATATATATATATATATATATATATATATATATATATGTGTGTATATATATATATATATATATATATATATATATATATATATATATATATATATATATATATATATATATATATATATATATAATATATATATATATATATATATATATATATATATATAATTATGAAGCTCAGAATTTCATAATTTTTACTGACCATCGTCCCTTAATTTATGCATTTAAAAAAAAAACTCAGATTCATGCTAACCACGCCAGCTTCAACATTTAGATTTTATTGTCCAATTCAGTACTGAAATACTACATGTTTCTGTAAGTGACAATGTAGTGGCACGCACGCTCTCACGATTAAGCTCCATTAATCTTCCATCAGTTGACTTTCTTAGAATTGTTTATGCCCAAAGAGATGATGAGGAATTAAAAAAACTACTCACTGAATGTGAAAACCCTTCAATGACTTTGAAATTGCAACCTATGGAATTGGATGGCCCATACCCCTTATATTGCGACACCAGCAATAACAGAGTCCGTCCATTTGTGCCAAAAGATTTTTGTAAAAGTATTTTTATGTCTCTGCATAATTTGACACCTCCTGGAATCCTTGCTTCGAAGAAGCTTGTCTCTCTCGTTTCGTATGGCCATCCATAGCTAAAGATGTTGTGGATTGTTCCCGCTCCTGTGTCAGCTGTCAAAAAAACAAAGTGATCCAACACACACAGTCTCCTCTTCAACCATTTGAGTTACCATCCCGACGGTTCGACCATTTACACATTGACCTGGTCGGACCTTTCCCTCCTTCTGAAGGATACCAGTATCTCGTGACATGCATTGTCAGATTCTCAAGGTGGCCTGAATCTATCCCCATCCCAGAGATTACTGCCGAAACAGTTGCCCGAGCCCTCGTCAATAACTGGTTTTCTAGGTTTGGCATTCCTTCTGTCATCGCAACCGACCAAGACCGTCAATTTGAGCGTAGCCTTTTCTTTCAACCTTCTCGAATGATTTGAGCAGCTAGAGTGCGCACAACACCATACCATCCTTCCAGCAATGGTCTCGTCGAATGCTTTCACAGAACTCTAAAACAAGGTCTCAAATGCCACTCTAATATAAAATGGACTAAATCATCCCTTCCTATGGTACTTATCGGAGTAAGATCTGTCTTAAAAGAAGACCTATGATGCACCAGTGCTGAAATTGTTTATGGAACCCCCCTACGACTACCAGCGGAGTTCTTCGATCCTTCAACTTCAAATGTTGACCCCCACGAGTTTCTTCTAAAACTTCGAACCTGCATGTCAGAACTGAAACCAATTCCAACTTCTTCACATACAAACGCAAAAGTTTTCGTCCACCCAACTCTTGATTCATGTGTTTGTGAAATATGACAGTGAGAAAAAAAACGCTTCAAGCTCCTTATGACGGACCATACGAGGGTTGCTATTTATATTTCTGGCCTTGGCAACAGTAAGTGTTGCTAGGCGACCGCAGGCGATTTTAATCGAAAGTTTGATATTTTTAATCATAAATTCAGCAGACAATTTACCATTATAGCTTCTTTTGTGTTGTTGGCTGTAAATTGAAAAGTTCTTCTCTTTCAAAAAATGGAATTGAATCGTGAACATTTTCGTGCCATTATTTTTTATAACTTTCGACGTGGATTGTCAAGACAAGAGTGCTTCGATGAACTTAATTCTTTATTCAGCGATAAAGCGCCATCCTACACCACTGTAAAAAATTGGTATAACGAATTTAATCGTGGTCGATGTTCGATCCAGGATGAACCCTGTGCAGGTCGTCCAAAATCCGTTGTTGTGCCAGAAAAGATCGATGCTGTGCGTGAACTGATAAAGAAAGATCGTCATGTGACATACCGTGACATAGAGGCGTCTTTGAACATTAGTATGACTATCATCAATAAAATATTGCATGAACATTTGAGCGTAAAAAAAATTTGTTCGCGTTGGATCCCGCATAATCTGCCAAACGCTCAAAAAAAGGCTCGTGTCGATTGGTGCAAGGAAATGTTGGAAAAATACGTTCAAGGTACATCAAAGGCTGTGTATAGCATCTACACAGGTGACGAATCATGGATCTATGCATATGACCAGGAAACAAAACAGCAATCAACTGTATGGGTCTTCCAAGACGAGGCAAAACCAACAAAAAATGTTCGAGGAAGAAGCACATCGAAACAAATGATTGCCTGTTTCTTCGGCATGAACGGCAACTTGTGGCAACAGTGGCGTTAGAGCAACGCAGAATGGTCAATTCTGAATGGTACACGACCATTTGTTTGCTAGAAGTCATCGGAGAAATTCGAAAAAGCAGAAGAACAGGCGAATAATTCTTCATCATGACAATGCGAGCTCTCACACATCGATTCAAACAAAGGCATCTCTGACGAAGCGAAAGATCGAACTGATGGGTCATCCGCCGTACAGCCCTGATTTGGCACCCAATGACTTCTTCTTATTCCCACACATCAAAAATAAATTACGTGGACAACGATTTTCGACCCCCGAAGAAGCGGTTGATGCATTAAAAACGCATGTTTTGGAGTTACCTCAATCGGACTGGAAAAAGGGCTTTGAAAATTGGTTCAAACGCATGCAAAAGTGTATTTATCATCATGGAAAATATTTTGAAAAACAATAAAACCAATTTCGATCCTGCATGTTTGTTTCTTCGTTATTAGGCCAGAAATATAAATAGCAACCCTCGCATAGAGTCCTCAGTAGTTCAGAAAAAAACTTTTCGTCTGGACATTTCTGGAAAAGCTTCAGTGGACTGTGACGACCACCTAAAACCGAATTTCCTCCTCAAACACATTAAACAAACTGCGACAACATCAAAATTGCCTCATATTATGACAACTCCAGCTTCTACAACATCCTCATAATTAACTAAACCTACGCAGACAATGACACGATCTGGCAGGAGAGTTCGATTTATTCCCAAATACTTGAAGTATTTGCTGGAGGGGAAGAACTGCGACGGTGCCCTGCTCTTATAATTTCACCTTTCCTTGGTGATGCAAAAAGCACTTTCACTTCAACTTACAGTGACTCACGTTGAGAAACCAGTTTTCTACCAGCAACAGACGGTACACATTAGTTTACCTCGTGCGCTGATTGGTGAAGCATGGATCTCCAATAATCTTAATTTCATTTAACTTTCTGTATTTTTATTTGTAATTTTTTAATTATGTTTAAATTAAATTTATCTTAATGTTTAAATTAAGATGAGAATGTGCAAACTTTAAAATTATGTAAGGATGTATGAATGAAGGATAAAGTCTATAAGCGGCTTTCTATCCATATGTGCAGGCTCTGACTTTTAAATAAGACACCCTATGATAGATGATATGAAAATTAATGAATTTTCCTTTTTTAGTCTAATTAAATTACTGATTCCTTTTTTTTAATTGTAATAAATTTAATAACATTTTCTTCTTTTTTGGGTTTTATTAAGTTAATTTCTGAATAATAACCCTTTTTCTAGTTTTCTCATAGATGGCAGCACTAATACATTACTTGCTTAAAAAAATTTATCTACCAAACATATTTTTTAATTTCACTTTATTCGATTCAAGCTGTAAGCACAATTTCAAATATTTTACCTCTTCGCGAGTTTTGTTAACTGTATTTTTATTCCACATTGAAGCCTAAACCGCTCTTTGCAGCACGCCAGTAAATTTGATTACTGCTTTCTTTTTTATTTTCATGCTCTTTTTCAACAAATATTTTTTTTCGATATCGACACATATAAAGAATAATTTTTATCTTAGGATAATTATTCTTTATTCAGAAATATCGCATTAATTATTCCAATAGATGTTTCTTGAGGAAGACTGTTGGATTTTCCCATTTATAGCTTTCTCTTTATATTTTTATTACTTTATTTTATTTTATTATTTGCGTCTATATATATGTGTGTGCGTGTACATAAATCTTTTTATGTTATTTATTTTCATTAAATCCTCTTCTTAATGTATTAAATGCTAAAATGCTTCCTCAAAATATATAAATAAAAAATAAATTAACTTAGATCACACTAATACTATGTTGAAAAATGAGGTCTGATTACAAACGAATCGAAATTGGGTTTACATCGCTAATGTCAAAAATCTTCTGTTGATTTTCAATTCATAATTAATTATTATCTGCACTGCTACTTCAAGCTAGAGGAGAATGCTTAGCGGAGAATTCGCAATGCTGCGAAAAATTTTTGGAAATGGATAGACTGCTGCACCTTACCCAAGAATGGACGACATCCTACTCAACTCGAAAGAATAATTGGCTTCGATTTCTCCTGCACTTTCGGTGTTAATTTATGATTCATCTTAAAGAAAAAAATAAGTTTTTCCCCCTATTAACTGTCGTGTTTGCTTTTGGAATGGAGCTGCCATAGAAAGTACACTCTAAGAAGAAGAAAAAAAGAAGGCGGTTTCGTTTGCTCCGCTATAGAGATAAACACCTGAACGATATTTTTTTGTTTTCCATGTCTACTTCAATGTGACAGCGTTTCTACATTTCCAGTGGTTCATTTTGCTGAGTGATGGCGACGCTTAATTTTTGCTCACTGTGGTGATATTGAGTAAACTTTAGAGGATCATATTTATTGGTGAAATCTTGTGAACAAACTTGGATGAATGTTATAGAAGGCTTCTTTGGGGAGAGCAATATTTTGCACATTTTATTTTAATTAGAAATGATATTTATTTAACAAATCATGGTCTGATTTTTTTAATGGTATTCTCTTTTGAATTGTTCTGTACCAATTGAAATTTTTAAACGTGAATGTTTCACGCTTAAAGAATGATTCAAATTTAAAGAATGACGCTCATATCTTTAAATTTGAAAATATAATGATATGGTTATTGATATTTATATTTTAAGAATGTTTCTATTTATTGATATTATTTTTCAATGGCTTACCATATTATTTGTTTAAAATAAAATAGTAATATTAAAATTTAGTGTTTTCATTATATATTTTTTTCACTTTTGATTCAATATGATTTTAATTAATATTTAAGGCGACAAAGGGCTTCCAAATTTTTTTTTTGAAATTATAAAGGGATTTGCTTGAAATTTTCAGGATACATTTATATTGCTAAAAACAACTTTTATACAAAATTTCAAAAAAATATTTCAAAATTTAAGAAATTAAAAAATTTAAATTTTTCAATTTTTTATGCTTTTTTATATTACTCCTCGCGTCTGAAATTTTGTCAAAATGACAAAATTCTTTTAAAATATTACATATTAGGTAATATTGAAAAAATTGTTGGAAGTACTTTTTTTATTTTTTATTATAGAAACAAATAACATTAAAAAAACAGTAAAAAACCTACATTTTTAGGAAAAAATCATGATACCTCTATAAAATATCATGTATAAAAAAATACTATTCACTTAATTCAAAAAACTTTTCCAACAAAATGTTAATAATATTCATAAATATATAGCATTAAATTCTCAGGTCAATAGAATGAAAATTCATTACGCTGGAACAGTTTGAAAATTGTAAATTTCTCAAAAAAGACATTTTGAGAAAAAAGACTTTTAGTACTTTTTCATTGCAAATTTTCCATCTGAACAAATATTTCTTGTTTTTAATATAAATACCTATAAATATTGTCTAATGAACTAGTTTAATAATTACATACTTTAAATTTTTTTTAAAAAAATTAACAAAATATTCATCTAATTTTAAATTAATTTTAAACTAAGCTAATTTTAAAAGTTACCTGCAGACAAAAAAAGGTAAAAAAAGGGGCGTGGTCAAAACTGAAATGGCCATAACTTCATAAATTTTACTCTTATTCCAGAAATTTTTTTTTTAAAATGTTCAGTTAAATGCCTAAATTTCAAAAATATAAAATGTGAAATATCGATTTTTTGACTAATTTTTGCTTCTTTGAAAGTCCCTTGTCACTTAAGTTATTTTTAGGAATCGCTATCTTTTTATTGCATTATATATCACAGTATATATGATTTATTGATTGTATAAGCAAAATTAAAATTTTTATTTTATTATGGTGTTTAAGAAAAATAAGCTATTCAAATATTTGAATTTTTTTCATCTTCTAAATGTTATTTTTAATAATTGAATTTTTCTTTTTTTGTTTTTGTGATATTTGAATTGTTTTTTAAAAGATCTTTACCACGAAATAGAGGGATAATCACCAAAATGATAATTAATGCATACTTGAATTGAAAATAGTAATCATTAAAGACAGGATGTGGATTTTGAAGTGTGAGAAAGAGAGTTTAGATTGGAATGCTTTTCAGGTTATATATATATATATATATATATATATATATATATATATATATATATATATATATATATATATATATATATATATATATATATATATATATATATATATATATATAAGAGAGGGAGGGAGCAGGGATACAACAGAAGTTAGAAGAATGGAATTGCTAGCAACACATGAAGAATCTCAAAAGAGATCAATAGTAAGAAAACTTGCATTAAAACAGAGGATTTAAACTCTTGAAAAACGCATGCAGACTCTTAATTTTGAGAAAAAGCAAGTTGGAGGTTATATGTGTCTTATCTGAATTAAGAGTTTTTATAGAGAGTGAATTTGCTCTTGAGAGTGAACTTGCTTTCTGATAGTAGCAACGTACTTTATTTTTCAGCGAAAGATCCCTGAATTGCTACTACATTATTGCAGCGAAACATGTGATTCGTGCATGAAGATGTCACCGCACATTATGTACTTCATGTACGTAAGTTCATTGATATAATATTCCCAAGAAACAGGTGTACCATAGTAAAACTTCAGCGTTTTATCACATCAGTGGGACATTTTTTTAGTAATTGTGAACCTGTGGACACATTAGAGGAACAAGAAGCTCTGACTTTCGTTGTTTTAATAGAAATTAAAAGCAACTTCGAATATGACCGGAAATGGTTTTTACATCAATACATAGTTTGTAGTCATCTGATGCGTCAGTGATTACCATATCGAGCGACTCTTGCAATAACTAATCTAAAAAAAACTTCTAAAAAATATCGGAAGTTCCAAAAAGTCGATACGTTGATACGTTAATAGAGTAGTTAATAATTAACATTAATTCGTAAAGTATGTTGCATAAGTAATAAATATCTAGTTTATAAATCAGGCCTCTCTTCAATCGAATTCAATATTAAATGCTATTAATTTGATGGTTTTTAAATTTTTAAATGTGCCCTAAAAAACCCTATATTTATCAGAAATATAGGGTTTCATTTTTAAACTATACTTTCTTATCAGTGCCAATGAATACTGTTGAAATTCATTTTTGATAAAATTGAAATGTAATTGTTGAACAGAATTAAAGAGTATTTTTGTTCATTTCAGAGACAATAACACCAGAAATGTCAAAAGAAATTTCTGAATGTCAGATTCAAAACTGTGGACCGGCCTGCTTGTGAGTTTTAAATTCGAAAGTTAATTTTTTAACAAAAAAAAGAATGTTTATATGAAAGAAATTATGTTTCATTTGTGTGTATGTTGTTAAGAACATGGATATTTATCTAGGGTTCTCAATAGTCTTTGACCAGTGTAATTTTTAAATCGTTTACTTGCTTCTGATGGTTTAAGTGAGTGAAAAATATTTATTGAGAGTTGTGAACTCAAAGAAATTGCTATATTTTTGTGTTCAAATATCTCCAACCAGTTTATAATTTTAATTTATTAAAACCATTTTCAAGAATGCAAGTTGAAAGGTTTACATAACAACAGAAAAACTATATGATACTGCTAGTGCATTATATTCCTGTCTCTTGCAGCAATTACAACAGCACAAATTGATCTCGATAAAATTATCATTATACGCAGCTAGAATTTGATCCCATTCTGGTTGTCCCATTCTGATCCCATTTGGATTAAAAGACTTATATTGTGAATATTGATGTCTTTCTATGAGACGTTTATCTCTTCCCATTAATAATATTTAAAAATGAAGAGTTGGAGATTGTGTTCGCTTCTGTTTTTGAGAAAGTGAAAAGATAACATCAGCTATAATTAGGCTTAGCGTGACTCAAATGTCATAAACAATGTTGAAACGCATAGCAGTCATGAAAATAGCATATTATTCACAAATTAAAAGCGTTATTTCACGTCAGTTCCTGCTGTCTTTGAAGAATCATGACATAATTTGTACAATGCGCAAAATAAGAAGATATCACCCTGAATAACTTTCGTTTTAATGATCAGATTTTTACGTACTAAATACCGATCCTAATAGTTCCTTGGGGTGACTTTAAATACGCGAATTAATTAGTGCTAAATATTAATTTAATTACGAAATCAGACAGAAAACGTACTTTTTCTGAAGGAACAAATATATATATATATATATATATATATATATATATATATATATATATATATATATATATATATATATATATATATATATATACTAGGAGGCTTCGCCTCCTGCTCGCTGGCGCTCACCAACCCCGGAACTGCATTCACAGTTCATTTAGGATTGCTTCGCAATCCAATGCTCGCTTTGCTCGCTCATTGGATACGTTCTTAACGCCTAGTTTTTGTATACTTTTTTGAATACTGAAGTTCCGAAAACTTTTCACTGTAGAAAATTCTAAACCTGTACATTTCAATATTAATTTGAAATTGCAAACAGTTCACATATTTTTCTTAATCACACTATTCTAAATTTTAGTTGTTGAGAAAAGTAACTGTTGTAAGTTTTGTTTTAAAGTCTTTCCCACCAGAGGGCTAAAGCCATGTGTTGTAAAACAATATGAAATAATAGTCTGCCACTGAACGCCGGATGTAAAGCATCGGCTTTGATGAAGATAATTTTGTATTTTTAATTCTCTGAAGGGCGCCACCTTAATAATATGGAGTTTGTA
Organism: Parasteatoda tepidariorum; assembly: GCF_982258835.1. Classification (NCBI taxonomy): domain Eukaryota; kingdom Metazoa; phylum Arthropoda; class Arachnida; order Araneae; family Theridiidae; genus Parasteatoda; species Parasteatoda tepidariorum. The sequence goes on along the minus strand of NC_141764.1, from coordinate 20,656,809 downwards.
AAATAAATGTATATATTTTTGATTGTTGATGAAGCCCATCATTTTGTGTTTTCATTAGTGCTCAGAAGCAGAACAACTATAAGTTTTTTATTTCATCACAAAAAAAAAATAAAAAAATGTATAAAAAACAAAGAAAAGAGTAAGAAAATGAGTATAGTCATAGAAAAAATTAAAATTATAATGTAGTATTTGTCAGTTAAAATAAAACTTTTTGTTTAAGTCATTGTTAACAATTCAAATTTTTCCAAGGCAATTCTAAAGTATAAATTAAGGTAGTATTGTTAAGTTGAAACACAATATTTTTAGTTTTGATGTCAACAATACAATTCAATTTTTCACAAAAACGATTGTTTCCAATGTTAAGTTCAATGTCAACAATTCAAATTTTTCTGAGGCAACTCTTAACCTCTAAATATTATTTTTCTTATGTACGCATTTCTAAATGTCAGTATTCAACCACAAAACAACTTAAGTCCTCAAATTCAGCATGAAGTTGTAAAATGTAATGAAAAAGGGTCATAGCAAAGTAGAAGTAGAAGTAAAGTTAGTACTGTAAAATTAAAACAATATTCTTAATCAATGAGCCAAGTTCTTTAAGAAGCAGTTGTAGAAGTAGGTTGTTTATTTAAAACTTTTTATAGAATTTCTTTAAGAACACAATTGTTAATTTGGGCACTTGGCGATACAACACTTTTAGAATTGAAGGATTTGTTACGTCAAGCGCTCAGGTATCATAATTTTGATCTAGTTGCGCTTCTATGTCATTTTGATTTATGTTGCTAAGTTAACTTTCAAAAAATTCTATGGCCGACAACAGCATTTTTATTTTTTAAGTTGTTTATTTTTTTTAGAATTCGTTATTTTTTTAGCGAAATGTTTCTTAACCTAACAGAATTCTTTGCCGACTGTTTTCTCTATGAATGAAGAAAATAAAGTAAATATTTAACTGTTGTGAAAAGAATCTTATTTAGTTGTACAAAGTACTTCAGTCAAAATTTGGGAGCCACGTAAGAGAATTATATATAATAGATATATATATATATATATATATATATATATACACGAAGAATAAAACAAAGAAAAATAAAAGACATATGAAAAAGGGGGGTAAATAATAAGTAAAAAATAACAAACAACAGTTTATTAAAAATAATAATAAATAAAAAAAATTTAAAAAAAAAAAAAATCATGAAATGTTAATTAAAAAACCGGAAAAAAAGGATATAATCTTTTCTTCAGCCCACACGATTATATCCGCAAAACAGAGTGCTTTCTGATATTGTATCAATAAAGCCAAAGCTAAATAAATTAATACAATAGTGTGAGGAGCACTCAAAAAAATTTTTAAAAAATAACAACAAATGAAATAGATCACAAAAAGTACAAATAAGTAAAAATAACATGAAAAAACAGATAATAAAATAAAATAAAAAGAAAAAACATTAAAAAGGGGAGACTATAAAGCGAGCAGCAAAATCAGTTCAACTTACATGGACGAATATTTTTCAAGAATGATTTAAAAATGTTTTCGCAGAAAGATTGCCAGATTACAAAATATGAAAACAAAAGCGCAAATCGAGTGTAACAAGAGGGTTTTAAAGTGTCGTTCTTACTGCACTGTTGAAGTGATTTGTTATTCTGAGTTTTGATTTGTTAGTTACCAAGGATGGGCTCGAAATGGATGTGCGCAAGGTAATATTATACTGGATAATTTTAAAAATTGATCATAAATAGTTTTAGAAGATAGATGTTTATTTAAGAAAAAGTATAAAATAGAAAAGAGAAACATAAAATGCCTGTTTTGCAGATAACTTTAGCCGCGGATTTGCACGAAATGGATTAGTACATAGAAAAATTATTTAAATTATCAAAGAAAAAATTCTTTCAATAGATAATTTTGACACGGATTTGCCCGAAATGGATTTGCACATGGAAAAATTAACAAAGAAAAAACCTAAGTAGATAATTTTAGCCACGGATTTGCCCGAAATGGATTTGCACATGGAAAATTGTATAAATTAACAAAGAAATTTTTAGAAAACAATTTTATCCACGGATTTGCCCGTAATGGATTTGCACATGGAAAAACTGTATAGATTAACAAAGAAAATTATTTAGTAAAGGAATTTTTAGTAAATAATTCTAACCACTGATTTGCCCGAAATGGATTTGCACATGGAAAAATTATACAAATTAACAAAGAAATAATTTTGGCAATGGATTTACCTGAAATGGATTTGCACATGGGAAAATCATAAAAATTAACAAAATGTTTAATAAATATATCCACCAAAATATACGATTAATTCAATGATTTTATATAAAATTTTATTACATTAGTTGGGTATCCATTGTTTTTTATCAGATTTTGAAAGAGTTTATCGATTTGTTTTTTGGATAAATAAATATTACTACATATTCTTTTAATTCTGTTCATTTCATTAAAAGTGGTATTTAAATAGATGCTCCTAGAAACATTAGAATTCCAAGTAACTAGTTTATTAATATTAAAATTAAAATCATTTCTTTTATCGTATAAATCAACAAAGCAGATATTTTCAACTTTCATAATACCCAAATCCAAAAAATTGAAATTAATGTTATCATCATGATTACGAAGTAAGATTAATTCCTCAGGGTATATATCACTCAATAAAACAGTAAAATCTAGGAAATTAAAGACAATTAAGTCATCAATATATCTAAAAACAAATTTAATACTAAGAGTAAAAATTTTTTCATAATAATGCAAAAATAAGTTAGCTAAGAGAGATGAATAATTAGATCCCTGTGGTATTCCATTAATTTGAAGAAAAATATCCCTTCCATTGTAAAGATAATTATTAAAAAGACAAAGATTAATCAGAATTTCCCAATAATCAAAATCGCAACAAAGGGTATTTTTAAAATCATGGTAATAATTCAAAAGGACATCTTTTAGTTTAGAAAGGGGAATGCTATTGAAAAGATCCTGGAAATCAAAAGTCGCAATAGAATTAATTTTATTATGTTTAATGAAATATATATATATATATATATATATATATATATATATATATATATATATATATATATATATATATATATATATATATATATATATATATATATATATATATATATATATATATATATATGCATGTGCCCAATAAATATCATTCTGTTATTTCCATTCCTTCCTGGTGTACCACATTTAATGGTTAGTGAATTTTAACTATAGACAAAATTTTAGGGATAATAATTTTTACAGCTTTGATAGTCTACCAGGTAATAAAGTTAAGAGAAACAAAAAATAAAGTACCTGAGAAATTATGGATTTTATAATAATTCTAATGCGCATTCACAAGGTTTTGTATAATTTGCAAATTTTTTTTCTATAACTGATGGAATTGCTAAATGTTAAGTGGCATTTTAAAAACATTGCATTATGTAATGTTCAAGAAAAATATGTTGAATTAATATGTTGTATATAGTAGGATCCTTCTTAAAAAATTGCCACAATCTGCCAAATATTTAGGTTACTTGTTTTTTTAAGATAAAGATGATTTGCAAATAGCATTCTGATGTTTCGATACATACGGAAGCTTAATTATTACCATAAAAAGACATTCTACATGCTCTTCAATTAGTAAAAGTTACATTTGTCATATTTATTTTTTACATACATCTGACTCTAAACAGAGTTCGTAAGGCCTTTAAGATACTGAAATTCTAGCAATAAAACTTATAAGAAAAGATAATAAATTTCATTAACTCAAAATATCTGGTTTAAAAATTTGAATTTTAAAGTAAAAAATAACACTATAGTTACAATATTAGCTACGTTTATCCGCACGTTTACGTTTATCCCACAGAAACCAGAAGATTGAACCTTAGTTCGTGAAAATACGATCATTAGAATGAAAATTGTTCAGAATGATATCTTTTTTATTTTTTCACTGTACATATAGATATAAATAGAGCCATAATAATGTAATTTACATTTAAAAGATTATTCAACAAAGAAATAAACATGTATTATTTTTTAAATTCTTGTAGTGACGTGTTCTACGAAGTTTCTAGGGATGTTTCTGAAATTCGTAAAGTAAGTATGTACAAACTTTTTATTTAAAAAAGTACTCTGAAAAATTATGTTACTTGAAATAATATTTGGATAAAACAATTGTTGCTAGGGACAACCGGACAATGGTCTGATGTAATAAATAGGAATTTATTGGAGTTTTTTTTTATCAATACTTTTTAAAGAAGGGTTATTTTTCAATAGATGGCACCACTATGATAAAATTTAAATTCAATTAAAATGATTATATTTTATGAGAAATTTTTATTTATCCTTTTAAAATGGGATGTTTGGGGTGAATTGGGGGTAGTGAATTGTATTAACATTTAAGGAGGATTGTATCATTAGACTGGAGTGCGGATCATGCCCGATGGAATGTTTGCTTGAGACATCACCGCTGACAGGATCTATCATGGCTGCTAGAAGTGTGTTCTGAGCCAGTATCATCGAGAAAGAGTTTAGAAATAGCTGGAGTCTTGGAGTGAGTTGATCTAGGCTGAAATGCTGAACGGTTGATGTTTGGAAAGAGTCTCTGGATGCAGCGACTAGGTACGCAACATTGAGCGGATGAGCTGTTGTCTGGAAGAAAGTTAATCTGAAGCCTCAGAATAGTTGACGGGAAGTGATAGACTGAATGTCGCTAAGTTCAAGACAGTTGGCAAGAATTGAGCGTTCCTCGACTGAAAGTCGAATGTTTCCCTGGTGCACTCTGTCTTACTAATGGAGGGTCTGAAGAATTGAATGGCGGTCGGAAGCTCGAATTTCTCCTTGTCCACAAGTCTAGCTGCAAACCCGGTGGGCGTTCCAGAAGGTGATCCGCAAGTTCCTTTTGTATTTATGAACTCTAATTTCTTTCTCTTTGAGTAACCTTTTAGAAGAGCAATTTATCCCGAATTTTAAATTATTTCTATCAGGTGTTAAGATACCTATTTTAAGGTGAGCCATGGATATTTAATCTTAATTATCGATTTGATCTAAAGTTTAAATGTTTTTGTAGGTTTAGAATGAGCTAGTATTTTATTTCATAATTGTCTCTTTTAGTGTGAATTTATTGAATGTGATGCCTATGAAATTTAAAAGTGCTTTTTATCAAAAAGTTTTATCTTGAGTATATCAATTTGGAAATTTAAAAGTGTATAAATTGGACATTTTTGTGCACATGAAGGCATCTGGAAATAATTGAAGTTGTGTTTGTTGAAATTTATAGTTATAATGAAATTTAATTTTAATTGTTAAATGCTTCATGTAATTCATTAGTTATTTGTCTATTTTTGAACCTGGTTAACTGTTACCAAAATTCAATTAAAAGATCACAGCCTTGCCAAAGTTTGAAGGGTAACAGTACACTGAATAAAAAAACTGGATAAAAGTCTAAACGTTTTGATACTATGAACTTTTTAATAAGTTTGCAGGGTCACTGCTTACTAATTCGCCATGAATGAAAGGCAATTTTTATTTTGTGCCATATCTGGACGCGAAGAAAATCAATAAGAACCAAACATCAATATTAAGAGAGTCTATATCGAAACAAACATTTACAGTCAGCAACTCATCTCCTACGTGCCCTAGTCAATTCAGTACAAAAATCGTATAAATAATAAAGAGGGGGGGGAGCTTCTCGTGTCGTAATAAAATCACTTATGCCAATATATCGACCATGTATGACCTGAAACACAAAATGTTGGGAATGTTGTTGTTCTGAGCCTTCAAGAAAAAATTAATATTATCTCAAGTCTTCCATGGACTGAAACTGCTTATTTTTTTGGTATATACTGACACAAGACAAGATTCTTGATGGTTTCGTAAAATCATTTTGATGGCTTATGCCCCTTTCAATGTTATTCGTGATGGTCCAACATCATTTGATGGTCACCATCATTCAACAATACATTACGTATTCATGGTTTCTGATATGCCAGCAAACTCCATCATTCCATGAAAGAAAATGGTACTTTTATGATATGATAGTTAACCTTCAGGAGAAGTTTGATTCCCATAGACCAACAATCCACGATGATCCGTGATGGTTTCAGTTATACAATTCCATGATGGTTTAATGCGAATTCTTGTTGGTTCTCGAGAATATACCATTAAAACAATTTTTTTTTATACTGATCCATCACAAATCCGTCTAAATTCCTACATTGGGATGATGGTTGTTCATGTTTGTTCCAACTTTTGTTTTGTGAGAAACTATGATGGAAGTACCTGATTGTTTGACATGACAAAACACCGAAACAAGTTGCTTTTCTTATGTTGGACCATCATAAATCAGTCCTAATTCCTACATCGGGGTGATGGTTACTTTTGTTGGTTACCATCAAACATACAATGGTTCATGATGAAATTATTGTTGTTTACCATCAAAATTATGTTGGTCTATCAATGGAAACCATCAGAAATATCGACTTGGGGAGGATAGGTTTCTTTGGGAACTGAGATTTATTTGAAGGCATAACAAGCATCGGATTATACAAAAACCTTCACTTTGAAGATTTCTCAATGAGGATTGATGCACTGTCCTGCAGAAGAAACTGACTTACGCCGACAAATCTCACTACAAATGACAATAAATGGGTCCTTAGCATATTTTGCTAAACAGTAGCCATCTATGCGCCATGGTGAAGGGGTTAAATTCAGCCGTACCCGAACACTGCAGCCGAAGCCTAGGCACAATGTTAATAAATGCCTATCTTGCTGCAAATTTTATGCACATGATTAGAAAAATAAGAGAAAAACAACATCCTAAGTTAAAAAGATATCCACCTGTTAAGCCGGGGTAACCTGTTCGAGGCTCGTGTTCATGAGATCACGTATTCAAATCCCGCCAGTCAAAGAATTCCCATGTATTATTTGGTGACTGGTTCATGTTAAATCTGTCGGAGTCACAAAATCTTCTAAGTGTCCATAACAAACAAATACCCCTGTAAGGGTACTGAGGGAATTTTGAGATTGATCGTTCTCTGGATTAGGGCGAAATTATTATCTGTGGATAAATGAATTGGCCCATCCTGTAATACGGGCAGTGATGTGTGAGACGCCGAAATCGTATTTTTCGACATAAACAATACCACTGAAAAAAAAAAGAAACGCCCCCCTCTTCCTTCAAATTTTGCCCGGTTTCCCATATCAGACGTGCTGATATTGGTAAGTGGTATTAATACCAACAACACTAATTAAGAGTGAAGATTACAGCTATATTTAGCTTTCTAACTACTTGAGAAGTTTGAATAATGACTTTTTCATATACAAGATTACATTATGTTTATTCTTTTACTTTTCTTGAAACCATTCTAAAACAATTTTTGGAGAAATTAATTTTTGCTTGTACTTTTTACTTAAAATTTTTTTCAGGGGAGATGTAACACTGAAGAAGCAATCACTGAGTAAGAGGACAGACCTTCTTTTTCAAATTATTTCATATTTAGGGATCCTACTTGTTACGAATCTTACAAGTTAATCACCACTACATAAATGCTGAAATTCAGAGTTAGTTTCCTATTAAGATAAATTAGCAAACAGCCAAATATATTTTGATATATTTGATGATTTGTCAGGTTAAATAACATTTTTGAAAACACAGTTGTATATACTTTTTTAACTTTTCTTTTGACGTGAAATCTAAAGATAATATTTAAAAATATCAGTGATTAAGAGACATTCTGTATAAAATCGATAATTTGAAATCAATAGAGTTTGTTTTCTATTAAAAAGTGTAATCTCCGTATTAATGGTGACTGGTACATAATGTCCTTTAACGTCCTTTTAAACGTCCTTTCACCTGGATCAAATTCTATAATAAAACTTTTCATTTCCTGTTATTACCATTCTTACCATTCCTTGTACGGTATAAAAAAATCATGTAACTGGAATGAATATTTTTAATAAGTACTAAGCGATTGTGTGCCAAGCATAAAAAGCTTGAAATAAATTCCACTTTATTTATTCTAATTTGTTTTTCTTAATTCAGTCTTATTACTTTCTTTTTATCAAAGTCTCCTTGACTTTAAATTACGGATTAAAAAAAATTCCTTATTGGAGCCGTTTATGAAAATATTTGTCTTATTAGAGTACTTTTCAAAGGAACTTACCCGCGCTTACGTTACATGGAGCGCAAACCACCCCTGGTTAGCCTAATGGAAAAGAGTCTCTAACCTATGATTCATCTACCACAGAGGATATTTTACATCAGCACTGTGGTCGGTGTGCTGAATTCGTATCGGCCACTTATCGGAGGGGTTAGAACCCGGTTCAATTCATTAGGAAAACGAACGCGCTATCTCCTGAGCCCCAACGACTCCGGTTCAATTATATTTAATTTTATAACCGTCATTGAATAGCCGACCCCATTTTGTGTTTACGACTACCGATGTTCATGTCCGTAGCCTTATAATTTTGAACCTAATCCAGAAGACAAAGGATCTCCTCGATCAAGTATTGAAAGAAATTTGCGCTCGTGGAAGACACTTTGATGGAACTAACCCACATTTGCGTTACATGGAGGCAAAATAAATTAGTACTACTTTCCCATTAGTTTTTGCTTTTGAATACGTAAGTATTTTTTTCTATTCCATTACCGTTGCATTTAAATAAGTAATTCTTAAAAACACTTTAAAAAGAACTAATATAAATAAAATAAGAGCTCGTGGTATCAGTCGAAGTATACATTTGATGACGTAAACCACGCGTGTTACTAAGTAATGTTCAATGAACTCCTTTATTAATAAAAAATTAATTTCCTGCTCGCATTTTTTAAAAAAAATGTATATTACCTAAGTAGATTAAACAATAGATTCTTAACTTTAACTATCTTGAGTTTCATTTATTTATTTATTTTTAAGACTTTCACTATGGATTGAAATTTCTATTGACCTGAGTAACTTGGAAATAACTACATATGACACCAGTCCTAAATTTGAAGTGAGTTTTTTCATGAATATTTCATGATCATTTTTAATTTTTAGCAAATTTTATTTCGAAATCGGAGAATATTGCTTTCACGATGTTTGTCGCAAATAAGGTCAGGAATGAAGCACAAAATAGTTTAATCTTTTAGTTTCAAAGCAGTAAATATTCTCCTTTTCAATAAATAACAAGTATTGATAGCTTGTTATTCATACTATTGTCTAATACAAATATGGTCCTCTGTCTTTTTTTTTTTTGGGGGGGGGGGGTGGGTTGCTGATCCCTCCGTGTTTGATTAACGTTTCTTCATTCGGTTTGACATGTTTCGCTCAAATATAATATAATATAATATAATATAATATAATATAATATAATATAATATATATAATTCTCTTACGTGGCTCCCAAATTTTGGCTGTATTTCTTTTCCGCCGGGGGCAACGTTTGCTTTGTTTTGTTTACGTTACTATTTCTGTTACACGGCAAATCGACCTATGACTGCCGCTAAAAATGTCACATGCCAAATCTATCTGAGGTGACTCAACATATAGCGCTTTTAAAAACGGAAACGGAAATAACCAGAGTCACGAATTTATACATTACGAATTTATTTGACGATTTTTGATTTATATTACGAATCATACTATAGCACATTTCTAATAGGTTTAAAGAATTACATGTCATTTATTTGAATTCAAATTTATTTTAATGACTTAGTATTTACTAAAAAGATGTAATTTTTTTATATGGATTTGAATGATAATTTGAATTCTTAGAATTGTGTGCACTTGCAATGTACATAAGTTAGTAGCGAGCGAAGCGATCTTGGTACGCGAAGCAAACCATATAAGATAGCGTAGCAATTTTCGGGGGTTGGCGAGCGTTAGCGAGCAGGGGGCGCAACCCACTAGTATAATATAATATAATATAATATAATATAATATAATATAATATAATATAATATAATATAATATAATATAATATAATATAATATAATATAATCTACATATATATTTCTCTTACACGGCACCAAAAAAAAAGCCTCATTACAACTCCCCGAATGGCAACAGTAGAAAATCGACCAATGATTGCTGCTAAAAATGTCACATGGCAAATCTAGCTCAGGTGGCTCAACATATAACGCTTTTAAAAGCGGAAACAATAACCAGAGTGAGCGTTATTAGGTTGTTCAATTCAGATTCATGCCCTAAAAACATGATAATATTTAATTTAAACTCAATTAGGAATTAATTAATTAATTAAAGTGAGAATGCTTTAAAAGGCCGTTGTTGAATTGATATTTTTCTACTGGGAGCTACCTAAACGTCTAAAAAACGTCTAAGTGTTTGTATTGAATGCATTGAATTTTTTTATATTTCGCGCTTATTTATGCATTGAATTTTGATGCAGAATTGAAATGCAGAATATTAGTGAAGCAATATTTGATATTTTATTTTGCTGATATGTTTCTCATTTAGCTAATGCTTTGAGTTTTTCACCATGTACAATCTAAATAGCTAATATACTGTTTTAAAAGCCAATAAGAACATTGATAGAATTCTTCTACACAAGTACAATACTATGTCTTTGTGCTAGAACATTGTGTTCATTGGCGAGCGAGCGCAGCGAGCCATGGTTCACGGCGTGAACCACATAGGATTGGGTAGCAATTCTCGAGGGTTGGCGAGCGTTAGCGAGCAGGGGGCGGAGCCTCCTGTTATAATATAATATAATATAATGTAATATAATGTCATTTTTGGGTCTATTTCTTGAAAAAAATTTAATAGTAATTTAATTTTTTTGATTATATATAACTAGAGGGCTCCGCCCCCTGCTCGCTGACGCTCGCCAACCCCCGGAGAATTGCTTCGCAATTCTTGCTTGGTTTGCTTCGCAAAACCAAGAATGCTTTGATTTCATATATTTCAATATTAAACTGAATATTAACTGTTAGCATCGAAAAGAATTAATTTTCTTAAATGCAGAATAAGCAGTGTGTCAATATCAATGTCACTTTTTTTCGTTGACTACAGTTCCTTCTATGTCCTATTTGTTCTCTAAATGAGCCAAAATTGTCAGAAATTAACATCAATGTGCAGATATAATCTTAATATGAAACTTGTTTAAAAAAAATGATAATCACAATAATACAGACTTTGTCCCAAAGAAATGAATATATTTTTAACACATTTAATTCAATATATATATATATATATATATATATATATATATATATATATATATATATATATATATATATATATATATATATATATATATATATATATATATATATATATATATATATATATATATATATATATATATATATATATATATATATATATATATATATATATATATATATATGCAAACACTATAATATTTTTCAATAAGCAATATTGTTAAGAACAGGGTAATTTTTAAAAAAATATTTTAATAATATTCAGCAAAATAACTATAAATGAAAACATTAATTTTGCGGAATTAAAATAAACAATGCACCAATAGCATTTTCTTTACGCTAAATACATTTATAAATATGACATTATATATATATGTTATAATATTTCTCTATATACAATATTGTTAATGACAGGAACAAATCGAATTAAGATTTAAAACCAGATTAAACTTACGAATTAACGTTTTAGAAAACAAATAATCAGATTAATCAATATATCAATACGAAATAAGTTGAGATGTTGTAAAACTGAAGAATGAAATTCTAACTCTTTTGTGATTGGTTGCATCTCTGAAAAAGAAAATTCAGACTTGTAAATCGCTCTTTTAAGCTTGCCGTTTTCAGACATGTGATTGGCTGTTGTGAACGGCGGTTATTCTTCATTATTAACTGCAAAATCGTGCTTTAAAACTAAAATAAATAAAAATTTAAAATTATGTAAAAGATTTGAATGCCCTAAATGTCTTCCCTGAAAGATTCTGAATGAATTGATTCCTTAATCTTAGATTTTCATCACGTAGTTAAAAAGTTTTTCAGGGGACAAAATTAACTGCAAAAACTTTTTTTTAGAATAGATTATATATAAAAATTTCTAGTTTTAAATATAATGAAAAATGTTCAATTAATTTTGATTTAGAAAGTATATATTTCTATGCTGAATCAATGGTCTCCAAATTCGCCCCTATAACTTTCTATCTGACAATTTTTCAAAATTACTATTTTTCATGATTATCATGAGAATATTTTTTAATATTATCAGCATTTCTTTAAAAGAAACAATTTAAGTATTAATCAGTTATAAAGGTATAATTATCAATAGTTGTGTTTAATGTCTTTTTATTTTTATTTTAGAGCATTGAGCATTTTGGTAGCATTGGAGGCTATGTTGGAATGTGGCTGGGTATATCATTAGTTGCAGTTTTCGATTTCTTGAGTACAGCGCTTGCTTTGCTGAAATTTCCTTTTCGAAATTTTACTATTAAAAAGACCAGAGTACTCAGCATAAATCATCAAGAAAGTAACAAGTAAGACTTTTAAGTTTACAAAAATCAAAGATTTTAAAAAGCTATTAAACTCAAAGAAGGAGGGGGTAATAATTTGTGCAATGTGAATAAATGTACATAAATTGATACTTATGCGACCTCTAAACAGGAACCTTCCTCAGAGTCAAATACAATGCTTTATCTTAAAATAACGTTGCAGAGCGTCTTTTAAGTATTATTGATTCCAACTATAATCTCGCAATCCACCAATCTCTCCGAATTGAGCTTAAACATTTTGATTGTTTTACGTTATTAAACGAAAACCAGTTCTTCAATTGCAAAGATTTTGAGTGTATTGGAAATCATTTTCTCCCCTGCTAATAAACTCATTTATCTTAACCCTTTTTAGGCCAAGTAAGTGAATTTTATAAAATGAAGAATATTTTCCTTGAAATATGCTTACATTACACTTAATAAGACGCATAAAAAATTCCGTGTGTAAAATTATTTATTTTTTATTTAAGAAATAAAGTGGGGAATATAAGCGACATTCGCCAAATCAATGAAAAAGCCATCAAGTTGAAAGCTTCTTTTTTTATGATTTTTTTTTTTTTACTTACAGACTTGAAACTTTAATCCTCCATAAAATATACTGATGAATCTCAAAAGCAATAATTATGCATTTTCAAAAAGTTCTATTAGTCAATAATTGTTTTAAGTTTTAAAAAAAACTTTAATAGTTTAAAAATTTCTCAACAGAAAGTGTTTACTCTAATTGAATTACTATTAATTTTTGGGATATTTTAAGAAACCTAGACAAGTAGAAAAATAAAATTAGTGAAAAATATATGTCCTAGTGTAAATAAAAAGATATTTATTGATCCTATTGATTGCAATGGAATTCATCAAGTCACAGTTGGAATTCAAATTATAGGCTTGAGTTTTCTTCGACAAAAAACATTCAGCACTGTTCCACACCTTCCGAACTTAATTTTTAAGAATATTTTGAAGAACTCTAATAATTTATTTAAGGATTTTTCAAGTATCTAACCTTTTCCCAATGTTTGGAAACTCATTTTAATTTAATCAGTTCCACCTGCAGTTCTCACCAAATCCCCTCACTCCTATTTCTTATCTCTGCATTGTTTTTACCTTCTTCAAACTCGCTCTTTTGTTCCCATTGGTTAAAGCAATTTACACTTGTCTCCGGATTCTCTACGTCTCCGGATTCATAGACAGTGATGAAGGTTTTTGTTTATGGAACTGAAACTACAGTATGTCAATTTATATAATTTTTTTGTGCTTTATTCACTTTTTTTTCTACACTATTAATCTTCTTACAACCACATTCTTACAAATTACTGCAGTACAATGTTTAAATTACTGTAAAAAAAAGAAGTATGCTCCCCGAAAGAATTGCTTTTGAAACTTTAGAAGTTAAATAACAGACTTTGACAGCGTGGAACAAAAATACAGTCGCGTACTTGAGAATTTAGGCATACTCTATAAGCAGCACTTAAAATTTTAACACTTAACACTAGCGCACTTAAAATGTAGTATTAAAAACACTTGAAACTAGTTTGGTTGCTTTTCCTGGGGTTTTATGTTTAAAGATAATTTTGAGTATTTAATAGTACGGATTCGAGATGGAACCCTCGAAATGTTAGTATTTCAGTGATCAGTGGGGAAAATTTAATTATTTTCGTATTTTATCATCTAAGATAAAATACACAAAATGTTATGTTATCATCTGAGAAAGGTCGTATGTTTAAACTTATACTTATTAAGAACTAATCAGCAGAATTCGATCAAATTTTAGATTCTGTCATTCAAAAATTTCCAGCTTAAAAATAATTAAAGGCTTTATATACCCTGCAATTTAAAAAAAACTTTTAACTACTGGTAAATTAAATTTAAAAAAAAAACAATTAGTTACATTGTTACATTGTGATATTACTTTTGGATAAACAAGTTAAAAAATTGTGCGCAGAAGTATCTTGATTCGATTCATTAATTCCGGATATATGGCGATTAGTGTTTCGAAAATTGCCTTCAAAAGTTACAAAATTGTTTGTTAGAGACTTCTATGGAAACATTTTCATTAAAATCTTATAGATTATAGTGTTAGGTAATTATTTTAAGCAGCATCTTGTACTACACTATAAGGAATCGGTCAACATTGTAAAAAAAACTTTACTACAGGAATTCATTAAATAGGAAAGAACAGAAAGTTATCGGCTAGTAATAATTCGAAAGCATGTGTTATGTAATGTAAAAATGTATTTCTATATAGAAGGGGAACTAGGTATCTCCTTTAAGAATTAAATCCTATACCACCAAAAGGTATGGATCAACATGTTCAAACGTTTTATGCTCCATTTCTCTTAAATAGTATTTTTTGAAATCATTCTTAAGAGTTAAAAAGAGAAGTCATCATTATCCTTTCTAATACATAAAAAAATTAACAAATTTAAAAAAGACATTGTTTTCGCAAATGATAAAATTTAGTTTTACTTGCCTCGACTTGAAAAAAAAATACTTTAGGAGCATAGAAGAAAATCCCTTTTATGTTGAACCACCAAACTTGAAACTTCTCAAAGAGTTTTCATATTGGCAGCCAGCATATTAAAATAATGCCTGTTAAGACTAATGAGCATGATTATTCTTACTAGCTACTAATGCTAATAGAAAAGAGCTGAAAGTTATCGGTTTGTTATAATTTGAAAGCACGTGTTATGTAATGTAAAAATGTATTGCAATATGAAATCAAAATAATCCTTGTTAAGACTAATGTTCATGATTATTCCGACTAGCTACTAATATGCAAAGCGCAGTGCTGAAAGTCCAGCAGATTAGTAACATTCTTCCTATCAGATATTCTGCAATGGAAACCTTAATAAATCTTTCCGAACATTCCAGCAAGCATGAAATCAGCTAAATTATATACATTATGAGTCACTAAATAATGTATTTTTTAAAAAATAAAACAAAATCGTTTCATATTTGAAATAGCTACTGATGAGACCATTGAAAGCAAGTCAAATATTTAAATTATCTAAAACCAGTTTACTTGATGATGAAACTGAAGAACAGTAATTATGAAACTGATAAGGTGTTTTTTGATGTTTTTAATATTTACTTTGCATTTGTCGACCAACAATCGTTTTCTCTCTGTCTTTACTAATCAATTTAAACCTTCTAACGTGCGTATGCAGCCTGTCCTTATTTGGACTTTCTGCTATTAAACACCACATTTAATCAATCTAACGTACATATAATATTTTTTTTAATAATTCTAAACCTATACATTTCCATATTAATTAAGAAACACTCTTAAAGTCAATAAGAGAAAGAATACATAAATACATAACGCACATAAAAAATTTTTAACTGTAAGAGACTTTATATCACAAACTCTCGTAATACAAAGCCCTTATTATTATTTCTTTGTTATAAAAAATAATTCTGTCTTTATTATATTTTTGATCTTAAAACCTTTTTGTTGTTAACAATCATATATTTTCTGACTCCGTTTCCCTTCAGGAATGTTGAAAAGAGAGAAAACAAATTTTGGTCCAATTATTTGACGAATGCCTTTCGGGATTCGATGCTGAGTGGCGTTCCACAGATTCTTATGGCTGAGAGTAAAATCAAGAAATACGCTCTTTTATTGGTCTTTTTGTCTTGTTTAGCGGGATATACTTATCAATCTTCTGAATTCCTGAAACTGTTTTGGAAGTATGAAACTGTTGTTGATATACAACTAACTAACAGTAAAGTGACGGAATTACCTTCAATCACTATTTGTAATTATGATGGGTAAATATTTTAAAACTCTTTCATTACCAAATCATGCTTGTTTATCTTATAATTTTCAATATAACTGATGAGAGTAGAAGAAAAATGTTTCAGGAAAAAGTTTTCAATAAAATTCAACTCAATTCTACTCAACTATACAACACTCTGGATCCCAATAACTGATAAATTCAGGGGGTGGGATAAAAGACATCAAGAGAATAAAAAGTTGTCATTAAGCATTATCTCAAAAAACGCAATGCAAGCTCCGTATGAATCTAGAGGTGATATAGAAAGGTAATGGCGTGGAGATATTCTACGATACAAAAATATGCACTTATATACGCACTTTGGAGATAGAAAAATATCTCCGTGTGCATCCGAGATTCCTTTTTACGTCATTGTAGTCTGTCGAACGATGACGCATAATAATTAAAAAAAAATCTTTTTGTAGTTTACTAATCTTTAATATCATTCATTGTTTTTCATCACTCCTGGAGCTTGTCAGTCAAATTGTTCAGAGCGGAATTTTTATTGAGAGGAATTCTCAACATTTTTTATTTAAATTAAAGTCTATCTTCATATTAATTCTCAAATTCAACGAATTTTTCAAAGTTTTGAAATGATATTTTTTACATTTAATTATAAATTAGTACAAAAAAATTTTTAATTTCATTTAATATTTCTGAAGTTATAGTACGAAAGCGCTAGTAAAAAAAAATTTTTTTTCTAAAACTTTCCATATTTCTATGAAAATTTAAGCTAGGTTTACGATATTTTCTACAGTTATTTTTATATAAGATAAAATCAAGCTTCATATTATTTCTCAACGCAAATTTTGATTTTTATATTTGATTATAGTACCATGCAATATGCAATATATTTTGTTTCCAATAAAATTTGTTAACAAATATATCGAAAACACAGAATTTCTGAAAAGTAATAGAGCGAGCAAAGTGTGTTTTTTGAAACAAAATAACGGACATATTACCATTTAAAATGAATCTGAGTAATTTTATTTTCATTTAAGCTATGATATTTTTCCCATTAATTTCATTTTTTAATAAATTAGTGAGAAATTAAAAAACTCTCTCTGTCATTCAATTTTGCAGATCAAATATATCGAAAATATGTGAGGAGATTAAACCAGATTGGTGCACGCCATTATGGGAAGAATATCGAGATCCATTTGAGGCATGTAAATGCTTACCAGAGCGTATTTGCGAAAATGACACTTTGATAGATAAAATGGTTAGTAAATATAAATTCCTTTTCCGATTGAATTCTGCATCAGGATTGCATGAAATCATTGCAGTTGATTTCTCTTCCAACTTCGAGTCTTTCACTTCATCAATTTGTCATTGTGATTTTCGATAATAAAATGGCAATTTATTTGATTTAGGAGAGAGAGTGCATTGTTTAAACAGTAAATATTTTATTAAAGATGAGAATTGTTTTAAACCTTAAAAGCAAGGAGAGTTATTTGGGGGTATAACCAATTTTTAAAAAGAAAATCCACTGAAAGGGATCGTTTTTTCCCAAACTATTTCTGCTATTTGTTTAATAACTTCCAATGCTTTTTATTAAATTTTTAAAAGATTTTAAAAATATTTTATTTATAATTTTTCCTCTTCTCCTTAGAACTGTATTAATTTTTTCCTTTATATATATATATATATATATATATATATATATATATATATATATATATATATATATATATATATATATATATATATATATATATATATTATATTATATTATATATTGGGAGTACAAATTAGTTCGGTCTGTTTTCTGGTGGTCAAAAATGCATTTATGTCAGAACAAAAGGGATGAACAGATT